>NC_092411.1:244443865-244751497 GCF_040894005.1 Engystomops pustulosus
CATAGGGGGCAGTATTATAGTAGTTATATTCTTGTACATAGGGGGCAGTATTATAGTAGTTATATTCTTGTACATAGGGGGCAGTATTATAGTAGTTATATTCTTGTACATAGGGGGCAGTATTATAGTAGTTATATTCTTGTACATATGGGGCAGTATTATAGAAGTTATATTCTTGTACATAAAATGTAGTATTTCAATATATTTTACTTAAGGGCAGTATTAGTTGTGTGCTCTTATTCTTGTATAAGGGAGGTAGTATGAGTCTCTTTCTCTGCGCTGTTTAGTAACTCCACCCACATCACCAGGCCACACCTACTTGTTTTGACCCCGCCCACACAATGGGGCCACTATTACATTTTTTTCCAGGGCCACTATAAATTCCTAGTCCGCCCCTGTACATAATTATATATACTATTGTTGATCTGTCACTACTTCTGTCCTAGTAAATACTTACAGTTCCCATAATATGACAGTCATCAGATTTTCTGTCTGACTTTGCACTGAAAAGAACATGCAAACTGCTTACACATGTATTTATAAAGTGTCTGCGCCAGTTTTGAGTCGCATCTGCATTTTGTCTGATAAAAAATGTGCACCTAAAGGGGTTTGTTGGTGCTTAGTTGGAGTTTGCAGCACATTTATTTCTGACGAGCAGCACAATTCTGTCTGCGCCATAATTCTGCCCCATGAATTAAGTGCACCAAAAAATGGTGCACACTTCCTTTCAGTGCAGGGGGTACCTGATTCATGACCATGTGCTAGTTTTGATGAATCCGGCCCACTCTTCATACTCCACAGACAAACTGCACAAGTACAGACAGCACTAGTTTTGATAAATGTGGACCATAGACTTGGGGTGGACACCCTCCCGCATGAATAGCACACTAATAATTTTAAGAGAAACTGCATTTTAACTCACTTCTTGCAGAAAATGCCTCTGCTTCTGTAAGACTAGCCAGTGCATAAATAATGCAGTGCTCGAGGCACCGAACAGCATTAAAAAGAATTAAAATTTGACTAATGCCATAAGCATTTTATTAAGGAACACATCTACTACTACAATGTAAGCAATAGTACATTTCCTGAGTTAACTTCGTAACAGTCTATAACAGGATGTGGAACCGTTCCATACAGGAACATTCATCAACTATGCTAAACCCTTAAGTCCTACATGAACTGTGATAAATTATAGCACAAGACCTGACCATTCCCTGTAGAGATGAAGGAGTTAATGAGTCCTCACCTCACCCAGCAAAAGGCGAAAAAAAAAAATCATCTCGAATAAGGTATGGAATGTAAAAGCTTACTTGCATATATTGCTTTGACTTTTTGTTGAGTAATGTGCAAAAGGAAATTCAACCCTGCAACACGTTTTGTCGATTGCTATGTGGTCATAAATTGACATATGGAAAGTAATCTGAGATCTCTGTTTTACTGCACTTGGCACAAGGATATACCCAAAGGTTGAAATAACAATCAATGATTGGACTAAGATTTTTTTTAATGCTTATAAAGCCTTCTGATCGGTATAACAGAGATTTCAATAAAGGTTTTCTCAGAGTTCATAGGAAGCTAGAGAGTGTAAAGATGCCCTTAAGAATCTTAAATTTTACTGAGACAGTGAAAAAATGTCCTCACCTGTTACCTCAGCTCCCATTACTGAAGTTCAAGTAATAAAAATAGAAGCTTTTATGTAAGCAACATGTGCAGGAAACATCTTACGTTAAAAGCCTGGCAGATATTGTTACAGGTACAGCTACATTCTAGCAAATGACATTAAGGATATATTTTTCTTATAGTTCTTTAACTCTGCGGCAAAGGAGGCTAAAACCATGGAAACCTAGGGTTTGGAATTTTTTTGCATTTAGGTATAATTGTTATTCAGCACATGCAGGGGTCTTGTCAGTTACTGTGTTCCATAGTCAGGTAAGTTTTGCTAAGAACCAATCAAAACACTGGCAGAATGTATTGCTGAAAACATATAATTGTTGGACAGTCTTGTAAAATGTTGCTAAGAGAATGGCGAACCTGCAAATGTTCCAGAACAGAACATAAAAGGTTACATAGAACAGTTGAACATGGATGTGCTAGGGCCAGGGCTGCTTTAATGCCATATATTGTGCCCCTGACAATCCCAACTACAACTTTATCTGCATCCTTTGGACACTGATATGAGTAAAGTGGCAATAACAGTCATTATTTGTTCGCTGTGTCTACTCCTATTCTGCATATACAGTATATCCTGAATATATAGGCACATTACAGTACTACTACTATTATCCTGCATATATGGGCACCTTACACTTCTACTACTCTTGTCCTGCATATATTGCACCTTACAGTACTACTGCTCTGATCCTGCATATAAGGGCACATTAGAGTACTACTACTCTTATCCTGAAACTGGCATTTGACCTGTCCAGAAATAGCACCAATATTTCCAGAAATGAAGCACATCTATGTGAATCCATACTCAAGGAGAAACAGCCCAAATAATAAATAAAAAGCACCTAAGAGCCTACGCAGTCCCCATTTTTACTGTCCATTTAGAAGACTATTCAACACATCTGTAATTTTTAAAACCTCTTGGGGACTGCACATAGTACATGTACTTCCTCAAGAGGTTACAGGCTTAGACCTCCAAATATTGGACAGTTATCTGCTATATTATATAGCAGACACCTACCACTAACTGCTGCGATCAGTACAGGCAACAACAGTTGACTGGAACAGTTAACCTTTTAGGTGGCATGGTCAAAACCAAGCCACTTATCTCCTAAACAGCAGCTTTACATGGTGCCACCATATTGCAGATAATTGGAACACGCATTACATTATCAAGGGTTGCTGATTGGTTGCCATGACAGTTGGGATCCTCTGGGAGGCTCCTAAGCAGGGCCGGATTATAGGCGGGGCTCCCGGGGCTCGAGCCCCGGGGCCCCCACCATTTTGCCCCCCCAGAGGGCCCCCACCAGATCGCGTCCCCCGATCCCTGACTCCTCAGCCGCCGCCTCCCTTAGTCGTCCGCCCGACCTCAGCACAGGTCACCACCTCCACGCATATCCCCTTGCATGGCCTTCCCGCCCACATGTACGCCCCCCGGCACAAGTTACGCCTCCCTGCCCTTCAGCTGCGTGGCCGAGCCGTCCGTAACCTTCCCGCCCACCCCGCTGCATCGCCAGGCATCCCCGCCCGCTCGAAATCCCGCTCGCGCTCCCCCCCCCCCTCTGGAACAAGCAGCCTTACCTTGCATCCCCACGCCGCAACCCCCCCTCCTGGCCGAACAGACAGCCATCCTCCGCATCCTCCACTCCTCCCCGCTGAAACATTCATCCGCTCCCTCCCCCCCCCCCGCGCCGGAACATCGAGCCGTCCTCCGCTCCACGCGCACACACCACACCCCCGCCGGAACATCCAGCCATCCTCCGCTCTGAACACACAATCCCCCCCCCCCCGCTGGAACATCGAGCCGTCCTCCGCTCCACGCGCCAACCCCCCCCCCCCGTCGGAACATCCAGCCATCCTCCGCTCAGAACGCCCACCCCCTCCCCCGTTGCTCCGCTCAGAACGTACCCCCGCCCAACCCCCCCCCCCCTGGAACATTGAGCCATCCAGCTGTCCTCCCGCCCCAAACCCCCACCCCCGCGGCCGGAGAAAGAAGTCGTCCTCCGTTCCGCCCTTCCCCCCCCCCCAACAAGCTGTCATCCTCCGCAAGGCCCCCGATGCCATATACTGCATGTATATGTATATATGGTCAGTGTATACTGTATGTGTGTATATATATAACCCCCCCCCCCCCCGTCGGAACATCCAGCCATCCTCCGCTCAGAACGCACAACCCCCCCCCCCGTTGCTCCGCTCAGAACGTATCCCCGCCCAACCCCCTCCCCCCCCCGCTGGAACATTGAGCCATCCAGCTGTCCTCCCGCCCCAAACCCCCACCCCCGCGGCCGGAGAAAGAAGTCGTCCTCCGTTCCGCCCTTCCCCCCCCCCCAACAAGCTGTCATCCTCCGCAAGGCCCCCGATGCCAGCCCTACCCCCGCCCGCCTGCTGGAACAAGCAGCCGTCCTCAGACCCCCCCCCCCCCGCCCGAACACCCTCCTAACGGGACAGCCGAACACCCTAAAATGGTAAGTATACATTACATATTTATTTATATGTGTGTATATATGATGTATATTGTGTGTATATATGTATATACTGTGTATATTGTGTGTATATATGTATATACTGTGTATATGTGTGTATATATGTATATACTGTGTATATAAAGTGTATATATGCATCTACTGTGTATATAAAGTGTATATATGTATATACTGTGCATTTGTGTATATACTGTGTATATATGCATCTACTGTCTATATGTGTATATACTGTGTTTATATGATTCTACTGTGTATATAAAGTGTATATTTGTATATACTGTGTATATGTGTATATATGCATCTACTGTGTATATATGTAAATACTGTGTATAGATGAATATACTGCATTTATACACGCATATATTTGTACAAGCATATATATGTGCACATTTAAATATATGCATATATATATATATATGTGTATATATGATGTATGTTTATGTTTATATGCTGTGTATGTGGTATGTATGTATTTGCTCTGTGTACTGAATGTGTGTGTGTGTATTTCCAGTATGTGTGTGAAAATGCTGTATATACTGAATGTGTCTGTATTTGCTGTATGTGTGTATATTCTGTATGTATATGCAGCATGTGTGTATATGGTGTTTTTATACTGCATGTATATGTATATATGGTCAGTGTATACTGTATGTGTGTATATATATATTGTATATAATGTGTATGCCGTATGTGTGATGTATATATACTGTATGTATGTATATACTTTATGAGTTTGTGTATACTCTGTGTATTAGTGTATAAATGTATATGGGTACATAAATGTGTGTGTATACTTGTATATATATGGGTGCAAGCATACAAGTGTAGAACTTTATGTGTGTATATAAAGGTGTGGATATATCAGTGTATAAATGTGTGTAATTGTATAAACTGCGGGACTGGATGTCTGGTGCGGGCTGAGGTGTATGTTAAATGGGACTGCATATCTGGTAGGGGTGAAGGTAGATACAAAGATGTGTTACTGGAGGTGAGGCGGCTGTATGTAGCTGTGTTACTGGGGGTGAGGCGGCTGTGTGTAGCTGTGTTACTGGGGGTGAGGCGGCTGTATGTAGCTGTGTTACAGGGGGTGAGGTGGCTGTATGTAGCTATGTTACTGGGGGCCAGTCGGCTGTGTGTAGCTGTGTTACTGGGGGCGAGGCGGCTGTATGTAGCTGTGTTACTGGGTGCAAGGCGGCTGTATGTAGCTGTGTTACTGGGTGCGAGGCGGCTGTATGTAGCTGTGTTACTGGGGGCCAGTCGGCTGTATGTAGATGTGTTACTGGGGGAGAGGCGGCTGTATGTAGCTGTGTTACTGGGTGCGAAGCGGCTGTATGTAGCTGTGTTACTGGGGGAGAGTCGGCTGTATGTAGCTGTGTTACTGAGTGCGAGGCGGCTGTATTTAGCTGTGTTACTGGGGGCCAGTCGGCTGTATGTAGCTGTGTTACTGGGGGTGAGGGGGCTGTATGTAGCTGTGTTACTGGGGGTGAGGCTGCTGTATGTAGCTGTGTTACTGGGGATGAGGCGGCTGTATGTAGCTGTGTTACTGGGGGTGAGGCGGCTGTATGTAGCTGTGTTACTGGGGATGAGGCGGCTGTATGTAGCTGTGTTACTGGGGGCGAGGCGGCTGTATGTAGCTGTGTTACTGGGGGCAAGGCGGCTGTATGTAGATGTGTTACTTTGGGAGAGGTGGCTGTATGTAGCTGTGTTACTAGGGATGAGGGGGGTGTATGTACCTGTGTTACTGGGGGCCAGGCGGCTGTGTGTAGCTGTGTTACTGGGGGCCAGGCGGCTGTATGTAGCTGTGTTACTGGGACCGGTCGGCTGTATGTAGCTGCGTTACTGGGGGTGAGGCTGCTGTATGTAGCTATGTTACTGGGGGCCAGTCGGCTGTGTGTAGCTGTGTTACTGGGGGCGAGGCGGCTGTATGTAGCTGTGTTACTGGGTGCGAGGCGGCTGTATGTAGCTGTGTTACTGGGGGCCAGTCGGCTGTATGTAGATGTGTTACTGGGGGAGAGGCGGCTGTATGTAGCTTTGTTACTGGGTGCGAAGCGGCTGTATGTAGCTGTGTTACTGGGGGAGAGTCGGCTGTATGTAGCTGTGTTACTGAGTGCGAGGCGGCTGTATTTAGCTGTGTTACTGGGGGCCAGTCGGCTGTATGTAGCTGTGTTACTGGGGGTGAGGGGGCTGTATGTAGCTGTGTTACTGGGGGTGAGGCTGCTGTATGTAGCTGTGTTACTGGGGATGAGGCGGCTGTATGTAGCTGTGTTACTGGGGGTGAGGCGGCTGTATGTAGCTGTGTTACTGGGGATGAGGCGGCTGTACGTAGCTGTGTTACTGGGGGCGAGGCGGCTGTATGTAGCTGTGTTACTGGGGGCAAGGCGGCTGTATGTAGATGTGTTACTTTGGGAGAGGTGGCTGTATGTAGCTGTGTTACTAGGGATGAGGGGGGTGTATGTACCTGTGTTACTGGGGGCCAGGCGGCTGTGTGTAGCTGTGTTACTGGGGGCCAGGCGGCTGTATGTAGCTGTGTTACTGGGACCGGTCGGCTGTATGTAGCTGCGTTACTGGGGGTGAGGCTGCTGTATGTAGCTGTGTTACTGGGGGTGAGGCGGCTGTATGTAGCTGTGTTACAGGGGACCAGTCGGATGTATGTAGCTGTGTTACTGGAGGCGAGGCAGCTGTATGTAGCTGTGTTACTGGGAGCGAGACGGCTGTATGTAGCTGTGTTACTGGGGGTGAGGCGGCTGTATGTAGCTGTGTTACGGGGGGTGAGGCGGCTGTATGTAGCTATGTTACTGGGGGCCAGGCGGCTGTGTGTAGCTGTGTTACTGGGGGCAGGGCGGCTGTATGTAGCTGTGTTACTGGGTGCGAGGCGGCTGTATGTAGCTGTGTTACTGAGTGTGAGGCGGCTGTATGTAGCTGTGTTACTGGGGGCCAGTCGTCTGTATGTAGCTGTGTTACTGGGGACCAGTCGGCTGTATGTAGCTGTGTTACTGGGGGTGAGGCTGCTGTATGTAGCTGTGTTACTGGGGACCAGTCGGCTGTATGTAGCTGTGTTACTGGGGGTGAGGCTGCTGTATGTAGCTGTGTTACTGGGGGTGAGGCGGCTGTATGTAGCTGTGTTACTGGGGGTGAGGCGGCTGTATGTAGCTGTGTTACTGGGGATGAGGCGGCTGTATGTAGCTGTGTTACTGGGGGCCAGGCGGCTGTTTGTAGCTGTGTTACTCGGGGCCAGGCGGCTGTTTGTAGCTGTGTTACTGGGGGCCAGGCGGCTGTATGTAGCTGTGTTACTGGGGGCAAGGCGGCTGTATGTAGCTGTGTTACTGGGGACGAGGCGGCTGTATGTAGCAGTGTTACTGCAGGGATAGTGGATAGTGAGCAGGAGGACGTGTATGCACGCTGCACTGAGTGGGGGCCTCCACCAGATTTTGCGCCTAGGGGCCCCCACCAACCTTAATCCGGCCCTGCTCCTAAGGTTGGCAATTAACACTCTCTATCACTCTCTATCAAATCTGTATCAAAAATTTTTTTAAAAATTAAATAATAAAAATTAATTCCCATTTCCTTAAAACACATATAAAAATAAACCTTGTAATAGAAAAAAACCTTCAAAATGTCTAAACTATTTTGCCACCCATAAAAAAGTAAATGAAAGATAATATTATATATCATACAGTTTTCAAAATGGTATCAAAGAAAACATCATCTTGTCTTGCAAACAGCTCCATAGACCTGTAGTATAAAGGGCATGTGTTATTTGAACTGCAAACCCCTTGAAATCCGGGAGTCTCCTAAAAAACTGTGTTTTTTTTGTCAATCCTACCACTTTTGGAATTTTTTTTCCAGCTTTCCAGTAAATGGCACAGAATATAAAATATTATAAAATGATGCCATTAGTAAGTACAAATTGTTCCACAGATAACAAGCCCTCAAAAAAATAAAAAAGTTATGGCTTTTATAATGTAGGAACATGAAAGCACTATTTTTGCATTAATTTCCATGTTTTTGGACAGTTTTCGAACTAAATTTTTCTTTTTAACTAGAAAGGCTCTTGGACGATGAGAAACAGATAGCAATAGATAAGAGGCAAGCTGCTTTGTCTGAACTGCACCTCACATTGGCATTTGAGAGGAACCTAACTTATTATAAACTGATACAGAGTTCCCATATTGTTTTTGGCAAAATATACATAAAGAATGAAACAACGTGACAGATACGCTGTATACATTTATATTTATATATACTAGAAATCAAGCACAATACTGAAATATTGTGGGATTGGGCTTGGTTTACGATACATCAGGTGAAATCTATTCAGGTTAAATTATTGGACTGATAGAGGTAAAACAGGCAGTAGCTCCATCTACATCCTCTAAGATTCATAATAACTAGTGTATATTCTGTGCTGAGCAAGTCGATGTCAGAAGACTACTTATTCAGTAAAAGATGTCCTCCATAATTCTCCTGTTATGCTGTACCAGGGAAGGATTATTACGTCAATTTATATTCCTTCACTACTCTTCAGACACCACCAGAAGAACAGACTCATTCGGAAAAGCAGCCACAAATGGAAGACAAACAAACATAATACAATATTATTTATTTTGTCTCAGTAGTCAGAGTCTATAGCCGGGGATATCAGAGAAGAACATCAACCATTATGTTCACCTTGGCTGCTTCTATATGAACTGTAACAAAATAGATTATTGCCAGCCTCTTGTGGAGCAGAGCGGAGCTATCCTGCTCCCAACCCTCCCTTAACCTGCGTCTTGTAAGAATGGATCGCTATTTGTTTAGAAACCAAAACCTTACATTTTTATAAACTGTGTTTTATAGTGAAGCAATGAGTCAGTGCGAGTATGAGGCTAATCTGTGGACGAGGGGAGTTCAATGGAACGCAGCACCTAATCTATAAGGGACTTTCTTCCACTCGTGTTGCTCTGCTTTGTACCATTTATCCGACCGCACAAAGTACAATACAAAGTAAAATGAAATCAAGCGTTCAGTGGTGCTAAATATTAATAAATCTCAGCCCCTGCCCGAGCACCACAATATTCTGACTCTCTCTTCATCACATGCCAGATTATAGAAACCAATTAAATGAGAAAATCACAAGTAATTTGGGATAGTAAATGATTTTCTTCACATGAGTTACTGAATATTTTATGAAAAAGCTATTTAATTAAAAATATATATATACAATGTTATTAACAGCTATTCACAGCGTATCCCCCGAGTGCCTCGAGAACCGACCTGTTTTTCTTTGTATGCATTTTGCTCTTGTTTTGGCATCTCGAAAATGAAATAAAGGAAAATGGTCGCTTTTATAAATTGTTGAATTATAGGCATAAAGAGGGAAAAAAAGTACAGTGAAAATACCGGCTTTCAGGTGCGCGGAGGCTGAGGACTTTTTATTTTGAGACACAGAATGGTTTTGTAGATGTAGTTATTGTAAGAGCAAAATTTCATTATCAACCTTGATTTTGGTGAATTGATAATATGAATTAGTACAATGGAGTCTTTGTGTAGAAGCATATGTTCTTTATTTCCTATGTAAAAGTGATGGGTACAAAGTGCTAGGACCTATGCACCACTGTACAAAGCAGTATCCCCTATCCTCTATTTGTTTGCATTCTTTATTTAGTGAGACATTACAACTTAAAGGACAGATTAGCTGATGGTAGATGACTATTACTTACCTCCCTGTCCTGTCCCTGTGTCTCAAGCTTCATGTCTTATATCTTTGCATATACACTTGGATATGTTAAATAGTTCCAAAGTTATAACTAATTATTGTGACACATATTAGATTCTAAAAATAGGCCCTGGTTGTAAAGGTAAAAGCTGGCATCGGAGGGAAGGGGTTAAACTAGGATGCCCTACTAATAATATTAATAATTCCTTTATTTATATAGCACACACAGATTATGCAGTGCTGCACAGAGCTTGTCAAAATGGTCCCCATGGGCCTCACAATCTAATCGACCTTCCAGTATGTTTTTGGAGTGTGGGTGGAAATCGGAGGACTCCCATGCAAACACTGAGAGAACATACCAACTCTTTGCAGATGTTGACCCTGGGAATTGAACCCAGATTCCCAGCGCTGCAAGGCTTACCTCTAAGTCACCGTGCTTCCCCTAATATTGTTTCTAAAGCAGAGAGGACTTTCTAAAGCAGAGATCACTACTTAAAAGACATCTGCCATCAGATTGGTATATGACTATTACTTGTACCTATTACCTTACTGCTCCGTCCTTGTGTGCCCGAAGCTTCATTTGTTATATCTTAGCATAAGATATACAATTTAGCCTGTGGTGCTCTGCAGAGCCCCATCAGGTTCCAGTGTAATATAATTTATGCATGGGTCTGGCAAGCCGCGTTATGAGAGCCAGTCACGTCACCAGCTCTCTTCAAATCTTGCCCGTTGCAGGGAGCCGGCAGAGCAGGGAATGTGAAAATCTTGCACATGCGCGAGGATAACATTCCCTGCACTGTCGGTTCCTACCCAGTAAGAGATTTGAAAAGAGAGCCGATATCTCTCAGAATGCGGCTAGCACAGCCCCAGGGCGTTCTTAAATTATATTACCATGGAGCCTGATGGTGACAAATTTAATTCCCATCTCCCTACCCCATTTTCCAGGCCTGGACTGGTAAAAAAGTAAAAAAAAAAACCCTCCCAAAATTCATATCAGAGAAGCTGAATTTTCTGCCATGCAATGATATATATATATTTTTTTCCTTAAACCAGTTTTTTCATAGTTTATAATTCTATCAAACATATTCACCCATTCTGTGTGAGTGGGGATCTTTTCAGACACCCTTTAAAATCTAATTTTTTGTGCTGATGATCTAACCAACCCAATTGTGCTACCTAGAAGGTCATTTTAAATTTTCTAGCATATTTGTACATTAGTCAATCTATTCAATTCCAAACAGACCTTCACCCAGACAGAACATCTCTTGGGGCACCTCTAACATATGCAAAAATTCTGCATCTTCCTGATTGTACTTTATGTTAGTTGAAAAATTTTAGTGATACGTTTTACGTTTCATTCCAAAAAAAAATGGAAATTTGGCAAAAAGTCTGAAAAATTCTCAGTTTTTAAGGTTTGAAATGATCAGCTTTCCAGGCAAATATACGCAGACCACCCAAATAGCTTGATAACTAACATTTTTGTGGAATGTCTGCTTTATGTTTCCATGTTTCTTTATGTATCCTCTCATTTTTGTAGGACGTTAGAACGCTTAGAACTTTAGGTGCGACTTTCTTGAAAATCGGCAAGACGTTTTGGGGGACAACTCAGCTTTCAAATGACTTTGAGAGGCCTAAGTAATCGGAACACCCCATAAATTACCCCACTATAGAAATTACACCCCTCAATGTATGTAAAACAACTTTTACTAAGTCTATTAGTCTTTTAATGTTTCACAGGGGTTAAAACAAAATGAAGTGTAATTTAGAAATTCATTTTTTGGGAACAAAAAATCCCTCATTCACAATGGATTAACTGATAAAATGTTTTGCAATGTTTGATAACATGCCACTGCCCCATGTGTGGTGGTAAACTGCTGCATGGGCAGACAGCCGAGCTCAGAATGGAAGCATAGAAGCAACTGAGAGCAGATTTGTATTGTCACATTGTATAGGTCAGTGGTGGCGAACCTATGGCACAGGTGCCAGAGGTGGCACTCAGATCCCTCTCTGTGAGCACCCAAACCATGTACCCAGCACAGAGTTCACCAAACAAACTCAAAGAATCCTCCTGCTGATCTCAGCACTGCACAGAATTGTCTACTTGGGACTGCAGGAATAGTGAGTTGTGTAAAGGGCGCATTATTTTTGGAGGTCCTCGTGCTGGCCCCACATTTCTTCCTTGTACAGGGGGACCCTGAAGAGAAGCTACAGCTATAGTCCAAATTTGCCTTTCTTCTTTTAACTATATTGGTGTCGTCAAGAGGCCGAAATGATTGAAAGTTGTGGCAGAACAGCTAGTAATAACTTACTACTCAAACTACTTTTATGGCACTTTAGTAATAAATAATTGGGTTTTGGTTGAAATTTGGGCACTTGGTATATAAAAGGTTTGCCATCACTGGGATAGGTTATAAAATGTTTATTTATTTTTTGGTAATGCATATATATGTGGGCCTATTTTTGTGGGATGACATACAGTGTATAGATAATTCATTTTGAGGTGGTCTATTGCTTATTCATGAGATTTTATTAACTATTTCAAGGTGGACAGAAAGAAAATTATGAATTTTATTTTTGATTTTTACCCTAATTTTTTTGTAACCACTCATCATATCATAAGAATAATATTATCTTTATTCTCTGGTTCACTCCGATTATGGTGATACCTCATTTACTCAATTTTACTGAGCAAAAACAATATTGGAGAAAATCACATTCGTTTTGGTATTGACAATTTTCAGAGGCATAACTTCTGAAATTTTTCTGTTGACAGAACTGATTGAGTGCTTATTTTTTGCAAAAAGTTGTTCTTTTCAGTGCTAGCATTTTGGGGCACACAACTTTTTGATTGCTTTTTAGAACATTTTGTCAAGGTATTTGATGAAAAATCTCATATTTTTTGCGTTTCTGTGAAATTGTGTGTTAGGGGACTTTTTAATTATTTATGCATTTATCTTTTATTATAGAAATATTTTAAGGTTATTTTTGACTTTTTAAATTTTTTTTCAGACTTGGGTTTGAACTTGCATTCATCTGATCGCTTTCTCAAGCCCTTACCCACTGCAATACAAATATATTGCTTGGAGACAGAGCCAGGAGGCAGGGAACCTGGCAGCCCCGAGGCTGACACAGGAAGATTTTTTCCCCCTAGTAAGCTCATGGGGGTCCGATTCACAGTTGGAACATGTACAATCTCCTTACAGGTCACAATCATGCCTAACTGTAATAACACAGTCCAGCCCAGGCACCTGCAGGAAGCTAGGTCCTGAAATCTTACCTTCAACAGTTTCTTTGGTGAATTTTTGAGACATTTAGCAACTGTTTTTTGCACCTTATGTATGATCCTGTATTTTTACTTGTGATACATGTTCAGTTTTCCTATCCTGGCAGGTGCAAATTTTGTCACCTTTTTGAGACTTTTTGTTGCAAATGTGGACACTACTGTTAATTTTGGATTTGAGGCTGTGTCCTGCATTTTTTTTGTATCATTCTTTATTGAGCAAAAAAAAGAAAAACAAAGCAAGACGTTAATAAACATCAAGTAGAAATGGAGAATGCACAGGTCCAACAGTGTTAGGCAACACTTAAGACTGCAAATAAGTTTGAGAAGAAACATACATCTAGCAGTTCAGATGTCAAAGAGGCCTCAAAAATGGCAAGCCAGCTGTGTACAATGCATATGCAATGAATAATAAACCCAATGGGGGTCATTTACTAAGGGCCCGATTCGCGTTTTCCCGACGTGTTACCCGAATATTTCCGATTTGCGCCGATTGTACCTGAATTGCCCCGGGATTTTGGCGCACGCGATCGGATTGTGGCGCATCGGCACCGGCATGCACGCGACGGAAATCTGGGGGCGTGGCCGAACGAAAACCCGACGGATTCGGAAAAACCGCCACATTTAAAAAAGGAAATTGTGTCTCGGAGCTTGCACTCACCTTCATCCAGGATAGGATCATGAACTTCAGTGCATTTCAGGGAACTTCAGCGCAGCAGCGCCACCTGGTGGACGTAGGAGGAACTACCTTGATGAATCCCGGCCGGACCCGAATCCAGCGCAGAGAACGCGCCGCTGGATCGCGAACGGACCGGGTAAGTAAATCTGCCCCAATATGTAAGATCAAATCTATTTATCATAGACTAGACCAGTGGTGGCGAACCTATGGCACGGGTGCCAGAGGTGGCACTCGGAGCCCTTTCTGTGGGCACCCGGGCCATTGCCCCAGCACACCAGACAGGACTCAAAGAATCTTCGTGCAGTTCCAAGCAACTTAAAAGATGCTGCTTTCAGTCATATTTTGATACTAACTTCACTACTTGGGACTGTAGGAAGAGGAAGTATGAGTATGAGAGGGACGAATTATTTTTGGAGGACCTCCTGTTGGCCCCACAATTTTCACTGTGTACAGAGGGAGAATGGAAAGAAGCTAAAATGACGAAAATTTTCCATCTTTCTACTGTGTTGCTGTCCTCAGGAGGCCAATATGATTGAAAGTTGAAAGCAATAAGTTACTGCTTTAATTTTTGGTTGGCACCTCGAGATAAATAAAGGGGGTTTTGGGTTGCAGTTTGGGCACTCGGCCACTAAAAGGTACGCCATCACTGGACTAGACTAAGATTTTTGGGCAAGAATGTTACTAACGGAAAGGTAACCAAAGAGTGTCCTGCATATTTAAGCACTGTAGTCACACCCCAGGGAGATGATAACATATGAGGCTGCAGTCACATGTTGCGTTTTAATTGCGTTGACAGTAATGTAATTAGGCAAATCACCTCTCCTCAGATGTTGTAATGTGTTTCAAAACGCAATAAAACGCGACGTGTGACTGCATCCTTAGAAGTAACCAATAAATTAAAAAAATGTAAATGCAAAAATTTAAGAATTTTCAAAAAAGAGGTTATTGTCTAAATTTTAAACATTTAAAGCATGTAAAATAATTCCAATTTACATGTTAAAATAGTGTCCATGACAAAAAACCTTCCTTAAAATTTTTTGAAGTGGTCCATAAATCTTCCTAGATTGATCTTCTTCTTTGCAATCTTTGTAGATGTCTCTTCTCCATGGAATAGCATTAACACCTAGACCTAGCAATACTACAAAAAAATTTCTGCTTTTATAGAGTTGGTCACACTTGGGTGACGGTCAAGTTGACGGTCATAGTTGATGGTCAAGTGGGTGCATGTTTAGTTGCACCATGGTTGCAACATGGCTGTCAAACTTGAACTGCATATTAGAATGATTACTCATGTGACATGCTACATTGGGTTGCCAAAAGTAATTCTTATGCACTCACACCATGAGACTATTTATCATTGGTTTTCCAGAGCATTTTTGGCGGAAAAAACTCTCAAAAATGTCAGCATCAAAGCCAGATTCATGACTTCAGACCTATTTTTAAAAAGATGCATAAAAAGTGGCATTGGTACTCCAGTCCCCTGCTGGCGTATGTGTTGGGGCTTTTTATGCATTTTTTGACTTTTTTGTGACTTAACCCAGACAACAAATAGGGCATAAGAATTTTTATTAAAGGGCTGAAGCCACTTAACTGACACATAGAACTGTCCCAAGGAGATGGCTAATGATACATAAACTCCCCATATGTCAATTGTGATCTAGTTATAACATATAATTCAAAGGTAGCCTACTTTATTTTATCTCATTTCTATAGGTATAAGAGCTTGATGCTTGGGTTTTAAAACTGTCCTTAGATATATAGCTTTGAAGTGATGGAATGAATGGAAACATCTTAATGATTAGGATTATTAGTTGGACCTTTAACTAATGTTACCTTGGTGTCCAAGTAAGATTTGCATAACTCAGCCTGACATCTTAAGATATTAGGGTCCGGACAAGGCAGGTCACATGAATCAGGTCACAGCCTCAGTTTCTAATTTAGCAAAAACTGAAAGGTCTAACCACTGATTATTGCTGCAGAAGAAAGTGATAGGTCATCAGTAGTCATCATGTTGTCATTTTTCACATATACTAATACTGTAGTCATTATGGATGCTGTTGTGTGCTCATTTGTGTGACAAAGGATGACAACGGGGCACTTTTACTAAGGTCCTTGCCCCAGTTTACTGTCAGATTTTGCCCGTTCTTTCATGCACATTTATTTAAGAAGTCCACATTTTTGTCGCTTGACCCTTTTGTTTTTGGTGCCGTTGCTCAGTTGTACCTTGCACAACATTTAACATGCAAAGTTCAACAGAAATTTGTTGCACGGCCCATGTTAAAGGTGCAGAGGGCCCAGTTTCATGAAGAACGTGCACCAGAAATCCTGCATATGGCGCCCTCTGCACACCACACAGGCAAACTGCACATACTGCGTTTGCACTATTTTTAGTAAATGTGCCCCACATTTTTTTATTAAATACCAAATAGGTATTAGAATAGATTTACTTTTTATTTTGAATAATTCTATACCATTTTTGGGGTTAGTTGTGAAAGGTCAGGGTCAGTAAAGCTTCAAAGTAAGCAAATGTATCTAAATGAGGAAAAAAATGTCTGAATTGCCAGCAGGAAAAATGAAAACTTAGAATAAAAAACCAAACTGCTGATCGTTGAGCCATATGAAAGATCCTTCAAAAGCAACTACAGCAGTACAGTCATACTCATCTCAAACTCAAGCAATGTCAGCTTAGTGAATACATCTCCAGGTCAATGATGTCAGACACACAAAATATCAAAAACATAACATTAAAAATATGGTCTAAGGGGGGAAAGATGGGGGAGTATGCAAGGTATACGTGTTCCAGGTCATCCATTCACCCCTGAGATGTGTCATTTATGTGGCTTTGGAATAAATCTCCCACATAAACTGTAACCCGCTAGAAAATGGGGGGAAACAAGAAAACTGCTGTAAAAGCCAATATTTTTATTTTATTTATAACAAGTCTATCAATGGGTAAAACTATCTGTATTTTTAATTTCAGATCTGATGGAATTTTTCATGTTTTTGGAAAGTCCTCAAAGTATTACATCAAAAACACATTGCTCCATTGTCATCACTTACTGTAAACAATTGTTTGGGACTAATGTAAAGGTTCCCATGATTATAGTGTTTTGAAATGCAAATTTTACTTGTTGTACTTAAGACAATCATTTTGTTTAGCTTGCACTGATTGACAACTCTGCCAGCCTTGCACATACATAAAAATGTTTATGTGGCAATTTACAGGCCTATCTTAGAATTTCAAAGGACTTAATGTTGTTTTGATCAATTTCCCTCAAGTCCCTTATTGATTTAATGCATTTCCTCGACGTGCAATCATAGAACTTGTAGCACTGTGGAAATGTAATGAACAGAACACATCTGGCATTTTTAAATTATTTTATTGTGTGAGTTATTATTTTTAGTTTCTCTAGGTAATTAGTTGTGCATTGTTTGCATTTTAACCCAGGCGAATGAACCGACAAACACATCCAAGGCTTATTTCCAGGCTAAGTCTGCAAAGTGTCTATAATAAACACTGAGCGGTGCATTGTGTTCTTGGAGTTCAGAGGAAGGTTAAACAAAACCTTTCTTAAATGATTAGAACTTTGAAAAACTGCTACTTGTGACATTTACATTTCCAAAGAAAATTTGAAAATTGGTGTCGAGTGAACCCTCCTATCCAGCTCCCATCAGGGGGTCTCGAAATTAAGGACACCTACAGTGAAGGAAGAGGATCTGTGGTAGATACTATTCTTAGGATGATCTTGGAGGACTCTCAAGATGTAGCATACGGTTAAGACTAATTAGTAGGAGACATTTATGAAAAGTGTTTTGTACTTAGTACACAAAGAACAAACCTGTCAACAGCTCCAGTTTCATCATCGCTGCAATGGAAAGGCACATGACCTGTCTTAAACAGGCAGCAGACTTGCATCTTATCTGCATATGATTTGGGAATTTTAGGTAAAATAAAATTGCCATGAGACTGAAACTCCATACTGGATAATAGACATATGAATGAACACAATATAGAAGAGCCACCCTCAGGGCATGACCATAATAGAAAAAAGAATGCTTTTTTTCTGTAGATGACCTACACTCATTAATTTACATAGTTTATCGTTAGTTCTAATGGACCTCAAAATATCTGGATCACATTAGATAAGGTTTAGAGATGAGCGAACATGCTCGTCCGAGCTTGATGCTCGTTCGAGCATTAGCGTACTCGAAACTGCTCGTTGCTCGGACGAATACTTCGTCCGCTCGAGAAAATGGCATCTCCCGCCGTTTTGCTTTTTGGCGGCCAGAAACAGAGCCAATCACAAGCCAGGAGACTCTGCACTCCACCCAGCATGACGTGGTACCCTTACACGTCGATAGCAGTGGTTGGCTGGACAGATCAGGTGACCCTGGAATAGACTAGCCCCTGCCTGCGCTGCTCGGATCATTCTGTGTCTGGATGCCGCTAGGGAGCTGCTGCTGGTCAGGGAAAGCGTTAGGGTGTTCTATTAGAATAGTGTTAGGCAGGAGTGATTCTACAAGAACCCAACAGCCCTTCTTAGGGCTACAATAAGGTTATACTTTTTTTTCTTTTTATTTGCTTGTGGCTGGGCTTGCTGGCACTAGTAGTGCAGCTAGTACCATATTGTGAGGAATTTGCAGGGGGACTTGCTACCGTTGTGTTTAGCTCTTAGTGACACGCATATCCACCTCAAACACCGAAGTGGGACAATTTATTAGGGGTTTGAGTAGAATTAGGCAGGGTCTGCTGATTTTTTTTTTTCCAGCTGTATTTCATTTTATAGCTCAAACTCATCTTGCAAAGCAGTGTGCTTTCATTGTAGGCTACAAAATAGCCATAGGAGAACCCCAACGGCTTACTTAGGCCTACAATAGCGTTATATTTTCCTTTTTTTTGTTTGCTTGTGGCTGGGCTTGATGGCACTAGTAGTGCAGCTAGTACCATATTGTGAGGAATTTGCAGGGGGACTTGCTACCGTTGTGTTTAGCTCTAAGTGACACACATATCCACCTCAAATACCGAAGTGGGACAATTTATTAGGGGTTTGAGTAGAATTAGGCAGTCTGCTGATTTTTTTTTTTTAGCTGTATTTCATTTTATAGCTCAAACTCATCTTGCAAAGCAGTGTGCTTTCATTGTAGGCTACAAAATAGCCATAGGAGAACCCCAACGGCGTTGGGTCTTCTGATTTTTTTTTTTTTAGCTGTATTAGCATCGTTTTGTTAAAAAAAATAAAAAACTAAAAAAAAATAAACACAAAATAGTTTTTTTTCAAGTTTACACTTTAATTTGGAAAATGTTTAACCCGAGGGCTAGGGGTAGAGGACGAGGGCGTGGACGTGGGCGTCCAACTACTGCAGGGGTCAGAGGCCGTGGTCCTGGGCGGGGTGAGACACCACCTGCTGATGGGGGAGCAGGGGAACGCCGCAGAGGTACACTCCCTAGGTTCATCATGTCTCAAGTTACTGGGACTCGTGGTAGAGCACTGTTGAGGCCAGAACAGTGCGAAGAGGTGATGTCGTGGATTGCGGACAATGCTTCTAGCCATTTGTCCACCAGTCAGTCTTCCACGCAGTCCACCCATGTCACCGAAATCGGCACTCCTCCAGCTCCTCCACCTCAGCCTCCTTCCCCCCCAGTCTGCCCCCTCCCACCAAAATTTGGCATTTGAACCGGCATACTCTGAGGAACTGTTTTATGGACCCTTCCCACAGTCACAAACCACTTGTCCTGCTGCTGCTGAGCTATTTTCCGATGCCCAGGTTTTCCACCAGTCGCAGTCTGTGGGTGATGATGACATTATTCACGTAGTGGAAGAAGTGTGTAAAGAGGTGTAGGATGATGAGGAGACACAGTTGTCAGACAGTGGTGAAGTTGTTGTCAGGGCAGGAAGTCCGAGGGGGGAGCAGACTGAGGGATCGGAGGATGATGAGGTGACAGACCCAAGCTGGGTTGATAGGCCGGGTGAACACAGTGCTTCTGAGACGGAGGCGAGTCCTATAGCAGAACAGGTTGGAAGACGCAGTGATGGGGCCAGACGGAGAGGCAGGGCCAGAGCTGGTGCATCAGCGCCAAATGTTGCCCGTAGTCAAGCTCCCGTGGCGAGGGCTAGATTTTCAGAAGTCTGGAGGTTCTTTAAAGAAACACCGGATGACCGGCGGACTGTGGTGTGCAACCTTTGCCAAACCAGGATCAGCAGGGGTTCCACCACTACTAGCTTAACTACCACCAGTATGCGCAGGCATCTGAATGCTAAACACCCCACTCAATGGCACCAAGCCCGTTCACCTCCGGCCGGGCACACCACTGCTCCTTCCCCTGTGTCATCTGCTAGTCAGCCCCCTGCCCAGGACCCCGGCCCAAACACCTTGCCGTGCGAAAACCCCATCTTCGCCTCCACGATCCTCCACAGCATCCACCAGCGTTCAGCTCTCCATACCCCAGACGCTGGAGCGCAAAAGGAGGTATAGCGCAACCCACCCACACGCCCAAGCCCTCAACGTCCACATCTCCAAGTTGCTTAGCCTGGAGATGCTGCCCTTATGGCGGCGGCCGCCCCTCGGTATTCGGTCCCCAGCCCCACTACTTTTCCCGATGTGCCGTCCCAGCCCTGCACAAGCACGTGTCAGAGAACATCCTCCGTACCCTGACCAACGCCGTTTCTGACAAGGTCCACCTGACCACGGACACGTGGACGAGTGCTGCCGGGCAGGGCCACTATATATCGCTGATGGCACATTGGGTTAACTGGGACCGGGACCGAGTCTGACCCTGGGGCTGGTCATATACTGCCGACGCCGAGGATTGCGGGGCCTACCTCGGTCCAGGTCTCAAAGGCCTACTATGCCTCCTCCTCCTCCCACCCCTCCTCCACCTCCTCCTCTGAATTACCATCCGTGGGCATGGCGCCATCAGTCGGTAGCTCTAGGCACAGCAGCAGTGCCATCGCTAAGCAACAGCAGGCGGTGCTCAAACTACTGAGCCTAGGCGATAAAAGGCACACCGCCCAAGAGTTATTACAGGGCATCACGGCGCATCACTGATCTGTGGCTGGCACCGCTGAACCTGAAGCCAGGCATGGTTGTGTGTGACAACGGCCGTAACCTGGTGGCAGCTCTGCAACTCGGCAGACTGACACATGTGCCATGCCTGGCCCATGTGTTAAATCTTATAGTTCAGCGTTTCCTCAAGACATACCCCAATCTGTCTGATTTGCTCACGAAGGTGCGCCGCATCTGTGCGCATTTCAGGAAGTCCAGCACAGATGCTGCCACTCTCAGGGCAGCGCAGCGCCGCCTCCAACTGCCCGCTCACCGACTGTTGTGCGACGTGCCCACGAGGTGGAATTCAACACTAACCATGTGATCCAGAGTTTACCAGCAGCGCAGAGCGATTGTAGACTGCCAGATGTCAACTTCCACCAGAACTGGTAGTCAGGTCAGTCAGCTTCCTCAAGTCTACAATGAGGAGTGGACGTGGATGTCTGATATCTGCCAGGTGCCGAGTAACTTTGAGGAGTCAACACAGATGGACAGTGGTGATGCCGCCATCATCAGCCTCACCATCCCGCTGCTTGGCCTGTTGAAAAACTCTCTGGTCAGCATGAAGTCGGAAGCTTTGCGCTCGTCACAAGAGACGGGGGAAGAAGATTCCCTTGTTGATAGCCTAAGCACCCTTAGGTCTGTTTCTCAGCGCATATCGGAGGAGGTGGAGGAGGATGAGGAGGAAGAGGAGGAGAATGTTGGCGAGACAGAAGAGGGGACCATTGTTCAGTCCTTCACTGTTCAGCGTGTATGGGCAGAAGAAGAGGAGTTGGAGGAGTTGGAGGAGGAGGAAATGGACAGTCAGGCCAGTGAGGGGAGTGAATTCTTGCGCGTTGGTACTCTGGCGCATATGGCAGATTTCATGCTAGGCTGCCTATCCCGTGACCCTCGCGTTCAAAGAATTTATTCCAGCACCGATTACTGGGTATTCACTCTCCTGGACCCACGGTACAAGCAAAATCTTTCCACTCTCATCCCTGGAGAGGAAAGGAGTGTGAGAATGCATGAATACCAGCAGGCCCTGGTGCACAAGCTGAAACAGTATTTCCCTTCTGACAGCGCTAGCGGCAGAGGGCGTACTTCTGCGGGACAAGTAGCGAGGGAGAGAAAGCGAGCAGGCAGCTTGTCCAGCACTGGCAAGGGTACGCTTTACAAGGCCTTTGCTAGTTTTATGTCACCCCAGCAAGACACTGTCACCTGTCCCCAGTCTCGGCAGAGTAGGGCTGATCTTTACAGAAAGATGGTGAGGGAGTACGTAGCTGACCATACCATCGTCCTAAATGATCACACAGCTCCCTACAACTACTGGGTTTCAAAGCTGGACATGTGGCACGAACTGGCGCTGTACGCCTTGGAGGTTCTTGCCTGCCCTGCCGCTAGCGTGTTGTCCGAGCGGGTTTTCAGTGCAGCTGGTGGCATCATCACCGATAAGTGTACACGCCTGTCGACTGACAGCGATGACAGGCTGATGCTTATCAAGATGAATAAAGCCTAGATTTCTCCGCATTTCCATTCTCCACCAGGTGAAAGAAGCTGAACCTGAATAATGTATGCACTCCTCCTCCTCATTGTCCTCCTTCTCCTCCTCTTTGTACACTAAAGCAGAGGAAACTGGCTATTTTTTTGCCAGGGCCAACTGGCTCTGGCTATAGTACTCTATGTATTTAATTTTTCTGGAGGGCCAACTACCCTGTCCTCTGTTTTAAACAATTTTTGGGAGTGCCACATGCAGGCACTCAATCTATGTAATTTTTCTGGAGGACCAGCTACCTGCTCCTCTGGTTTGAAAACTTTTTTGGACTGCCACATACAGGCACTCAATTTATTTAATCTTTTTGGAGGACCAGCTACCTGCTCCTCTGGTTTGAAAACTTTTTTGGACTGCCACATACAGGCACTCAATCTATGTAATTTTTCTGGAGGACCAACTACCTGCTCCTCTGGTTTGAAAACTTTTTTGGACTGCCACATACAGGTACTCAATTTATTTAATCTTTTTGGAGGACCAGCTACCTGCTCCTCTGGTTTGAAAACTTGTTTGGACTGCCACATACAGGCACTCAATCTATGTAATTTTACTGGAGGACCAGCTACCTGCTCCTCTGGTTTGAAAACTTTTTTGGACTGCCACATACAGGCACTATCCAAATTAAATTGTCTCCATAGCAGCCTCCACACGTCGTCTTTTTAGCTGCCTTCACACGTTGTCTCCATTGCTACCTCCACACGTCATCCCCATAGCTGCCTCCAAAAGTAGTCCATATAGCTGCCTCCATACATGGTCCCCTTATCAAACGAGCTGTGTCAGGCAGAATTTTGGATTGTTTTCATGGCTTCCATGTTAACTTTGTCGCCACCCTGCTGTGTAATCCACAAAATATACTGGCAAACTTTTATCATTTACCAATATTATTTCAGCGCTTCTTGCGCATCTGTTTACATTCCCCTCACCCGCCAGAACCCAAACTTATAAGAACGCTACTACACTTGATCTTATACAAAAGGTTCTTAGAAGTGCTGTTTGGGGAGTAGCCTAGAGACAGGGGCTTGGATTGGCGAAAGCTCGCCTGGCAGCGGAGCGCCAGCTCCATCCCAAGATCCAACTAACATAGTTTTAACTGCAGCACCTTTAATCTACTACTAGTTCACTGCCTCCATACATGGTCCCCTTATCAAACGAGCTGTGTCAGGCAGAATTTTGGGTTGTTTTCATGGCTTCCACATCAAACTTGTTAACTTTGTCGCCACCCTGCTGTGTAATCCACAAAATATACTGGCAAACTTTTATCATTTACCAATATTATTTGAGCGCTTCTTGCGCATCTGTTTACATTCCCCTTACCCGCCATATCCTAAACTTATAAGAACGCTACTACACTTGATCTTATACAAAAGGCTCTTAGAAGTGCTGTTTGGGGAGTAGCCTAGAGACAGGGGCTTGGATTGGCGAAAGCTCGCCTGGCAGCGGAGCGCCAGCTCCATCCCAAGATCCAACTAACATAGTTTTTACTGCAGCACCTTTAATCTACTACTAGTTCACTGCCTCCATACATGGTCCCCTTATCAAATGAGCTGTGTCAGGCAGAATTTTGGGTTGTTTTCATGGCTTCCTCATCAAACTTGTTAACTTTGTCGCCACCCTGCTGTGTAATCCACAAAATATACTGGCAAACTTTTATCATTTACCGATATTATTTGGGCGCTTCTTGCTCAACTCCTTTGGTTCCTCTCTGCCACCCATTGGTTTTAAGCCTGAGTCCATTTGGGGTATGTTGCCAAGACACTCTCTAGCCTGCCGCTGCTGCCGCTGCCTCTGCATAGTCCTCTATAGTGTCAGGGTCAATTATTGGATGTTTTAGATGCTATCTAGCCTCATTCGGTCACTCTGTCATTGCATGCTGTTGCCCATACTTTTG
The DNA here is from genome assembly GCF_040894005.1 of Engystomops pustulosus. Classification (NCBI taxonomy): domain Eukaryota; kingdom Metazoa; phylum Chordata; class Amphibia; order Anura; family Leptodactylidae; genus Engystomops; species Engystomops pustulosus. Next base: position 244,468,134 of record NC_092411.1, read on the forward strand.
GCATAATGGTGCGATTAAGCAGCCTCAGAGGCATCCATGCATGCTGCCCCTGCTGTTTCCTGTCCATTTCCGTGGTGTTTCCATTCTTTTCTGAGGTTCCCAGGTGCTTGGCCAAGCTTCCCTGTGCAGATCCTTGGTCCCCTTGAAAAATGCTTGAGTCTCCCATTGACTTCAATGGGGCTCGTTATTCGAGACGAGCACTCGAGCATCGGGAAAAGTTTGTCTCGAATAACGAGTACCCGAGCATTTTAGTGCTCGCTCATCTCTAATAAGGTTGCAAAAAAAGACAAAAGTCCATCAAATCCATAGGATTAACAACATGTATTTTTTGTTCTCAAGAAAAGCATCCTGGCCTCTCTTGAACATGTTCAAAGTATCACCAATTACACAGTTACACAGTATCACTGCTCTTACAGGAAATTATCCCTGTATACGACGATGGTAGAACCACCTCTTCTCTAGACGTAGAGAATGCCTCATCTGTCTATGGTAATGGTAGAACTGCCTCTCCTCTTGGCATAGAGGATGCCCCTCTCTCTATGGCGATGTTAGGACCGCCTCTCCTCTAGACATAGAGGTTGCCCTCTTGTCTTGGCCACAATCCTAGGTATAAAAAGATCTGTAAAAAGATCCTTGTACTGCTCATTAACATATTTGTAAGCTGTTAAAAGATCTCCCCTTAACCAACTTTTTTCTAAGCTGAATAACCCCCAGTTTTGTAACTTGTCATTGTATTGTAGTTTTTCTATTCCCCTAAAAATCATGGTTTCTCTCCTCTGCACCCATTTCAGATCTACTATGTACTTTTTATATACTGGTGCACAAAATTGCACAAAATGGGGCACTATTACTAAGGGGTTGCTCTAGTTTTCTGGTGGACTAGTTTTCTGCAACACAATTCTGGGGGCGTTCCAGCACTCAGTCTGTTGCACGACCTATGTTAAAGGTGCACCACAAAAGAGTTGGTCAACTCTGTCGGTCTAGTACAGGGAAGTGAAAGATTCATGATTTCTGGTGCCTGTTCTTAATGATTCTGCCGCACCGAGCACCGATACATGGGCACAGCATCTTTAGTGCAGTTTCCCACATTCTTAGTTAATGTGCCCCATTCTCTAATTCACTGTTATTAACAAAAATACAGCATTTCCCAGATATAATTCCAACCTTTTCTATCAGTCCTGGTTTACAAAATTTTGGTTGCCCTGGACCCGACCCTGGATCTTTAGGGTCGGCAGACATATTGGGGGAGATGTATCATAAGTCTATCAGATCAGAACTGTTCTAGTTGCCCATGGCAACCAATCAGATGTTTATAAAATTAAAGCTGTGCTCTGATTGGTTTCCATGGGCAACTAGGACAGTTTTACCTCAGAACCTTGATGATAAATCTCCACCATTGTTCTTCTTTCTGACGGTCGACTGAGCTGCTCTCTGCCTCTAGCCCCCGCCCTTGCAATCCAGGATGAGCTCACACACACACACTGACTTCCTGCTAGCATGAGGAGAATACATTGTAAAGTAAGGGGTTAAAATGATCTTTATTGTGTAAACATCATGGGCAAACCCCCGTTAGTTTACCACCCACAAGTCTTTTTCTTCTGCAGTTTTACCAAGTAACTGACTGTTTAGGACCTAATTATACTTTTTGTATGTAGCTCCCTCTGGTATTGGTTGCTTTATCATGTAACCATATAACCATTGGTTGATTAAATAATCAAAGATGTATCAGAATATTGTTAGTGGTCCGTATTTCCTGGTCCATCTACATTGACAGGAAATGACTAGGTGGGTCATTGATTGGTATGGAAATCGGTACAATAGAACTGGATACGGTTAGTAGCGTGTTTGGACAATACATTCAAATAAATTGCAGTAGAAAGTACTTAACTTCTAGAGATTAATGTAAAAAATTCAATGTACCCTTTTCCATTTCAGTGTTCGGATGTACTTTCATTGAAAGGCACGGCATTTGACACAAACCTCTTATTTATCAAGTAGCCCCTTGCCACTTTTGCAGAGTGACATTTTGTTTGTGTTAGAGGAAGGCTTTTAAGTCTACAATGTCATTTACATATAACATTTACATTTTAGCATGGTTTCACAATCATTTGGAACCCAGCGCTTTAGCAACATAAAATTTCATTACGGTAAAGAGCTCTTCTTACAAAGTACTTTTAAAAATAATGAAATGTATCAAAGTGTTAATTTTTTGTAGAAGTTACAGGTGTAAAGCTAAACTTTGAAATTAGTTGATCAACTTTTATGCTTTCATTGCAGTTAGGCAAGGTGGCGTCTTGTTGGCCTTGTTAAAACTGTTGGCCAATGAACAAGGCCTAAAATAATGGGCACTGAAGTGAAGAGGATACATGGCACAATTTTTACTAGCACATTGGCCACCATTTGGCTAACCCCAGTCTTTGTTTCTACTATAACACAATTTTAAACATGGACCTGCAGTGCCTTAAATTCAGCTAATGACCACAGTGCTGGGAACTGGGCTTGGTTCAATGCAGTGATATGTGATGCAAGGAGTCCTTTTATTCCATCCTTCTGATTACAGTTTGGGCAAAATAACACATTCTCTTATTTACTGTGATTAACAAAAATACAACATTTGTGGTGTACACAATTTCAGTTGACCCTGTAACTTCTGACTTAGGGGTCGGGCCGCCATCTTGGATTCCTGTGTGACAGCCGCAGAGCTGAGTTTCTCGGTCTCTGCACTGTAGCCTCACCCCCTTGTAGACTACACGGAGCTCACTCATTACTGCACACTGGGAAACACAATCTGAGTTCCTGAGGCAGCAGGCAGCGGAGAAGCTACAAACTACACACAGATACGTTGTTTATCTGGGGAGGCACAGCAGATCTAGTGTGTTGTGGAACAGAAGAGATGTAGCAGGGCTGACTGTCTCATTATGTGCAATAGGCATCTAATGGATCTCATCATCTCTCATCTGTCTCATCTCTCTCTATGTGTGAGATACTAGTACTATGTGCAGAAGCCAGATGAAAGTGTATATAAACCACATTGTATGCTCCCAGAACTAGATGGATCATAATGGGGCTCATTTACTAAGGGTCCGCGGGCTGCGATTCTGTCGGGTTTCCCGAATATTTCCTTTTTGCACAGTATTCCCCCGGGTTTCTGGTGCACGTGCTCAGATTGTGGCGCATTGGCGCCGGCTTGCATGCGAAATCGGGGGGCATGCTGTCGGACAACCCGACAGATTCGGACAGACCGCAGAATTTAAAAAGGAAATTTTGTCACAAGATCAAGCACTCACTTGCACCAGGAAGAAGAAGGTGAACTCCAGCGGACATCAGTGCGGAAGCAACACATACAGGAAATTGGACACCCGACCTTAGTGAATCGTGGCAGACCCGAATCCTCATCGGACAACGCACTGCGGGATCGCGACAGGAACGGGTAAATAAACCTGCACCAATGTGTCTGATTAGAGAGTCCCTGCCCACACCCTGGAATTTAGCACTGACCATCACTGGGTGATAGGAGCTAAAACAGCAACAAAACTGAGTAACATTATGAAGTAAAGGGTTAAAATGATCTTTATTGTGTAAACATCACTAGGGGATTGCAATTTACAAATTTTCTTTCATGGGAAAACCCCTTTAAGACCTAAACAGAACATAATGATCAACTTTTAATTACTACTCAAACTTTTTAAAGTTTTGCTTAATGTTTAGCGACTTTAAAGGAACAGACTTGATATTTTTTAGTACGGTAGTTTTCAGATAATGTATCTGTTTTGTAGAGTGTAAGTACATGTACATGTCAATCAAATCCACTGACTCTTGAATTCTTACATATTCACTTTCGGAGATTATCTAATTTAAGAGTTGGCAGGCAAGGTCAGCATTGCCTCTTATAGAGAAATATCAAATGTAATACTCCGTGATTTTTAAAAAAGTGCTATTGTTATCTTAATCATAGTGATTACAAAAGCAGCATTATTCCATTGTGGTTTTATGTTTCATTAATTTGATACTTAAAAAGTCCTGCATAACGTTTGCAGTCAGTGTTTCTTCTGTTGGTACAAAGCAAAACGCAGCCACTTCATACTGTAGATTTCTTTGTTGTTGGGTATAGAAGATTTTTAAATCTTTTATACACAAAGCATTGGCCTCAGTTGCCCTCATTAAAGAAAATATAAAAGCACTAAAGTTACTTGGATATTGCGTAAGTTAGAACTAACATTCAACTAAAACAAAATTCAAAAATTGCATAATCTACAAAGTCACAATATACATAGTCCTTCCCATAGGACTGATAAGAATAGTCTACTGGACTATACCCCACCTATGTCCAGGCAAAAATGAAAGGGCTCATAAGGCTTTTGAACTGCTTTTTTCATAAACGTATATGTATATGTACCCCATGATCTTTAAAATGCAGCAGAATAAGATGGCACTACATAAATAAAGATTTATTACTATTATTTTTAGCATTACTAAAAATGGTCCTTTATAGATTATATGTAAAAAAAAAATCATTATTTTGTCCAATATTTGGGTCATTCATGCTACTTATGTCCATGCTCACAGGCACAATATCTTCACCAAATTATCAGAACTGTGTCAGTTGCTCATTTAGGCCACCCTATGCCACCCTATGCCTACATATGAGCAACCAACACAGTTCTGATTTTGAAATTCTGACACTTCTGACTTTGAAGCCTGTTGGCAGGGCAGTGGAATAGGCATAGGCCAACCTACGGCTACTCCACCATTCTGCCAACAGGCTTCAAAGTCAGTATCTGTATCCTATCCATCAGCTAAATGATGTAGTTCCCCAGTTACTTTTGTTTAGGGAACACCTGTTGAATGTGTTTAGTACTATGAAAACACATAATCTTCCTTGGGCCTCCTGTGGTGGGAAACACTATTTATACCACACCTCTTTTGGCTTGATCAGTGAAAGCACCAATGACCTTCTTGGAGTGAATAGCCATGGTTCACATACTAACACTTCTGGACTGCCATGAGCTTGACTAGCTCCCCTGATGGGCCCATCCTCTAAAGAGCTCATAGCCAGCTTACAGCATTATTTACAAGGCAAAAAATAAAATTATTTTTTAATAAAAGACGCAACTGCACCCAAAGGTTCTGTGGTTTTTAGCCTCGTTTTCAGGAAAACACAGATAGTGAAGTTCACCATTTTTTTTTGTTATTCTTAAACTTTATTTATATACATTGTAATAAATTGTAATCTGATAGACCTTTTAGATGTAGATAATATCACAAAAACTGCTCTAGCTGTGCATTACCCTCACATTCTCAAAGAGTACGGTTTATCGCTACTTCGTGCCAGCTTGGAGTGCTTGAGTAAACTCTTGATCTAGCACATACTCGGAGCAAAACACTTCCTAAATAACTTAAATTGGTTTCTTAAAATAAAGCACAACTGTGGGAAGGGATGGATTTTATAGAATAGAAATGCAATTTTCCATTAAGTCACTTCTTGAAAATATTTCCAACAATGTGTCTTAATGATGTAACTCCCAGTCACCAAACTCTGTGATTATAGGATTGATGCAAGTAATTTTATATCAATTTCAGCTTGTAGAAACAATGCAACTACAAGGACAGGATGTAACCGCAGATACATTTTTTGTCTCATCAGTCACGGGCCACAGGGTTTGCGGGCTGCAAACAACTGATCACGTGCTATTGTTTGTACCCCGTAGGACCTTGCCGATGTCAGTAGGAAATGCACTGATGGCTTCAGGGTCAGCTTTAGGTTTCAGGTAGCCCCTGGGCGACAGAGCTTCTGTGGGCCCCTTTGCAGTGAACTTATGTGACGGCATTAAAAATCAAGTAAATAAATCATACAAAACAGCCCCATCCCATCATGGTTATTTTATATAAGCCTCTCTCATACCCTATGAATTAATTACATACAGCCCCCCCACTCCCATAGATTTCTTATGCACAGCCTTATGTGGGCCCCCAAGCAGCTCTGGGACCTGGCAATTGCCCAGGTATGCCCAGTGCTGGTTCTGGCACTGAATGGCATGGTAAATTTGAACAAGAATAGGACCTGCTCTGTTATTTGCAGTGCGGCCGGCCGTTGTGTTAATGTTGCGGTGACACATGATGCATGCACTGTGCTTCAACGGACAGTGAACATGCACAATAGAAATTGATGGGGGCCTCCATTTGTGCGGCACCCAAATACTGTCATGTGCATGAGGCCTTACACTTTGTAATAATATAGTTTAAACACACCCAGACAATACTAGTAAGCAGTGTTAATCCTCAGCTATACATACTGTGCAGATTTCTGCAAAGGTTTTTGAAAGATTAGATGCGCTTACTCCTAAGCAATATTATTTTGCGCTAGCAGGATGTTTTGGTGACTATGTAGGTGTCTGAATACCTACACGTAATCTTTAGCCACAGAAACCGATAGTACAGGCTGCTAGAAGGTGAGGAAAATGCTAATTCCCACTAATAAGAAATGTCACAAGGTTCCACATATTCATATGTACTACTGATTTATGCAAGACTATAATTTAAAGGAACGTTCTTTTCCGTGCTAGAATAACTAACCTCTTTCCTTTGACATCCTAATTATATTTTACGGCAATATTTTTTCTACACACAAAGGTCCTGCCTTTTGTCCAAATGATAGACGTAGAAGCCAATTAGTAGGTGCCATATGTAGAGAAATAATTCTTAACAGGTTAGGTTTTGCTAACTGCCTAATGCGGATAAAGTGTTTCTGTTACTTACATATTCTTCTCATTGCTTCACTATCACATCAAATTATCTGAAATATTTCAATCAAAATCCAAAATACAGAAATGAAAGAGGACGTATTACCACCCCCCCACAACCCCAACTCTTTACATCCTTTATAAGGGGTTGTGTAAATGATAGAATCACACTTTTTTCCTCTGGACCCCACAGTTGTCAGCCAATCATTTCTGTTTTCGTGCTAATTAGGCTCCCTGGGTTGGACCAAACATCCTGGTACCAGGGGGCACCAGATTCAGGATTTGTGGCCCAAGTTCTTCAGGAATATGGTGTCCTCTGCACTGCTCCTACAGAGTGCACCAACTTTTTTTTGGTGCACCTTTAACATAGGGTGTGCGGCACATTTCTGTAGACTTTGCATGATAAATCCGACTGAGCACCAGAACGCCCGCTAATTTGTGTTGCATGATGCCTAGTGGATCTGCGCCACATAAGGGTGCAAGCACTTCTTAAATACCTGTTTAAGCAGTTTGCACCTAAAAGAACGTACAAAGTCCGAAAACTGGCCCTTAGTAAATGTGCCCCTTTGTGTTTTGCGCAGTGGACAAGCCTGGTAAATACTGTACAGCTCTCATTCAAGTGAATAAGAAATTAATTGCAGTAACGCTGCTCCGCCACTAAAAGTTGTTCCTCCAGTTCTATTCTTTGCATTTCCCTTAGCAGCTGCATGACCAATCCTATGAAGAAACTAAATATAATTTATCAATAAACACCCATTTAATACACAGGGGGTCATTTACTAAGGGCCCGATTCGCGTTTTCCCGATTTGTGCCGATTGTACCTGAATTGCCCCGGGGTTTTGGCGCACGCGATCGGATTTTGGCGCATCAGCGCCGGCATGCGCGCGATGGAAATCGGGGGGTGTGGCCGAACAAAACCCGACGTATACGGAAAAACCGCCGCATTTAAAAATCGAAAATGTATCGCTTGGGAAGCGCTTACCTTCACCTGGTCCGGCTCGGTGTATTCCGGTGCGATCAGATGCATTTCAGCGCAGCAGCGCCACCTGGTGGACGGCGGAGGAACTGCCATCATAAATCCCGTCCGGACCCGAATCCTGTTCAGAGAAAGCGCCGCTGGATCGCGAATGGGCCGGGTAAGTAAATCTGCCCCATTATGTTAAATTCCTTATGTAGGCATCAAGGTGCAACCAAAGCTCTACGGCCTCTTTCACACTTGTGTTGCAGATCACATCAGAGTGCAATGTGTGATTGAAGTTTTTGGCAGCATTTTTTGTTGCTGGGAGTCATTAGCGGTTTTGTGTTTTTCAAATGAGTTTTTTTCTTGTTTTCATTGGATTTTCAATGCGTTTTTCATGTGCAGGCAATGCACGCGACAAAAACTCTCATGGCAGTTGTCTATCTTTTCTATGGAAATTGATTAGTTAAAAATGCATTGCACTTGCATGTGTCTCAGACTGCAAAGCGCTTTTGATGCATGTCTATAGTTTTGTGTGGTGCGTTTTTCATGTGCGTGACTTGCAGAAGTGGAGCATTTTGAGATTTTAACGTGTGTTAAAAAAAATGACGAAACCCATTGACTACAATGGATCAGAGTGCAATGTAAGTTCTGCACGTCAAAAACAAACGCAGAACACGTGCATGAAAAACGCAGGTGTGTAAGGAGCCTTAGGTCTTTTGGTGACTAATTCTGAAGCTTAAACATATAAGTCAATAGCCGCATGTAAACAAATAATGCCCTGTAGGAATTGTCCAAAATGCATCTATTACTGGGAATACATTTCTTAAACACTTGGATTGGTTTCAAATGAATGTTCCAATCCAATGATTACCTATCGCTATCTGCCAGGAAGGGTCAACCTGCCAATATGTGCACCTGTTCCAAAATACTTTGTGTTTCCAATCTGTGTTTATTACTTTGTAGTTCTACACTATTAAGGGCCACTTCATATAATCTACCTTGATTAATCTCATGCCCTTCTTCAATTTGCTAAACATTTGCAGAAAGATCAGATGCATATTCCAAGGTAGTTTTTTTTTCTCTCTCTCTCTCATTGTTGCTACGACTGTGGCCCCATCTTGACAGGTATCAGGCTCACCATTAATTTGCCTGACTTGTTACGGAAAGTAATGGATCTTTTGGTAATGCAGCTTGAGTGCTATTTTTTCATCTATTAGAGTCTCATGAGCTTTTTTGATGTTCTGCCAAAACTGCTTGTTCTGCTCCGTTTCTCTTCCTTTGTTCGGCTGATATGCTGCTGTTAGCTTGCCATTCAGACCTAGCAAGCTCTCATTGACTTCTCTTTTTCTTTTAGAAACATATGCAATTATATACTCTTTCATCATATATTGCTTCTTCCCATACTAATTGCGCAGTTTCAAAGTCCTAGCAGATAGCCCTGTCCATGGCTCATAGTCAATGTATTTTCCCCAGGTTATAGGGTGAACCAAAGTGCACATTTATTGCTTTCCTAATGAGGTTAGGTGACACACGGAGCAGAACCACCTCACATGTTTTGAATCGACAATGCTTTATTAGTTAAAAAGAAACATTATCTTGGATTGTGGGTAAACAGTTTATAACAAGAACCATGTTCCCTGCACGGTGTTGAATAATTGATACACAAATATCGGCTAAAGTTTTGGTGTAGGAGTTAATCTTTATTCACACGAATTTGCATCAGTGACCAAATAACTTATCAAACATACACTGTAACCCCCTGAAAATATAGTATATGCTTATATTTATTTTATCATACCCCAAAATTAATACACATACTATAACATACTTTAACCCCTTTGTGACCAGGTCCTAAAAAGCTTTACTGATTGTAGCATTTTTAACCAATTTTTAATACTTATTGGTTTAAGTTTTTAATACCGTAAAAACCGTCACAAATTAAAACTAAGGGATCTTTTTTCCATTTTTAGGTTTTTTTTTTGGGGGGGGGGTTAAAGTTACAAAACTGGAGAGAAGTTTTCAAAGTAACTCAAAATGGCCATTGTAAATTAAATCCTTGGTGTGTGACGGTTGTTTTAATATATAATATGTATAGTCTGGGGCAAACGGGGCAACTATGGCGATGTTTTTTTTTATGGTGTAGTAGGGGATTTTATTTATTTTATTGGGGAACATTAATGTTTATTTTAAAATGTTTATTAATATGGATTGTGTGTTTTATCCTTATATGTCCCCCATGATATCATAAGAGATCCCTTTACTTTCTTGTTCCTTACTGCACCGCTTGGATAAGCTGCTCCATGAGTAAGCTACAGCCTGTTGTGCCTTAAATGGCATGGATTAAATCAACAGACCTATATTGAAGGAAAGCAGTGATCTATAAAACCAGGTATGGATTGCATATTTCTACACCAGGTCCTACCTGGCGATTAAGTTGTGACCATTTAGCTGGAATGGTTGCTTATTGTAGTGAGTGCGTAGGCCCAGTCTGCTGCTAGACCGCCCTCTTCACACCCCTTCAAACCCACTTGGCATGGAGATGGTGTGAAGGGGCAATAATCACTATTGCTGGCGGTTCACTAGCATTTGCGATTATTTCAATGCTTCTACGCCACTTTTCTGTTAAATGTTCCCTAGCGTATGTTATATGCAGCTCCTCATACTGTTGTCAGTAATAAAACAATAAAAGTTATGTACACTTCTTCTTTTTCTACTTCTTCACACTCTTCTGCCCAGTTTTGTACGCTTGCAAGAGTGTCACAAAGACATCATTAGCACTTGTCATAGAGAGGTATGTTTTGCTGGGTGCTCTCAAATATTAAAGGCGTCCCTTTAGATGGGGCAGTCCATAGTCACCATGTTTTTTGAGTGGCTTGCATTGTTCCGGAAGAATAAGAATTAAGAAAAATTGTACTATGTATTAAGTTTTTATAAAAATATTGATGTATGACCTGTTTTTATATTTTATTACTGATAATGAAATAATTAAGATTTATTAGCTCATATGAGGTGGGACAATTTTGCCAATTACTTTCATTACCTATTAACAGCAGTTACTTTGCTATCGTCCTCAGTTTAATGTTTCCCTGCTGAATCTGCCTCCTCTGTTTGATCTGCTTATGTCTATGAAACCATCCTTTGTTTATACCAAGCAGTACTAAATGCTGGAGGGGAGGGGCTACTGCTCCCTACACACTCTGGAGGGAGGGGGAGGTCATGTTACAGTGCTTTCTGTGTGTAGAAAGCAGGGTAGCTATGTCTGATACAGAGACCAGGTCTCCCCTGTTCCCTATTAGACCCCACATTGCAGTCTGCAATTTTGCAGAACTTTGCTTGAATCTGCACTTCAATCTGTGTCATACAATCTTATGCAGCAACCCTCTCCCACCTTCTGCTCTCTGAACACTATCTAAACAGCAGGGAAGCTGTTAACCCTAGTGCTCAAACAACACAGACTACAATTCATGTAACTTTTTCACTGCTTATTACATGCTGAATGCTCCTCCAAGTGACAAAGGCTATCAGGCTAATCCTGTGAGTATACACTATGGTGAGCTCAGTGGATTTACTTATTATTATCTAACTCAATTTGCAGAATTATTTTAATAACTTCTGTGTTACTTCTAGCTTGAATTCCTTTATGAGAGAACACAAAGCACCATGGGAAGTGAGGGTAGCTTATTGACTCCGCTTTAGCTGAAATAGGGGAGAGGTTAGTCTCTACCCAGTTCATGCTTCTGAGGAAGCATTTAGACATGTACATTCAAAGCAGAAAATACTCTGCAAAGAAAATGGTGAGCAGCACAATATGGACATGGTTCTGTTTGTTTTAAAAATTACGAATCAAGATGAAATTTTAGTAAAAATAATGAAATTGGAGTAAAACCTTAAATAATTCAGATTTGAACCTGTCCTTATTATTTTAGAAGTTGCAATGCCAAGCTTCTACTGGGTATTGTATAAAGTTACGTGTGATGGAAGCTACTAACTTAGGAGCATAGGGGATGGTCTGAAGTGTCCTTTCTGCAGAGATCCCATGTTGTAGTCAGAACTGCCCAATTCCTTCCCTTGAGCTTCAGAGATGACACTAGAGTCTTCACTCAAGAGCAGAGGAGAAGTGGTTGGAAGCAGGGCACTACACTGCAGATAACCCAGGGCACTACAATGTTAGAAAATGTTCTGTGGAAATGGTGGGAGACAGATTAAAATGTTTTCTTGGTAATGTTACTACTAAAAACATGTTTCCTGGTTACCCATCCATGAATTGTCAGTCATTTTACAAGAAAAATTGTACATTTTACAGTGTATCAACATACAGACACGTGCCACAATAAGGGAGATGTCACAACAACAGCGAAATGAGCAACATACGCTTTCCATACAATTATTAGTGAAGACACTTTTGCAATGGGGCTATCTAAGTTCTCTATAATGGTGCAACCACAAGCCAATTTAGCAGCACAATTACAGTGACCAACAACAAATCACATTTGTACTCACCAATGAAATCTCTGCTTCTAACAGCTAGCAAAAAAGAGTTGTGTACCATCATAATTTGGGGAGGCATAGATGGGCACTTCAGCAGTGAGTCAAGTTGAGGGCATGCTGGCAAAAAAGGGGTATTTAGTATGACATTGCATCCAGTGGAGCAGCATAATTTGTGAATTGAGTACTTGTGTTTCATAGAATCTGTTCAAAGAATATGAACTCATGTATGGCATTTCTTAAAAGGAACCTGTCATCAGGAGCCCCTGCATGTCCCTATAGAGAATAGTGTACACATTGCAAAAGAGTTTTTATAATAAAACTGGCTTTTTCCGATAAAAAGAAAAGTTAGATGAAAGTTTACCTTTCACTCTGCGGAGCAGTGCCCTGTGGGAGTGGCCAATAAAAAGCACCCCTCCCCCACACCCTTGGGAAACCGCTCTGTCATTCATCTATTAAAATAGTAGGGATATGGGTGTTTTTTAATCTGAAATAGGCGCATGACAGAGCAATTTCCCAAGGGTGTAGAGGGAAACTGCTTCTCACTGGCCATTCCCATGGGATACTTCTCTGCAGAGAAAAGGGTAAACTTTTATCTAACTTTTCTTTCTATGGGAAAAAGCACACAAAGTGGTGCACACTATTGCACACTATTCCCTGTGTGACATGGGGGAGCGAGAAAAGGGCACCTGATGACAGGTTCCTTTTATTATCTGAATACCATTAATATCCATTTTTACACAACTCTATAATAGCTGCTCTGTGGATGCGCATTGGCGTCGGCTTTCGGGCGACAGTAATAGGGGGGGTGGGCCTTCTGACAACCCGACACATTTGGAAAAACTGCGGAATTAAAAAAATGAAATTGTGTTGCAAGATCAGCACACACATGCATCGGGAACAAGAAGGTGAACTCTGGCGGACCTCGGCAGCAACACCTGGTGGACATCGGCGCACGGCCTTAGTGAATCCCGGCAGACCCGAATCAGCGCCGTGGGATCACGACTGGGCCATGTAAGTAAATGTGCCTCATTATGTGCATACATTATCTGTGTATGCAGTTATTGAGTATCTGTATCTTTTTATTGAGCTGTTTCTTTCAGTGTTGGTATCAGCTGTGTTTTCAGAGCCATATGATATTGCATTCATCATTAGAATGCATAAATTACTCCATAAATTATGATATTTGATATTCTATAAGTTGAGTGTGTATATTGTATTACAACATCCTATTATTGTTATCAACAGTTTGAAACATTATGTCCACCTTTGTCACCATTTTATATTGCTGCAATACATCTTTATGTAGTTTGATCCTGTAGTCATGTACTTTTACCTCATGTTCGCTCCTTATTCAGTCTGTGGAGGGCGCAGGGACACACAGTTAGTCATGGTTGTAGGATCAGGTTGCACATGGTTTATTAGCAGGGTCATAACTACAGTGGTAGCAGCTAAAGCAGCCGCTAAGGGGCCTGCAGTGTCAGGGGCCCCGTCATCCGACCAGACACATTAAAGAATGGAGGATGTACACCATTATATCTATATTGTACTGCACCTATCCAGCATAATATGTACAGGCAGTCCCCGGGTTACACACAAGATAGGGTCTGTAGGTTTGTTCTTAAGTTGAATTTGTATGTAAGTCGGAACTGTATATTTTAACATTGTAATCCCAGCCAGAACTTTTTTGGTCTTTGTGACAATTGGATTTTAAAAATGTTGGGTTGTCATAAGAACAAGGATAAGCAATAAAGCTTCATTACAGACATCTGTGATACCTGTTATAGCTGATTGTTGTAGCCTGGGACTAAAGCACAATAAATTACCAATATCCAGAGGTCCGTTTGTAACTATGGGTTGTATGTAAGTCGAGTGTTCTTAAGTAGGGGACCGCCTGTATATAACACATACTGTGTATATATGCAGTATCTGTGATGTGTATATGGTGTCTGTATACACTGTATGTGAGTATGCTGCATGTGGCACTCTATGTGTGTGTATATGCACATGAGTGTATTTATATGTGTGGGTATACTAATATGTATATTTTTTAAGTGGGAAGGGGGGCCCCATGCAGTAGCCTGCTAGGGGGCCCTGTCTCTCCTAGTTACGCCACTGTTTATTTGCATAATAAATAGTACAAAACTGTTTAAATGCCATCCATGGGGAACAAGAGTGACAAACTGCACATACAACTGGTGCATAAATACTTCATCACTTTTTTGGGAAACACAAAACTGCAGTTGAAGAAAAATTTTATTGTAATTACACACACCAACATAATGTGAAACAGAAAAAAACTAACAAAAAAATCCTAAAATTTGAAAAAACAACAACTGTGCTTAGGTCAAATGTAATAGGACAGAAATGTTACTGAAAAGATTCTGTTGCAAATTAATGTGACATTTTTTACGAAATCTGAATTAAATTGTTTTACATTATTGTGCAAAAGTTTTAGACAGGTGTAGAAAAATTTCTAGTAAGAATGCTTTCAAAAATAGATGTGTTAATTGAATTCAATTCACAAAAAGCAAAGTGAGTGAACTAAGGATTAACCAAATAAACCCCCTTTGCCTTCACAACAGCACCAATTATTCTTTTCTATTGTGTTTGTAGATTTCGGAAGTCAAACTGCTCCCTATGCCCTCATCTATGCTGTATTACCTAACCAGAAGCCTGCTATAACTGTTACGCATCTCTGCTGTATTGCCTAACCAAAAGCCTGCTATAGCTCTTATGCATCTCTGCTGTATTACCTAACCAGAAGCCTGCTATAACTCTTATCCAGAGGGAGGGGATGTGCTATGTTCATTGTAGAGATCGCACACATCAATACAACAGAGTACTTCAAGTCTAACTACAATCTTGGAATATTCATTTAGCTGTGCATGGAAAATGTCATCACAAAACAAAGCTGTAGTCCTGCAGGTGCTTTTAGCTGATAGAAAACTATGATTTTTGGGAATCCTGCTACTAGGGCATTGCCAGATCCATTAAAATTTGGCCACTAACGGGTCTTTATTGCACACACACTGGGGCAGATTTACTTACCCGGTCCATTCGCGATCCAGCGGCGCGTTCTGTGTGGAGGATTCGGGTCTTCCGGAATTTTTGGATAGTGCCCTATGAAAGCAGCACAACCTGGATGTGAGTGATTCCATTATCCGAACAAGCAGACATATTTACGGATAGGGGGGAATTTATCATGCAGTGGCACATACATAGGCCTCTTGATTTATCTGTCTGGCAGCTGCAGGTTTTGTATAAAATTGCTGGTTTTGTGTAAAAGTACACAGCCACAGGTTAAGAACACCATGTTCTTGCCCACTACCCAAGCAGCCACACCACTCCATGCCCACATGGTGTAGAGGTCCATGCCCTCATGGTGTGGAGTAGAGATGAGCGAGCACTAAAATGCTCGGGTACTCGTTATTCGAGACGAACTTTTCCCGATGCTCGAGTGCTCGTCTCGAATAACGAGCCCCATTGAAGTCAATGGGAGACTCGAGCATTTTTCAAGGGGACCAAGGCTCTGCTCAGGGAAGCTTGGCCAAACACCTGGGAACCTCAGAAAAGGATGGAAACACCACGGAAATGGACAGGAAACAGCAGGGGCAGCATGCATGGATGCCTCTGAGGCTGCTTAATCGCACCATTATGCCAAAATTATGGGCAACAGCATGGCCATGACAGAGTGACAGAATGAAGCTAGATAGCATCTAAAACATCCAATAATTGACCCTGACACTATAGGGGACTTCATGCAGAGGCAGCGGCAGCAGCGGCAGGCTAGAGAGTGGCATGGCGACATACCCTAAATGGACTCAGGCTTCAAACCAATGGGTGGCAGAGAGGAACCAAAGGAGGTGAGCAAGAAGCGCTCAAATAATATCGGTACATGATAAAAGTTTGCCAGTATATTTTGTGGATTACACAGCAGGGTGGCGACAAAGTTAACAAGGAAGCCATGAAAACAACCCAAAATTCTGCCTGACACAGCTCGTTTGATAAGGGGACCATGTATGGAGGCAGTGAACTAGTAGTAGATTAAAGGTGCTGCACTTAAAACTATGTTAGTTGTATCTTGGGATGGAGCTGGCGCTCCGCTTCCAGGCGAGCTTTCGCCAATCCAAGCCCCTGTCTCTAGGCTACTCCCCAAACAGCACTTCTAAGAACCTTTTGTATAAGATCAAGTGTAGTAGCGTTCTTATAAGTTTAGGATATGGCGGGTGAGGGGAATGTAAACAGAAGCGCAAGAAGCGCTGAAATAATATTGGTAAATGATAAAAGTTTGCCAGTATATTTTGTGGATAACACAGCTGGGTGGCGACAAAGTTAACAACTTTGATGTGGAATCCATGAAAACAACCCAAATTTCTGCCTGACACACCTCGTTTGATAAAGGGACGATGTATGGAGGCAGCTATATGGACGACTTTTGGAGGTAGCAATGGAGACAACGTGTGGAGGCTGCTATGGAGACAATTTAATTTGGATAGTGCCTGTATGTGGCAGTCCAAAAAAGTTTTCAAACCAGAGGAGCAGGTAGGTGGCCCTCCAGAAAAATGGAATAGATTGAGTGCCTGTATGTGGCAGTCCAAAAAAGTTTTCAAACCAGAGGAGCAGGTAGGTGGCCCTCCAGAAAAATGGAATAGATTGAGTGCCTGTATGTGGCAGTCCAAAAAAGTTTTCAAACCAGAGGAGCAGGTAGGTGGCCCTCCAGAAAAATGGAATAGATTGAGTGCCTGTATGTGGCAGTCCAAAAAAGTTTTCAAACCAGAGGAGCAGGTAGGTGGCCCTCCATAAAAATGGAATAGATTGAGTGCCTGTATGTGGCAGTCCAAAAAAGTTTTCAAACCAGAGGAGCAGGTAGGTGGCCCTCCAGAAAAATGGAATAGATTGAGTGCCTGTATGTGGCAGTCCAAAAAAGTTTTCAAACCAGAGGAGCAGGTAGGTGGCCCTCCAGAAAAATGGAATAGATTGAGTGCCTGTATGTGGCAGTCCAAAAAAGTTTTCAAACCAGAGGAGCAGGTAGGTGGCCCTCCAGAAAAATGGAATAGATTGAGTGCCTGTATGTGGCAGTCCAAAAAAGTTTTCAAACCAGAGGAGCAGGTAGGTGGCCCTCCAGAAAAATGGAATAGATTGAGTGCCTGTATGTGGCAGTCCAAAAAAGTTTTCAAACCAGAGGAGCAGGTAGGTGGCCCTCCAGAAAAATTGAATAGATTGAGTGCCTGTATGTGGCAGTCCAAAAAAGTTTTCAAACCAGAGGAGCAGGTAGGTGGCCCTCCAGAAAAATTGAATAGATTGAGTGCCTGTATGTGGCAGTCCAAAAAAGTTTTCAAACCAGAGGAGCAGGTAGGTGGCCCTCCAGAAAAATTGAATAGATTGAGTGCCTGTATGTGGCACTCCCAAAAATTGTTTAAAACAGAGGACCGGGTCGGTGGCCCTCCATAAAAATTAAATGCATAAAGTACTATAGCTAGAGCCAGTGGGCCCTGTCAAAAAATAGCCAGTTTCCTCTGCTTTACTGTACAAAGAGGAGGAGAAGGAGGAAAATGAGGAGGAGGAGGAGTGGATAAATTATTCAGGTTGAGCTTCCTTCACCTGGTGGAGATTGGAAATTATGAGAAATCCAGGCTTTATTCATCTTAATAAGCGTCAGCCTGTCAGCGCTGTCAGTCGACAGGCTTGTACGCTTATCGGTGATGATGCCACCAGCTGCACTGAAAACCCGCTCGGACAAGACGCTAGCGGCAGGGCAGGCAAGAACCTCCAAGGTGTACAGCGCCAGTTCGTGCCACATGTCCAGCTTTGAAACCCAGTAGTTGTAGGGAGCTGTGTGATCATTTAGGACGATGGTATGGTCAGCTACGTACTCCCTCACCATCTTTCTGTAAAGATCAGCCCTACTCTGCCAAGACTGGGGACAGGTGACAGTGTCTTGCTGGGGTGACATAAAGCTGGCAAAAGCCTTGTAAAGCGTACCCTTGCCAGTGCTGGACAAGCTGCCTGCTCGCCTACTCCCCCTCGCTACTTGTCCCGCAGAACTACGCACTCTGCCGCTAGCGCTGTCAGAAGGGAAATACTGTTTCAGCTTGTGCACCAGGGCCTGCTGGTATTCATGCATTCTCACATTCCTTTCCTCTCCAGGGATGAGAGTGGAAAGATTTTGCTTGTACCGTGGGTCCAGGAGAGTGAACACCCAGTAATTGGTGCTGGAATAAATTCTTTGAACGCGAGGGTCACTGGATAGGCAGCCTAGCATGAAATCTGCCATATGCACCAGAGTACCAACGCGTAAGAATTCACTCCCCTCACTGGCCTGACTGTCCATTTCCTCCTCCTCCAACTCCTCCAACTCCTCTTCTTCTGCCCATACACGCTGAACAGTGAAGGACTCAACAATGGTCCCCTCTTGTGTCTCGCCAACATTCTCCTCCTCTTCCTCCTCATCCTCCTCCACCTCCACCTCCTCCGATATGCGCTGAGAAACAGACCTAAGGGTGCTTTGGCTATCAACAAGGGAATCTTCTTCCCCCGTCTCTTGTGACGAGCGCAAAGCTTCCGACTTCATGCTGATCAGAGATTTTTTCAACAGGCCAAGCAGCGGGATGGTGAGGCTGATGATGGCGGCATCGCCACTGACCATCTGTGTTGACTCCTCAAAGTTACTCAGCACCTGACAGATATCAGACATCCACGTCCACTCCTCATTGTAGACTTGAGGAAGCTGACTGACCTGACTACCAGTTCTGGTGGAAGTTGACATCTGGCAGTCTACAATCGCTCTGCGCTGCTGGTAAACTCTGGATAACATGGTCAGTGTTGAATTCCACCTCGTGGGCACGTCGCACAACAGTCGGTGAGCGGGCAGTTGGAGGCGGCGCTGCGCTGCCCTGAGAG
This sequence comes from Engystomops pustulosus, assembly GCF_040894005.1. NCBI lineage: Eukaryota > Metazoa > Chordata > Amphibia > Anura > Leptodactylidae > Engystomops > Engystomops pustulosus. The sequence continues at coordinate 244,487,224 of NC_092411.1, forward strand.
TGGCAGCATCTGTGCTGGACTTCCTGAAATGCGCACAGATGCGGCGCACCTTCGTGAGCAAATCAGACAGATTGGGGTATGTCTTGAGGAAACGCTGAACTGTCAGATTTAACACATGGGCCAGGCATGGCACATGTGTCAGTCTGCCGAGTTGCAGAGCCGCCACCAGGTTACGGCCGTTGTCACACACAACCATGCCTGGCTTCAGGTTCAGCGGTGCCAGCCACAGATCAGTCTGCGCCGTGATGCCCTGTAATAGTTCTTGGGCGGTGTGCCTTTTATCGCCTAGGCTCAGCAGTTTGAGCACCGCCTGCTGTCGCTTAGCGACGGCACTGCTGCTGTGCCTAGAGCTACCGACTGATGGCGCCATGCCCACGGATGGTAGTTCGGAGGAGGAGGTGGAGGAGGGGTGGGAGGAGGAGGAGGCATAGTAGGCCTGAAACACCTGGACCGAGGTAGGCCCCGCAATCCTTGGCGTCGGCAGTATATGACCAGCCGCAGGGTCAGACTCGGTCCCAGCCTCCACCAAGTTAACCCAATGTGCCGTCAGCGATATATAGTGGCCCTGCCCGGCAGCACTCGTCCACGTGTCCGTGGTCAGGTGTACCTTGTCAGAAACGGCGTTGGTCAGGGCACGGATGATGTTGTCTGACACGTGCTGGTGCAGGGCTGGGACGGCACATCGGGAAAAGTAGTGGCGGCTGGGGACCGAATACCGAGGGGCGGCCGCCGCCATGAGGTTGCGAAAGGCCTCGGTCTCTACTAGCCTATAGGGCAGCATCTCCAGGCTGAGCAATCTGGAGATGTGGACATTAAGGGCTTGGGCGTGCGGGTGGGTTGCACTATATTTGCGTTTCCGCTCCAGCGTCTGGGGTATGGAGAGCTGAACGCTGGTGGATGCTGTGGAGGATCGTGGAGGCGACGATGGGGTTTTTGTGGCAGGGTCCTGGGCAGGGGGCTGACTATCAGCTGACACAGGGGAAGGAGCAGTGGTGTGCACGGCCGGAGGTGAACGGGCTTGTTGCCACTGAGTGGGGTGTTTAGCATTCATATGCCTGCGCATACTGGTGGTAGTTAAGCTATTAGTGGTGGAACCCCTGCTGATCCTAGTTTGGCAAATGTTGCACACCACAGTCCGTCGGTCATCTGGTGTTTCCTTAAAGAACCTCCAGACTTCTGAAAATCTAGCCCTCGCCGCAGGAGCCCTCGCCACGGGAGCTTCACTAGTTGACACATTTGGCGCTGATGCACCAGGTCTGGCCCTGCCTCTCCGTCTGGCCCCACCACTGCCTCTTCCAACCTGTTCTGGTCGAGGACTCTCCTCCGTCTCAGAAGCACTGTGTTCACCCGGCCTATCAACCCAGCTTGGGTCTGTCACCTCATCATCCTCCGATCCCTCAGTCTGCTCCCCCCTCGGACTTCCTGCCCTGACAACAACTTCCCCACTGTCTGACAACCGTGTCTCCTCATCGTCGGACACCTCTTTACACACTTCTTCCACTACGTCAAGAAGGTCATCATCACCCACAGACTGCGACTGGTGGAAAACCTGGGCATCGGAAAATTGCTCAGCAGCAACCGGACAAGTGGTTTGTGACTGTGGGAAGGGTCCAGAAAACAGTTCCTCAGAGTATGCCGGTTCAAATGCCAAATTTTCCTGGGAGGGGGCAGACTGGGGGGGAGGAGGCTGAGGTGCAGGAGCTGGAGGAGTGCCGATTTCGGTGACATGGGTGGACTGCGTGGAAGACTGACTGGTGGACAAATTGCTCGAAGCATTGTCGGCAATCCACGACATCACCTGTTCGCACTGTTCTGGCCTCAACAGTGCTCTACCACGAGTCCCAGTAACTTCAGACATGAACCTAGGGAGTGTAGCTCTGCGGCGTTCCCCTGCTCCCTCATCAGCAGGTGGTGTTTCACCCCGCCCAGGACCACGGCCTCTGATTCCTGCAGTAGTTGGACGCCCACGTCCCCGCCCTCGTCCTCTACCCCTAGCCCTCGGGTTAAACATTTTGAAAATGAAAGTTATAACTTTAATTTTTTTTTTACTTTTTTTTGTGCTTTTTTGTGTTTTTTAGTTTTTTTTTGTGTTTTTTAGTTTTTAAAACCAAACAATGCTATCCTATTGCTATGGCTATTTTCTAGCCAAGTATGAAAGCACACTGCTATGCCAGATGAGATGACGCTGAGTTATTAAAAAAATAAACGTAAAATAAAAAAGGAAATGGCAGACTGTGCCTAATTGAAATCCAACCCCTAATAAATTTTCCCACTTCGGTCTTTGCGATGGATATGTGCGTCACTAAGCGCAAAACACAGCGGTCGCAAGTCTCACTACAAATTGCTCACAATTTGCTAGTAGATGCACTGCAGCAAGGATAGCCACCAGCAGATCAACCAGAAATCAAATATATATAACGCTACTGTAGGCGTAAGTAAGCCGTTTGGATTCTCCTATGGCTATTTTCTAGCCAAGTATGAAAGCACACTGCTATGCCAGATGAGATGACGCTGAGTTATTAAAAAAATAAACGTAAAATAAAAAAGGAAATGGCAGACTGTGCCTAATTGAAATCCAACCCCTAATAAATTTTCCCACTTCGGTCTTTGCGATGGATATGTGCGTCACTAAGCGCAAAACACAGCGGTCGCAAGTCTCACTACAAATTGCTCACAATTTGCTAGTAGATGCACTGCAGCAAGGACAGCCACCAGCAGATCAACCAGAAATCAAATATATATAACGCTACTGTAGGCGTAAGTAAGCCGTTTGGATTCTCCTATGGCTATTTTCTAGCCAAGTATGAAAGCACACTGATGAGATGACGCTGAGTTATGAAAAAATAAACGTAAAATAAAAAGAAACTGCCAGACTGTGCCTAATTGAAATCCAACCCCTAATAAATTTTCCCACTTCGGTCTTTGCGATGGATATGTGCGTCACTAAGCGCAAAACACAGCGGTCGCAACTCTCACTACAAATTGCTCACAATTTGCTAGTAGATGCACTGCAGCAAGGACAGCCACCAGCAGATCAACCAGAAATCAAATATATATAACGCTACTGCAGGCGTAAGTAAGCCGTTTGGATTCTCCTATGGCTATTTTCTAGCCAAGTATGAAAGCACACTGATGAGATGACGCTGAGTTATGAAAAAATAAACGTAAAATAAAAAGAAACTGCCAGACTGTGCCTAATTGAAATCCAACCCCTAATAAATTTTCCCACTTCAGTCTTTGCGATGGATATGTGCGTCACTAAGCGCAAAACACAGCGGTCGCAACTCTCACTACAAATTGCTCACAATTTGCTAGTAGATGCACTGCAGCAAGGACAGCCACCAGCAGATCAACCAGAAATCAAATATATATAACGCTACTGTAGGCGTAAGTAAGCCGTTTGGATTCTCCTATGGCTATTTTCTAGCCAAGTATGAAAGCACACTGCTATGCCAGATGAGATGACACTGAGTTATTAAAAAAATAAACGTAAAATAAAAAGTAAATGGCAGACTGTGCCTAATTGAAATCAAACCCCTAATAAATTTTCCCACTTTGGTGTTTGAGGTGGATATGTGTGTCACTAAGAGCTAAACACAACGGTAGCAAGTCCCCCTGCAAATTCCTCACAATATGGTACTAGCTGCACTACTAGTGCCAGCAAGCCCAGCCACAAGCAAACAAAAAAAAAAGTATAACGTTATTGTAGCCCTAAGAAGGGCTGTTGGGTTCTTGTTGAATCACTCCTGCCTAACACTATTCTAATAGAACACCCTAACGCTTTCCCTGACCAGCAGCAGCTCTCTCCCTAGCGGCATCCAGACACAGAATGATCCGAGCAGCGCGGGCAGCGGCTAGTCTATCCCAGGGTCACCTGATCTGGCCAGCCAACCACTGCTATCAACGTGTAAGGGTACCACGTCATGCTGGGTGGAGTGCAGAGTCTCCTGGCTTGTGATTGGCTCTGTTTCTGGCCGCCAAAAAGCAAAACGGCGGGAGCTGCCATTTTCTCGAGCGGGCGAAGTATTCGTCCGAGCAACGAGCAGTTTCGAGTACGCTAATGCTCGAACGAGCATCAAGCTCGGACGAGTATGTTCGCTCATCTCTAGTGTGGAGGTCCATGCCCACAGGGTGTGGAGGTCCATGCCCACAGGGTGTGGAGGTCCATGCCCACATGGTGTGGAGGACCATTCCCAGATAGTGTAGAGGTCCATGCCCACATAGTGTGGAGATTCATGCCCACATAGTGTGGAGTTTCATGCCCACATAGTGTGAAGGTTCATACCCACATAGTGTGGAGGTTCATGCCCACATGGTGTGGAGGTCCATGCCCACATGGTGTGGAGGACCATGCCCACATAGTGTGGAGGTCCATGCCCAGATAGTGTAGAGGTCCATGCCCACATAGTGTGGAGGTTCATGCCCACATGGTGTGGAGGTTCATGCCCACGTGGTGTGGAGGTTCATGCCCACGTGGTGTGGAGGTTCATGCCCACGTGGTGTGGAGGTCCATGCCCACATGGTGTAGAGGTCCATGCCCACATGGTGTAGAGGTCCATGCCCACATGGTGTGGAGGTCCATGACCACATGGTGTGGTGGTCCATGCCCACATGGTGTGGAGGTCCATGACCACATGGTGTGGAGGTCCTTGACCACATGGTGTGGAGGTCCTTGACCACATGGTGTGGAGGTCCTTGACCACATGGTGTGGAGGTCCATGACCACATGGTGTGGAGGTCCTTTCCCACATGGTGTGGAGGTCCTTTCCCACATGGTGTGGAAGTCCATGACCACATGGTGTGGAGGTCCATGACCACATGGTGTGGAGGTCCTTACCCACATGGTGTGGAGGATGCGTAGCTGAAAAAATAATCGCAAATTCTTGCTGGGTATTTATGGGTATACCACCATGGGTATCATAATATGTGTGGATTTTTTCACCTGTTATATGTACAAAGAAAATCTACAGTATATCCACCATCTGTAAACATACACTGAGCTACCATTACAATATATCATTGCTGCAGCTTTGCTGATAGAAAACATGCAATCATTGTCATGGGAGCTGTAGGGGATTTGAAATGTATCTACTATTTTTATAATATATCAATATATCACTATGATATGCAGAATTAGTAAAATCCTGAGAACCCCCTTAGGCATCTAAAATAGCCAAACCACAATCCTTTTAAAACATATGTGGTTGAAGTTACAATGTTGAATATAGTCTCCAATGTAACGTGATATACTCCAAATAGTTTTACCAAGAATAATAGGGAAAGTTTTTGAGAAAAAGTACAATTACCATGATCCCAAAATATCCAATGTTTTAGGCTAAAGCTGCCTAGGATTACTGGAGCACTAAATAAATACTACAAGGAGCCGGAAGGAGGGATGTTAGATGCAGATCTGGCATTGATCATCTAAATAAAGGAAAGTTGATACATTTTTTCAAACCGGAGAACCCCTTTGAATGTTTTGCATTACATTGTGAGAGATAAAACAATAGCAACTTATGTTACATCCCAAGTAATGTGTTTCCTGTGTGGTTTCCCCTTGCTGCACATGTATATAGTGTGTATGTACAGGAGGGGATGCCCAGTACACATAAACACTATATTCCGTATTGCCATAGAACAGCATAGAGGAAACTCAATGTGAGTCACTTGTATAAAAGGCTCCTTTCCCTCATGTTTTTTATAACAGGCAGATTAATGCAATACATTTTCCTATATAACTGATAGAATGGCATGAAGGAAGGGCAATAATGCTAATATGTGTAATCAATGTGTAATAAATGGTATTTATGCATTAGTGTTAATGTATGTAAAATAAAGCTTGTGTATGTATAGGTAAAACTGTGCATATGTGTTCTTGTAAAAGAATCAAAAACTACCAGTATGTCTGTGTAAAATGTGCTGTTGTGTGCACATTACAGTGTATCTCTTTTTGTATGGATGGGGATAAAAGTGTAGCACATGAGAGAGCGCTGTATTTTATTAGACAGAATTATGCATGCTTACTTTCAGTGTCTATGTAGTAAGATTGCTTGTGATGCATGTATCTGTGTAGTAAGCTTTGTACCATGTTCCATGCTAGTACAGTGTCAGGGGCGTAACTACAGTGGTAGCGGCCATAGCGGCTTCTATGGGGCCTGCAGTGTCATCCTACCTGACACAATAAAGAATGGTGGATTTGCACCATTATAAACATGTTATACTGCACATTATACCGCATAATATGTAAATAACAGCGCACATCTTCAACGGTGCACAGCATGATATGTCAGGGGAAATGGAGGGGACAGCAGAATGACAAGCCTACGGATATCTCATCTGTAATTCCTGCTGTCTTTTCCCCCATGTAGTTAGCAGGTACTGAGCCAGATCTGTGTAAGTGTATAAATGTATATGTCAGTGCATAAATGTGTGTGCATATGTGTAAAAGTGTGGGCATAAAAATATATATGTTTTCTGATGGTGTAGGGGGCCCCACTCAGAAGCCTGCAATGGGGCCCTGCCTCTCCTAGTTATGCCTCTGTACAGTGCCAATTTAATTAGACTGGTTGTGATACATGTATCTTTGTAGTAAGCTTTGTACCATGTTCCATGCTAGTACAGTGTCTATGTAGTGAGATTGGTTGTAATATATGTATCTGTGTATTTAGCTCTCTATCATGTTTCCGGATGGGACAGTGTCTATGTAGTGAGATTGGTTGTAATATATGTATCTGTGTATTTAGCTCAATATATGTATCTCTGTATTTAGCTCTCTATCATGTTTCAGGATGGGACAGTGTCTATGTAGTAAAATTATTTGTATCTGTGTAGTAAGCTTTATGTAAGAAAACACAATTCTTTCTTTATTGTGGCATATACAAATATGCAAATCCACTTCGACAAGCATGCATTCCCAACACGTTTCAGACAGTTCTTAATCATGCACAATCATGGGTCAAACAGGTAAACTGTCTGAAACTCATTGGCCAGACATGCTTGTCGAAGTGGATTTGTATGTTGCAACTATGCCCTTACAAAGAAAGAATTGTTTTTGGAGTTCGGCTGGACAGTCGACAGTGTCCATGTAGTAAGATTGGTTATAATACATATATCTGTGTAGTAAGCTTTATACAGTGTTCCAGGATGGTACAGTGTCCATGTAGTTAGATTGGTTGTGAGGTATGTATCTGTCCAGTAAGATTGGTTCCGGTAGTGTATCTACTAGTAAGCTTGGTACAGGTATTGTACACATGTAGTGGTATATGTAATAAGTTTGATGTACCTCTGTAGTAATCTATGTAGTAAACTGGCTCTGGTACTATAGTTATGTAGTAAACATGGTAGCATACAAATGTAGTAAGCTTGGTTTTGCTGCTGTATATATACAGTTAACTTTAGTTCTTTCAGTTTTTCTAGACATGAGTTTATTAGTTAAAAGCTCCTGACAGGGCACTGGGTAGGCTTCATCGACATGCAATGAGATGAGAAGAAGAAATAAAAACACATATCTCAAAAGAGGCACTTGAGTGCATCCCTGGACTAGTCTTACACAAGTTCACATAGTCTACGGAGAGAGAAAAGGTCAGGAAGGCACCAGAAAGACAGAATCAATGTTTCAAGATGGCTCCCAGTCATGGGCTAAGCTTGAAGAATAATTTCTTTATATGATCTGGAGGGGGGGGGGGGGTTAATGTGTGATATATTACAAATATCTGCTTTTTTTAAAATATATGAGACCTTTACTAAAGTGACATCATGTACACAAACTACCACAAACTTTATATATATGTTTCACATTATGACTGACTATGAAGTTGATTGTGTTTTGCCTTTACTGTTATTTATTCCACTATGGGGCACCTTAAAAAGTAAAAAAAAAATGGGTTTGTCCAGTTTAATAAACAAATCCAAAAACAACTGAATAGAGAAGTCTAGAACAATAGATGGTTCTTAAGAGCAGCAAATATGTCTTCCTCGACCTGACTTACCATTTATCTTTTGCCTTGGAAGAAATCATTACACCACCGTTTGCTTAGCATTTCCTAAGGTCTTATTTTATTTCCCAATTCTGGACTTTTAGAGCTCATAAAATCTGACGGTAGAGATATAAATCACAAAAAAATAAGATATAAACACCTCAATACAAACTTGAAGAGCAAGATTGTTTACTAACACCCTAAAGTAATTTCAGCATTATGCCAATGAGCACAATAATAAGGTTGTAATTCAATCGCTTTCCCCGGAACCGGTCAAAATGACTGTATCCTAAACCTCCCATCTGAAGTTCAATATCTGCCAAGGATTTCAGAGCTGTGTGCCTGCTTGCCTATCTGCTTTCTCAAGTGGTTGTTTCCCGAGAGATTAAAGGGGAAAAAAGGCTGAATGCTTTTAAGTAGGAAGCCATTTGAAAGTGCAGAAGTAGTTTAGGCTTTGCTAAAAGGTTTATGTTCTCAGAGTTTGTGATGTTAAGGATCCCATAACCAATAAAAAATCATTGCTACAAATAAATCATTCTGTAACAGCTGTCAGGTGCATAACAGCAAATGTAACTCATGCTTTTCCCAATTGCATTCCCTCCTCATTACATTTCCACCATAAGTAAGAGATGATTTATCCTTGTAATATACATAAAGGTCTTCTCTTGGAAACTGGATGTTTTCACAGACTCAAAATTGTGTTCTCCATGAACTTAGGCAGTAATTACTGGGAACAGTTGAATTAACACTGGAGATTCACGCTGTATTATCTGGACTTCACAAATTGCAACATTTGTCTTTCATGCCGGCTTTTTATTGGTGGTAGTTTCTATGGACATTCAGTAGTTCAATGTGTCATATCTAGTACAAATTTCATTCAGTGCAAATATGGATAAGGGTCGATACGATGTGGTGCCATCTCTAGTATTGGCCCTCGTATCAGTTACTGACAATGATATGATACAATGATCCTCTAAACAAATATTCATAACTTTGTGTTAGTTAGCGTTCTTATCGAAGACCTACCTACTGTGATCAAGATTCAGCAATGAACCTCCAAGTTCCTCAAAACAACTGGTCTCCAGGGGTTGCCTTTACAAATGAAAGCAATGGCTACTCTTGTGATTTATGTATTTCATGTGTCACAGAGGCCAACTACAAACTTCTTGGCTTGTCAACTACTTATATACTAGCAATGGGTCTTCCAACTACATATTCCTTATTTCCCATGAGTGCCTTCTCTCTAGGGATCTGGACAGAAATCACAATAATAGGAGACCACGAGTGTCTCATATGAATGGATTGGTGGTGCACATGTTTGACCTCAGCTCTATTCAGTTTTCTTGGACTAATGGAGATGAAAGTCCCAAAGAAAAAAATTACCAAAATTGCCAACATATATGTACAACTGTTCCAGTTAAATGAAAAATGTGGATACTACCAATTTTAACTCTTAATAGTGTGTTTAAATACTGTGTGAGCTCTCCTCAAGCCTGGGACTAAATTTCTGGGGCATGAAATTGTAATTTATCAGAGGTTTGAATGTATTCCACTCAGGGTCGCACTTAGAGGCTTGAGAAAATGCTGTGTGCGTAAAACGACCCGTTGCAAAGCCGTGGCGTGAAACCTTCCCGTTTGATGGGTAAAGATGGACTTCTACATTGCTGAGAGCCGCTTTCTTCTCCTTCTTTGTGGATTGTTTAGAACTTTCTTTATTTGAACGGTACCAGTTTTATTCTTAACTTCGTGGTCTGATATTAATGCTGGAAATACCTTAATTTAAGGCCCATTAACACTGAACAATTCAAACTGTGCTTATTTCTATATTATTATAATAATAACATTTTGTCAGTGGTAACAAAGTATAAAACTAAGCTAAGACCCACTAATCCCCTAATTCAGTAGAATTGTATTCCACGTTTTCTATACTTTAACCCCCCCATGCCTCCACTCCCATACATAATGACATACCTCTGCCCCCCTTTAACCTCTCTGTTAACACTTTTATAGACTACCACATCACTATGGTCCTCTACAATATATCACCCATATATACTCCTAAATACTTTTGGGCAAACTCTTTTTTATGATACCTTTAGTTCTTGACAGTAATCCGGCCAAGTATAACATAAAAATTAATAAATTAGAAAAATGTTCATTCTCCTGAGGACCTCCCCCCATAACTGTACACCCTAGGCCTTAAATAGGACCTGTCAGGGCAATTTGGTACACTGAACCACCCACAGCTTCTTATTGACTGGTGATTTAGTTTCTCAAATCACCCTTTAGAAAGTCCCCAGGTGCCTGCTATAAATATAAAAAACATGTATACCTGGTTCTAGTGCCTCCCCCACCTGCAAAGTACTACACCCCAGCTTTACTGCACATGTGCTGTAGTAATGGTGCTAGCGCTATGAAGCCAGGGTTTACAGCTCCGGCTTTACTGAAGTACTTCACAGGCACTTGGAGCACAAGAGATGGGTGTGACCTAGTTTATCAGACCTATCTCGAGGTTAGTATTATGAAATCTATATACCTGCCTACTCCTATCAGACCTTGCTGGTTATTCAGTCTCCTGTGTTCTCTCGTGCTCTTGCTGTTTTTTTGCGATTCTGTGTATTTGACTTCTGTTTTTCCTACCGACCATTCTATTGTCTTTACAATTCTTCACATTTGCCACCATCTTGGTTTTGTCCCGTTTCTGTGTGACTCTGCTTGTCTGTCTGTAACCGTTGTTTCTTCCTTGGTGTCATGTAACTCCCAGTCTTACCACGCTTTCCCTGTCTCAGACTTGCCTTGTTTTTTTGTGTAACATATCCAAATTCCTGTTACCTGTACGCTCCACCATCCAGCAGCTGCCAGACGAAGTAAGTCTTCCTGTCACCTTGTAGGGTAACTCACGGGCCACTAGTAAGGTTCCTGATTGTGGGTTTGCCCTTGTGAGGGCGTTTGATTTGCTGCAGGCAGAGCCATAGCCCACAGGGACGTCACAGGGTGAGTTTGCCACCACTTACCCAGTCTAACAGCTAGCGCCAAGCCTAGTTGTGGTTGCGCTGTTGCTGGACAGTGATCATGCTGCAGTGAGCATGTCTTATTGTACACTATATTTGTCTTTTCAAAATTTTCTGTGTATGTAGAGTAGATGCCTAAAATAATCATATAATAATATGATTTGACCTGGATGGGATCCAGATGACTTGGACAACGTGTGGTAGTAATCTTTCACAATTGATAAATGATCAGGTCTTGTTGTGTACAGTAACTTACTTTGTATGTCAGTCAGCAAAAAGTGGATCATGACAGTAGTTTGAATATATTACAATAAATTGAGAGTTAAAAAAAAATCATAATACAAGGATATGGCTACACGGTCTACAGCAATGAGAGTGATGCCAACAAAAGATAGATTGTATAAGAGTATTATAGCAACTGTGCTCCTAAATAAATATAATTGTCTTTTTCTGCGGTGTTATATTGTGTGCTTTCCTCCATCCTATAGCTGATTTTTTTTTCCTTTTACCTACACTTTCAATATAGAAAATAAATAGAGCACATAAAAGCCATAGAAGCCCATGAGGCAGCCCTTGTATTGTTAGGAAGTCTCCAATTGATTGTGTATTGTACCGCTGAAATAGGAATATACTGTCATGATGTTCTAGTGTTGATTATCCTCTGTGTGCGCCCAGGATGGTGGGGTCGGCAGTGATTTATTTTTCATGATAAAAAGAACACTGTGAAGCTATATAGTTGAAAATATGTGTCCACTGATGCAGAATCCTGTATTCACAGTCAATATGAAGTGTACTGACCTGTGTGCAGGTTTCTACATCATGGCTAATTCTCTATGGCAAGTAGCCTATCTCACAGCACAGGGCAAGAGAATGGCAGGTTGTGTATTGTGAAAGGTGTAAAGTGTAAATTTCATTGTTATTTGCTAAATTCATCTGAAATAAAAAAAAGCATGCATTTTAATCTGTTTTAATTTTTTTTTTAATTTAGGAAATGTTTATAACAGATGATAATAGTAAACTTTTCAGCATCTCTGTGCTTTGTTTCTACTTTTTATAAAATCTGCCTGTGGTGCTCAGCAGAGCACCATAACGTTCCAGTGTAATATCATTTGAACAAGGGCCAACAGGAGACGAAGCAGATCTCGATGGAGAATGAATCTGCAGGGCCCCTAATGGAGTCCGCTAGGTGCTATGGTCCCTGGAGAAGGCTGACAAAGATGCAAGAGATTCAAGAGACAGGATGGCACAGGGAAGTCCCTGGCCAGTTAGGAAGAGAAAGCCTCAGATAGCATGTGCAGACCTCAAGTAGCAAAGGGTATGCTATAAGCTCTAAGGGTACTGCAGGCCAACTGGTATCAGATTAGGGACAGGTCCGGTTGCCAAGGTATGGAATCAGGGAGGATGTTTAAGCCTGCTGAGAGGCAGCAAATAATTGAGGCCACAGCTACTGCGGCCTAGTAGGCCACTAGTACTTATGTAGCCTGGAGCCCTTACTTTTTAGAGGCAAGGGGTAGTAATGTTCCCAGTAGGGAGCTAGGTGCCATGAAAGTCCATGTGGGGCTCCTCAAGTCGATGTAAGAAATCAAAATTTTCAACCAAGCCAAGGAAGCATTCGAACAGGGTAGGCTCACAAATTGAGGTCGAGTCTTCTGTGGCCTAGGAGGCTGCGTGTAGAGTGGGCCCACAGGGCCTTGTAAAATGTAGAGCGGGGCTTTGGGGCATTCCTGAGGGGATCCTCAGTCCGGCTTGAACTTTTTTGGAGCTGGGGAAGCCTGCTGGAGCTAGCAGGAGGCAGACAATTTCTGGTCCGGCTGAGAATGTGTGGTTGCGGATCCAAACCTCAAGTAAGTGCAGTAAAGGGGAACCACCCCAGAACCCCAAAGTCCTATCAGGTATCCCAAGGGTGCAGTGGAGGATGGGCAGAGCCACAGCTCTTGTAGGATGCAGCCCCCAGATGGTGGATGTAGCTTGTTGGAGCCTCGGCCTGGAAAGGTATCCATAGGACCTGATATGTCTGATATGGGAAACTAGGAGAAGCCCATAGACTCTGATGGTTGTGAGAACTGGGCTACTCAAGCTAAATGGCAATAGATTGCTCTGGGGGGATCAGAGCTCCTCAAATGTGCATCAAGCTCGCTTGGCGTTTAGCCATTCCACCTTCCCTAGAATTTATTTAAAATCAATTATAGGAATGCAACATGAATGAACAAAAAGAAATTTAAATTAAATGGCTAATATTGGCTAGGTCCAGTGTCTTGTGGGTCTGTTATAGCATACCAGCCATTCCGGCACAGAGGTTTACCATGCACATTGGTGCTTGCATTTCCATTTCACTTGTTGGCTGGATTTGATGATAGTGCTTTTTCCAGCATTTCCCACAGACACATGCCTTGCCTTTTACATTTACATTTATTTAAGTTGTGAGATGGTTTTGTGAGGCTCGGGTCTGGATAACCTGACATTATCAGGTGTCGGGCTCCAGTTGATCCTGTAATTATGGGTGCACTGGGGTGCATTCCTTCTTAAATGGTTTTATTCATTTTTTGTCTTGCTGATGTTGTCTTTTGTCCATTTCTTCAATAAAGTCATTTTGTATTGTTTTGCTACCTTACACATGCTTTTTGTCCTCATTTGTATAGTTAATTCCTGCATGTGTGTAGCCCGTGATTGGGTGTTACCTCATAACATAGATCCAAATTCTGTTCACATAGTACTACATTTAGAACGATGGATGAGGGGACCCTCTGAATGTGATGAGCTATAATGCAGCCATAAACTCTGGTGTTCTTAGGTTAGCTGCATGTTAGAGCAGAGGCCATGGTATAAGAGACCACAAGGTATGTATGTCTACCAGGAATGGGCATATTCCACTAAAGGAGCTTAGAGCACTTAGTCTTTAGTGGATACTAAGTCTCACTTTCTCTGAGGCTCTATTTGCGAAGAGATATTTTCTTGTTTTCAATCCCTGTAACTGCATTTCCCTTTTGTCTACGCCTCATCAGCAAACCATTAGGCCAGATCAGGAGGGTCAGCATAACATGCCTGTTAATGTCGGTCTGTAAATTACCTAATCAAAACTTGATTTGATGTGAAACAACAAGTAAGTATAATTACTGAACCTATGAAGGAATCGGTGCCCGCTGTCACGGATGTATCAGTACTATAGTAGCAAATCACAATGTCCCTGGCAAATGTATTTGTAGCAAGATGCTATTATTCCCATAACTCATTTTTCTATAAGCAGCAAATTGTAACGGTAGATTTTGCAGATCATTTGAAGTCACCATTCCACAGCTATTCCCCATCAACTTCTTAATGTTTTTGTAATTAAACCTACCTTGGTGTGAAATTTTCCAGAGCGCTTGTCTGTCTCTGTCTTGAGTATTTGCTGTCCCGTGACTTTCAGACTTTAAAGGTTTCTGAGTACCTTTATTTACATATCACACTCATTTTCATTTTTAAGGACTGTCAATATAAGTGATAAAAAAAATTATTACCTAAAAGTAAACTTTCATTAGATTAAAGGGGACCTCTTACCCACACTAAATAAACTGCTATTATACTGCAGGACAAGTATCCCTATATTGTTCCTCCCCATGCCTGTAAAGTTCCATGTTTGTAAATTGACTCACTGATGAGCTGCCTAGAAGAACATGGATATTCATGTTCTTTCAGGCAGCTCAGCCACACCTCCATCTTCCTGATTGACAAGGGGTGTGCTTTCTCTTCAGCTGAGCCAACTCAGCTCTTCTACCTCATTCCTCCTTCAGGAATGGCTGTGTGACTCGCTGAACACAATTCCTGCTTATGGAGGAAAGAGGAACTTGATTTCTCTTAAGCGAGTTAGTGTCAGGTGTTGTCTTCAGCAAGTCACACAGCAAGCACCTCTATCAGAAAGCTAGATGCATGGCTTAGCTGTAAAAACATGTATATGCTGGACTTGAAAATGATACGACAATATTAATGCCTTTCTTTTTCCATTTTGATACTTTGAATCTTTGGGAGCACAGTCTCATTAAACAAAACCATCAGAGCCCCCGGTTGGGTAAGAAATGCCCTTTCTAGAGTTCCCCTATCACAGGGTAAACTTACATTAGGGAGTCCTGCAATTGACAACATAAATCCCTGCCCACCTATACAAGATCCAGACATGACACTGCCACCACCCATGAATTACATAAACTAAGAAGACTGTAGGCACCTCATACACACAGACAATGCACGCTGGTAATTCACACCGAACATGTAATCACTAAATACGCGGCTATGCTATAAGAACCTGGTAAGAATCTTCTTAAAGTTAGAAACCCCTTAACCCTCTCCTGTATATGATTTTCCTTTGTGTTTTTAGGCAGAAAAGAAGTACACATTTTTTTCCATCTTTTGATCCTTTGCTCAGGAGATGTGCCTGGAAGAGGTGTAAGTGCTTACAATTTCTGTACAAACATGGACCACAGGCACCACAGAGCACTCCTTCCTGGCAGATCCTGTCTGCGCTCTAAAGTGTAAGTAACATTTACGCTACAGAGTGGTCAGTGGACTAAAGGTGATTGTAATGGAGGCAACTGCTTATGACTTTTTTCATATTTTTTTAACACATCTACCATCAAAGTCGTTCACGATAAACCAGGGACACTTACTCATAGATTCGGGCACCATGACTGGTTATCTTCTTATATTTGTTATTGATGGTCTTCACCATTCTCAACTTTTAGAATTAAGCTTAAGAGCCCGACAGGCCATGGGTATGTTGCCAAAGCTTCCTGTGCTCCGATTTCACAAGCTGTGGTTACATTGTGCAGCAGCACGTTTCAGTCTCACCCTCACCCCAGCACCTCCTGTAATCTCAGCAGCCACGAGCAGTGGGAAGGGGAAGTGCTCCTTCATAATGTAACAACCTCTATTGTCATTATGGCTCATTACCATCATTTTAAAAGTGTGATTTCCAAAGGGAAGAGGCCATGGATAAGAAGATTATCACATTTTTGATGCCTAGATCAATGAGTATGTGCCCTTGGTTTAGCATGCTTGATTTTGATAGTAGGTTTTCTTTAACACCCCCCTCCAGAGTAATATCCAAATGATCTAAGAAAATTGACTTTTTGTTACTAAATGTCTATTGTTCTGTTTATGTTGCTAGTGTGGCAGTTATGCCATTATATGCTATTTTAGAGGTTGGAGGGGATAAGTAACTTCAGATGCCACTAAATTAAGATCTTTACCCATCTAGAACCATGGTTTTGGTGTAATTTTAAAGATGGGAATCTCATATTTTAAAACACGTGTGTGAGCTAGCAATAAAGGCACTTTAACTGAGAGTATCTCCAGTTCGGTACCAATCAGGTGTATTCTCCCTAGACATTAATGTAATATGTATGGCTGGCTTCAGTCTATGTTCTGCACATCCAGACGGAATTCCATCCAAGTCAGTGCTATGACTGTGTCACTTACATTGCTGCCATCCATTTCACAGAACATAAAGTTTTAGCTAGAAGTAAATAGCAAATACTTGATAGTATTGAACTACTGACGACCCTTTTATCTCCACCCTGTAAAGAGCCTACAAAAACATTAGTAAAGGCAGTCAGGAACACTTCCTGATATTTTGCTTATAAAAGCTTTTTAGTGTTGTTTAGAATAGAACGGGAGTAAGAAACGCTCCGAACAATATGTTTCTGCTTCCTACCCCCTGCGGTTTCATTTCTGCAACAGTTATGCTTCACGTCATGTAGATATAAGAGCATTTATTTCATACAAGAAGCATTTACACTTGCATTATGGCTACTGTATGCGGCAATTGTAGATGGCAGACACAAACATTGACGTAAAATATACCTTTTTAATAGCAGATAATGGCATAACTGTCACACTAGCAACATAAACAGAACAATAGACATTTAGTAACAGTGTATAAACATCTCACAGGCACTTACACAAATTGCCAAGATAAGCGACAATCACAACCATATGTAGATACCTGGCAGCCATAAAGCCACTTCCAGGTCTCATACAGTGGTTTTGTGTTATGCAGGCTCCATACTTCTGTTTAGAAATACTTGCATAAACGCTAATATATTGTCATAAACTGTATCAGTTCAATAAACAGATTATGTAGATTAAGGGCCCACAAAATCCAAGGGGGGGGGTGAAGTTGTTCACTTCAAAGGAACATGTTTATTTGTTCCTGTATGGGACCTGTAGTGTCAGAGGGCCTGGCCGCCCGACCTCACACACACACTGAAGAATGGTGGATATGCACATTATACTGTAAGTATAAGGGTCCCGTGGCTGCATTTCGTCAGGTTTACCGACTTATCGGGGATCGCGCCGGGGATTGTGTTGCAATCGGGCCGGCTTTCATGCAACACAAATCGGGGTGGGTCGTCAGACGATCCGACGGATTCGGACTAAGCGCAGGATTTAACATTCAAAATTGTGTCTCAAGCCAAGCACTTACATGCCCTGGGAAGTAGATGGTGAACTCTGGTGGACTTGAGTGGGGAGCGATACATGCAGGATATCGGGCACAGGATCTGTGTGGATTGCGGCACAGTGCATCAACGTCGGGGAATGCACCTGGGGGATCGCAACTTGAACAGTTAAGTAAATGTGCCCCAATATGTATATAACTGTGGATGTCGTCCACAGTACACAGCTGAGATGGCAACACAAATAAGAAATGATGGGAAAGGGGACTGGAGATCTGCAGGTCTCTTAGTCTCTCAGCTCTACTTTCTGCTGTCTACCTCCCCCTTGTGGTCAGCAGAAGACTGCCAGATAATGAGTATATGTATATATATATATATATATATATATATATATATATATATATATATGTGTGTGTATAAATATATGTGTATATACTCTATATGTATGTATAAGTGATGTGTATATGCTGTATGTGTTTGTATAACTGAGATTTATATCCTGTATGTGTCATTGTGTGTGCTGGCAGGACCCGAAGATCGAAAGAGAGCCAACAACCTAAAGAGGATCCAAAGCAAGAAGAGGACCTACAGAGGGCTTCGAAAAGATGAGTACAGTGTTATTTTTTTTTTCTAAAGGGGGGCAGGCTGGCTATATGCTACAGTTGGCTGGCAGGCTATATGCTACAGTTGGCTGGCAGGCTATATGCTACAGTTGGCTGGCAGGCTATATACTGGGAGGCTTGCAGGCTATGTACTACAGGGGCTGGCAGGCTATGTACTACAGAGGTTGGCAGGCTATATACTACAGGGGCTGGCAGGCTATATACTACAGGGGCTGCCAGGCTATATACTACAGGGGCTGCCAGGCTATAAACTACAGGGGATGGCAGGCTATATACTACAGGGGCTGGCAGGCTATATACTACAGGGGCTGGCAGGCCATATACTACAGGTACTGGCAGGCTATATACTATGGCAAACTTTACCCTGTTTGAGGCTGGTATTGCACACATGGTCATGTGCACGAGACCTTACTCTGATTCACTTTCTCGATAAAGGGAGATCCCACTGCAAGTGCAACTGCAAGTGTTTAGATAACAAGTTGACATTGAATTATTTTTTGCTCCTTGACCTCATTGTGACACCTGGACTGTTAGGATATATTTAGGTACCAGAATAGGAACCTAGTTCAGCATCACCTTTAATTAGGCAAAGAGGTGCTGCAGATTGACCCAGCACATCTATACATATATAAAGAGCAGCCCATTTTCATTGAGATAGTTCTACAGAGTTATTCATATTAAAGAAATATTCAAAACATGAACATAAGTGAACAATATGGGGATAAGCAGCTACTTTTGGTGTGGAAGTTAATGTAACTCCCATAGAGGTAAATTGGAGTTACAGAAATAGTATACTTTGTCATGTTGTATTTATTGCAACTGCAGCAAACTGATATGGAGAGCGAAGATGATATGGGAATGAACCTTTAAAGTGGCCATTCACCTATAATAGCCCCTTTAATACCACCTTTAAGTGCTTATGTCCATACACATACACATAGGGTCGACTGTTCTGCCATAATTAGTGTGTTTAGCCAAAATGAATATAATGGGGGTCATTTACTAAGGGCCCGATTCGCATTTTCCCGATGTGTTACCCGAATATTTCCGATTTGCGCCGATTTTCCCTGTATTGCCCCGGGATTTTGGCGCATGCGATCGGATTGTGGCGCATCAGCGCCGGCATGCACACGACGGAAATCGGGGGGGCGTGGCTGAGCGAAAAACCCGACGGATTCGGAAAAACCGCCACATTTAAAACAAAAAAAGTGTCGCTTGGGACGCACTTACCTTCACTTGGTCCGGCCCGGTGAATTCCAGTGCGTTCAGATGCTTTTCAGCGCAGCAGCGCCACGTGGTGGACGGCGGAGGAACTACCTTAGTGAATCCCGGCCGGACCCGAATCCACCGCAGAGAACGCGCCGCTGGATCGCGAACGGACCGGGTAAGTAAATCTGCCCCAATGTGTATGGTATGGTTACCTTACTAAAGAATAATTATCCCCTATAGGGGGGTCAGATTATCATTAAAGGGGTTATCCGGCTGTTAAAAATTACTGAGGGCTGGGCTAATTAAACATAATAAACAAGTACTTACCTCCTCCCGTTAGATCCGTGTTTGTTTACAGGGGCACAGAAGCCGCGCACAGGGAGCTTCCGGTCAGCGATGTGGCCGGCTCCTCCCATCTGTCATAAGCGATGGGAGATGGTGCGGGATGGGAGTTTCCGGCTGGCCGGAAGCTCCCTGTGCGTCCCTGTATACAAACCGGCGCACAGAGGAGATGGACCGTGGCGCCGGACAGCGTCAGCACCGGATGAGGTAAGTACATGTTTATTATGTTTAACTAGCCCAGCCCAGCCCTCAGTATTTTTTAACACCTGGATAACCCCTTGAAGCAATCTAGATAGAAACTACTTGGGGCTTACTATTTATGTAATCCCCTGCTGTCTTATGTACAGCAAGAACTATAACAAATAACCTAAATATTTTCAATTTACGTTTACAGAAAATGTTTTGTCCTTTGTTTGTCAGAATGATTCCCATTAGAAGTCATGCAGAGCTCAAAAAAAGATAAATGTGTTTTTCAGTTTCTAATTCTTTTATCCGTGTGTCCTACATACATCAGTGTGTTCTAATTATAACTAGCACAGATCACTCAACAGTCTCAGGAACACTACTTCACGTCAAATGACATTTATTTGCTTCATTATCTACTCTCATTATAAGTTGTAAACTTTTAATGCGCAAAAATGAAAACCTTATAAAGAATATAAAGTAAAATATAAACCAAGAGTAAAAGAGAAAATTTTAGCGCAGCAACATGACCCCCTAGTAAATCAGTGAGTTTACCCTTGCAAAATGCTAATGATACAACAGACAAAAGACAAAAACGTCTTCCTAAGCATGTTACCAATAAGTGAGTTCGGTCAGAGGTACTGGGGAACATTTACTTACCCCGTCGCAGAAAGTGCATTGTCCAACAATAATTCACTGAGATCGTGCGCCCGATATCCTGCATGTATTGCTTCCCCGCTCAGGTCTGACAGAGTTCACCATCTTCTACCTGGTGCATTTAAGTGTTCCCACACTCAGTCCGATACAGTCAGATCCTCCGACGGAACGCCCCCTAATTGGTGTGCGCATGGAAGCCAGCGCAGCTGCACCAAAAAAAGGGTTGCGTGTGACACACTCGGTACTTAAATACCTGTGCAAGCCATTTTCCCATTTAAGATATGGCACAGTCCGAAAAAAAAAAATGCCTCGCAAAGCCCTTAGTAAATGTGCCCCACTGTGCACTTCCCAAACCAACCATTGAATCACTAAACTGAACTCCACATGTCCATTCAGTGAGAATGGAAAGTATTCAAACTCCTTTAAATGTTTCACTTTTTGTTTCATTGGTAAGATCAATGCCAGCATTGTTTTATACTGCTGAGGTATAGGGTTCCAAATATGTTCAGCACACCTCTGCCCGTTCTACCCCAAATTCTCTTCATAGCAGGAGCAAGTAGAGGTAACTGAATATGTTCTGAAATCTAAACCCATCTGTATAAATGTGAATAGTTGAAATTTGCCCAAAAAACTAAATTCAATTTCCATATATAAAGACAATTCCATATCTTTATTACTTCATCTGAAGGTTAAAACATGGCAAACAGTAAATTACAGTATTGAAATGTGTGTGTCAAGATACATTTACAATTGATATTATCTGGTGGGTACAACATCTGGAACTATTGCCCACATATTAACATGATCACACATGAAAGTACAATATAACAGTCTAT
Source organism: Engystomops pustulosus (assembly GCF_040894005.1). Taxonomy (NCBI): domain Eukaryota; kingdom Metazoa; phylum Chordata; class Amphibia; order Anura; family Leptodactylidae; genus Engystomops; species Engystomops pustulosus. Next base: position 244,508,489 of record NC_092411.1, read on the forward strand.
TGTAGGGCAAAGAAGATATCCATATAAGAGTGCGTCACAAATACCATACCGACTAATGGACAACACACTGACCAGCCCCGACATGTGTTTTGTAGCAGCGCTTCCTCTGGATAAAGTGAAGCCTCCTGTCCTTTACCTCATCAACCAGGCATTCCTGGCAGTAAAATGGCCGCAGATGGAGGGTCATGTGATCTTATCTGTCCATGAACAATCGCCAGTAAGAGATCACATGACCCTCCATCTGCGGCCATTTTATGGACAGGAATGTCTGGCTGATGTGGTAAATACAGGAGGTGTCGCTTTACAGATCAAGAAAGTGGGGGAGAACTTATAATGTATTTTGGTAAATTACCTAATATCATGCCCCCCACACTTACACAGAAATAAATTACTATAAGAGATTTAACAAAATGCTGGTGAATAGACCAGTGCAGTGTCAGACTCCTCTGTCAGGTCCTATTCTGTGCCGCATTCATTATGCTGGATGATGCATCTGAAGATGTTTAGAATGGTCTACTTTAGAACAGCTATTAGTTGGTCTAGATTAGAATAGAATTTTCTGGTGTCCAGCCTAGGCCACGCCCCATTTTCCTGAGGCCACGCCACTCTTTTCGGACAGGTTGGAAAACTGTCTAAAAATTCTCTGTACCTGTCAGCACCTGTCCAGCAAATGCGCAACCACAACTTGGTGCTTGCTGTCAGACTAGGTAAGTGGTGGTGAACTCACCCTGTAACATCACTGCGGGCTAAGGCCCTGCCTACAGCAGATAAACCGCCGATAAGGGCGAACCCACTATCAGGAACCTATCTGACGGTCCCTGAGTGACCCTACAAGATGACAGGAAAGCCTACTTCGTCTGGCTGCTGCTGGATGGTGGAGCGGACAGGTAATCGGAAAACAGATATAGGTCAGTGTTCACACTGGTGCACAGAATACAAACATAGGTCTGAGACAGGAAAAGCGGGATAACACTAGAAGGAAAATGATACTGAGGGACAAACCACAGATACAGGAAAACAGGCGGGTATACACAGGTCAGGTCATGATCAAGTAGGTCATATACAGGTCAGGTCCAAATATAGGCAGACAAGCGGAGACAAACATGCCAGGTCAAAACCAAGATGGCTGTAAAGGTACAGAATCGGATACAAAACACAGAATACCAAACAAGATAGCAAGAGCACTAGATACACAGTTAAGACTAGAAGAATAACCAGCAAGGTATGATGGGAGCAGGCAGGTATGTAAGGCCATTCCCGGACACGCCTCCAGCAGCAGACTGGGGAAACTGTCCATCAGGCTAGTAACCCTTGCTGGGCAGGTCTGAAATACAAGGAGCAGAGTGTGGCTCAGTTAATCCGAACACAAACACTAAGCCACAGTTCACACACAAATAAACGCCATCCATTCCGCCAACTGTGGATAGAGCGACATTTAGGTACGGACGTTACAGTACCCTCAATAAATGTGGTTCACAGCATTTCAGTTTCAAATTACTCCAGAATTCTGGTGGAGACAGATTAATTAATCTCCCCCACGTGTTTAAAACATATAAATAATAGCTCCTCTAGTCCATGAAGCCTGGGAACAATGGATATATAACAGATGTTTTTGTGCTACCACTGTGTAAGTAATTATTGCATTGTAATAGTTACCAGTAGGTGGAACTTCCCCAATTGAAAAAAAAATTCTAAGAAAGTGAATTCATTGACATAAAATTGTATTAGTTACAAGTTGTGGTTTTTCATTCAGGAACAGAACAATGTTTCCCTTAAGATCATTACAATTGCCTGTAAACAGATCTCATTGAGTTGATTAGTTATGCAGTTTTCCATCTCCTCACCTTCATGCCACAAATAATGACGGCTGATGGACTATTACTTACTACTGCTTTCATTTTTCATATCTCAGTTCATGAATGGTCACAAATGTTGAAAAAACAATTTGCATAAAGTAATAGTAAAGTAAATATAAGAATATGTGTGATATATTTTATCAGAAAAAAAATGTTCTTTCCCCACTTACGTGTCACTGTAAAACCATCACTCCTTTCGTCTTTTCTAAACCGACAATAATCTGTCTTGGTATTTCTAGGTGGCCTGCAGCTCACGCTACCATTTTGGTAGAGAGGATGGGGAGAAGAGAAGTGCCTGGTGAGAGAGAAGGTGAGATAAGCGAACACCAGCATTTCAAAGGTTAACAATAAATACTTAATTGGATCACAGTTACTAAATTCACATAAGTATTGGCCATATGATCTATTTTAGGTGCTGTCTATGGGAGACATCAAAGCATTTGGTCTCCACCCACTAACTCAGGGACAAGTGAGCATTATACACAGAAGGGTAAGAGGGATAAATACATGATACAAATAATAGACAGTGTTCTAATTTACATACATATTCACAACTTATCCCAAAAAAGTTAGTTGTGCTTTGAGTTCCTTTAGAATAATAGTAGATAAAGTTAAGAAAAAAACATCAACCTATGAATCCTATAGCATTCATCCAACTTAAGGCAAAAAAAACTGTACTAGGCTGAAGGTATTTGACCAAAATTTGAGAAAAATGATTACCCAGCCACACATATGGGCAGAATAACTCCCTGAATGAACATAAACTATTTACAAAATGTTTTGCTCCCATAACCTGTGATATTTTGCTCCCTAGAAAGTCATCCATTAGTGATATATGTTCAAAGTATCAGCCATCAGAACATCCTAAATGAATAAATTACCCCCTTAGCTGATTTACCCAAATCCTTTTACCCGAAGACAAACACATATGTGGCAGATATTTCATCTAGTTGATGTACAGGCTCCATGTATACAGTTTGTTAAACCACAGGTATATCACCGAAAAGGACATTTGGGGGAGGAGCACTGTATAGGAGCGCCCTTTTTTGTCAGCTGGCTTGAGCCAATCAATATAGCTAAAAACTTGCCTGAATTTGCTGACTGGCTGAGAGCAGGAAACGGAAGGGGTAAGCTCCTCCTCTAAAACAAAAACTAGCGTCTTGCTATCATAGCATTTTAACTGTACACAGACTATTAAGATACCAATTATTTGTTCCAATATAGTGAACATCTTGGATTTATTCAATGAATATGGAGATCCTGTTTTCTTCCTGTATCCATGGAGGCTTTGTTATTATGAAGCATTTTGGCCCATCACCAGGCAGCTGAAAATACATCTTGTGCAGTGTTCATGATGCCTGCAAATGAGGCGTCTTAAAGCAACTGGACCCTCTGTTTAAGCTCCACCACAATCAAAACTGCTCTCTCCTGTAGAAAACACACCTGCAGCGGCTCTGCAGCAGATGGTGAGGCCTGTGCACGTGGACTGTAGCCAAGCTGGGGTCTCGTACTTAACCTGATAATAAAGTTCACTTGTAGTAACACAATGCTTCTTCCAAAAACCACCCAGACACTTGGTGTTTTGCAGAATTTTATTATACTACTTCACTATAACAAAAACATGTTTAGGATTTATGAGGTGGACTGGGGTGATGTTTACCAGACTGCGTGAATCCTTTTAGCAGTTTCTTGAATTACACTTTAGAACAGTGACATGTAAATTACTCTGCTCACTTAGATGACTTGGAACATATATAAAGTAACATAAAATAGTATTGTTGCATGGGAAGTATCTGTCAATACCTCTACATCTGAATGCATTTAAAGGAACAGACACAGAAATATTTTAGATATCAAAATTACTTTCAATGCCACTAGTTTCATTAGTTTCACCACACTTTTATATTCTTAGATCTTAACAATACGACAAAACACACTATTCCCCACATAAAACATCCTTTTGATAGTCCTCAGAATAAATAGTACCTACAGCACCCATAATTTATTATACCACACCTCCTGATTTACAGTTAATGTATATACATGTTTTATTTATATACAGTTCCCCTACTTTATTTATAACAGCCCCCAAATATATATTCCAAAATTAAATTATTTTTGGTATTCCATATAAGGCCACCCTGTTTAATAAAAAAATCAAGCCCCTATATACAGATTCCCCATAGACAGTATATAGATCCAAAAATGTGGCAAGAATTGCCATCAAGTCCATATGAAATGGGACCCACACCATGAATACTAAATTTGTTACACACCACTCTGTTTTTTTGCAAATAATTTAGTATATAGATCCAAGCCACACACAGTATACACAGCCTCCATCAGCAGCACACAGCCTTCCCCGTAGTATACACAGCCTTCCCACTAGTATATAAAGTCATGACACAGGAGTGCAGCTCGCGACCTGTCCCCCCAAAAAGGGTCCACAATATGCAATTTCTGGTGTTTGGTATTTACTGCGCTGGCTCCATCTTGTTGTTCCCCAACTGGCAAATACCAGGGGCAAAGCTCCTAAATTCATGGGCTCCTCTATATTCATGGCAGCATGTGAGTGCAGGGCTACACTATATTTAGGGAATCTGATAAAACAATATTCATTAACATTTTGGGTGGATTTGAGAGTAAAGACTGTCATGGTACAACCCCTTTAAGAAAATCTTACAAATCCTTTAATCAAACTCCATCTGTACAGATATATTATAAAAATGATCAACAAAAAGTTTTGGCAAATGCCAAGTTCTTCATGACTGAAATGGTAAAAAAGGTTCAAAAATATAAATGCTATTAAAGGGAAAAACATAAATTATCAGCATTTGCCATCTTACTTATAGTTAAATCCTGTACAATTGTAGTAACATGTAGTTTGTAGTGTTCAATGAGCTCCTCTTGCTCTATGGCATGCAGGGCTTTATTTATAGCCCATTTTACCCTAGGACAGAACAAACCCTCATTAAAGACCCTTTTATTTTTGACAAATATCATGATTTTCTCGTTTCTATGTAATTGCATTTGGCATTTAGTTATCATGGGTAAGAATACAATGTATAATGTATAAAACTATTTTTTAGATATACTCAATAATTCTGATCCCATAAATTCCAATCACTCCACCCCTAAGGTCCATCCCAGTGACTCCAGGGTGGATAGGAGAGTCCTTACACCCCTGCCATTATCTTACAGTGGCTACCAAAATGTCACCCTGCTGCCAGTGCACCCACCACACTGACTGCTCAGCAATACTAGAGCCAGAGAACTTTTTGTTATAAGAGATACAAATATCACAAAATTAGGGATTGTTCTAGAAGCAACACACAACCCGAGTTATACTTGTTCCTTTTTACAAACTGTGATACACTGATCTCATTGCTACTGACCATTAAAGGGGTTTTCCACGAACTAATGTGGGGACAGGGCCTAACGGGATATGGCCTAACTTGCTGATCAGTCGGGGTCTCAGTGCTGAGACCTCCTTGTCGCTCCATCAGAGTAATGGAGCAGACGGCCGCGCATTAACGTTCTGCTCCATTAATCTCTATGGAGCTGATGGAAATTACCGAGTACCGCGCTCACCGATCTCCATCAGCTGCATAGAGACTAATGGAGCAGAACGGTCATGCGTGGCTGTCTGCTCCATTAGTCTGAAGCAGCGACGAGGGGTCCGACGGCCCTATCCCGTGGATGGAATCCTAACTTTAGTTAGTGGAAAAACCCCTTTAACCTCTCTGTCCACACTCTCAGTATGTGGCAGCAATCTGGCCAATGAGAAAATTAATAATAAAACAATGCAGCAAAACAAGCAACCCCCTCCCTTGCCCAAACTCCTAATGACCCGATGACAAACCCTCAAACCCAATGCCTACTGGATAATACCGACCTGATAACATAGAAACTATTTGCATTATGTTCAGCTCCCTTTGCTCTATGATGTGCTGCAGTTCTGACTACATTTTCTATATGACAGGTTTCCTTTAAATGCAAATTAATGGAGCTGGATCCAAACCTGTTTTGCATGTCCTCATATTTAGCAAACGGATAAAAAAAATTTCTTGTGACTTAGCAACAGAGAGAAAGCTCATAAACTAAACAATAACTGAAAGAGGCCTTGACCAATCCTGCAGGCCCTCACTGTGTATACTGGTAAGGTGATAACATCCGGAGAATAAAAGTGCTACCAGTATTTTATCTCTCATGTATTAATATACTGTACATTAGAATTTGCATTAATCTCACTTGATCCATCTGTTAAGATAGCGACCATCATGAGTGTACATATCTTAATGGAGGCTAGCAACTGCAAAAGCATGAAGCCACACGGATAGGTCAGACGGAGCTCGGTATGGTAAACAGATTTGTATCAAGTGTAATCAATGCAATTAACAAGATGTTTCCTGTGGTGAGAAAGACAAGGTGAAAGGGAATGAGTGACTAGAGAGATACCGACTGCTGCTAAAGTGAGAACGTTAATCATCAGAAAACTCTGTGTATTCTAAACAATCTTCATAGTTATCACTTCCATCTTCTTACATTCATAAAAGTTATCTGTATTCCCCACAGCAATAAAATTTCTCCAACTTTCTGGGAAGTGATTATTTCATGTTTCATCCAAGTTTTTCAAAAAGTTTATATAAAACTTTAAGAGAGTCTTCACTATCAAAGTAGCTTTGAACGTCATCTGTTTCATCTAAAAAAACAAGCAAATGACAACAAAGGAAAAGATATCAGCATTATATTAATAGTAGTCAGCATCAGGCCGTGTCCTGCTACATCTACATTATTTTGCACTATTGCACTACACTATATATATATATATATATATATATATATATATATATATATATATATAAAAAATTGTGTGCATCTGACAGAATCATCTGTTAAGTCCCAGGGGTTGGGCTTTGGTTTTCATGCATTTCCAAAAAAACATGTGGCTAGTCTGTGCTGCAGACAGCTCAGCTCTCAGCCCCCACCTTTGTGCTCCTGTACAGGTTCTCCCTCTTGCTTCTTCCCTCACAGGAACAGAGCTCACAGCCTGGTGAGCTGACATCAGTAGGGGAGGGAGGGAGCTATACAGGAGCACAGATGTGTGGACTGAGAGCTGAGGAGCACAGATATGTCACTTTTTTCTTAATGCATGCAAACCAAATCCAACCCCTGGGACTTAGTTGAGGATTCTGTCAGGGTGCAAAGTAAGTAAAAACACACAATTATATTGAAATGTAAATGCTTAGAAAAGGCAGAAAGACATCTTTGCAATCCAGGTTTAATAGACTTCTGCAACCTGTCTTTAGTGAAAATGAGGGATCGCACTGTACTTTGGTGGTATGGATTCAGCTTAACCCCCACCGATCGCATGCGTAAACTCATTAAATGCTGATGGCAAAGCTGGGAGAGACTTAGGAGAGACTATAAGTTCTATTGTTAACAATCTGTTCTGTGGGGGTCCAAACAATGGGAAATCACCAATTATGAGAATAGATTACCACAGATCACATCAACAGGGTCCTATTCTCAATAAATAAATGAAGTGGCAGGTTGAGCATGTGTACTGTTGCAATACTATGGGAATATCTGAAAATTGCTAAGAGATGGCTATGGGCGGGGGGGGGGTAGACGTTTTATCAGAAGTGTCTGAGAGCATAAGTGTTTTAGTTTGCTCATGGCGACCAATCACACTTCAGCTTTCACTTTCCCGCAGCTGTTTATAAAATCTAAGCTGCGCTCTGATTGGTTTCCTTGGGTATCTAGAACAGTTTTGCCTCAGACACTGCTGATAAATCTCCCCCTAGAGGTCGATGATTTGCAACACTCTCATAGAAATGTCAAACATTCCAGATTGCATGCTTGACCTGTCTGTTCATTCAGTTAGTGATAGCAGGATCCCCATTCTTATGATCAGTGGGGGGGGGGGGCTATTTTTGTGATTGTGGGGGATTGATTTTGGATAGAGGATGAAATTCAAATTTGGTACAATCCCGTTAACTAAAGACAATATAAAGCATTCAGAAAAATACATACAAATCAAACATATCAAACACATCAAACTTGTAACCGTGGAACCTGTAAAGCAAGTAGTATTAGGCATCAAAAAACATCCACTGTTTGAGGCTGATGTCTTTGAAACAATAAAAATGGTCATGTGTGGGGACACATGGGGTGTTTCTTTTGTTTCCTTCTCCAGTAATTTAGTGATCATGTTAAAAATAATCAAAAAAGAAAAATGTCCTGTAACTTCCCTTTTATTTTTAAAATGCTTCATTTTGCAAAAACAAAGGTAAGCAAAGAAAATGAGCACAATGCACCAATAATACACTGTGCAATAAAAAAGAATACGTACAAAAAATTCACACAATGAATTTAATAAATCACAGGTATTCCCAAACGATACCACCGAAGAATATAATTCCTCTAACAAAAAGAAACAAGGCTTGAATGAGATCATCTGATGGAGACTTAAAGGGAACCTGTCACCAGATTTTCACAGATTTTCACAAATAAATGACAGGTTCCCATAGCGCTATACCAACTATTGTCCACACTGTTTTAGTTTAACAAAAAAATGCATAGATCCTGTCACCAGAAAATGAACTCTGTAAGCTTACCTACCACCTTGCCAAAAAGAGCAGCGAGTCCCAAGAGGTGTGTGTTTTCTAGTGGCACGTTACTACTCTCTATTGCAGTACAGAGCAGAGGATGACGTCAGCTGAAGGAAAGGGGATGAGGGACATGCTGAGACACAGCTGAGCATTCTACCTTCTTTTTACCAGTTTTGGACATGTGTACAGTAATGAGTGCAAAGCCTCCTCCATTGGCTGGAAACCAGTAAGACAATGGGACGTCCCAGAAAGTTCCAAGACCTGCGGCTCAGGGGTCACATGGGACTTGGATCCGACAAGTTATACCAGGGTAAATCTCTTAGCGTCTTATACTTACCCTAGCAAAGATTTGTATATATGGCCAACGCCTTTAATGTTCTAGCTCAATGCCAGATATAGTATCATAGTATATAAGGCTGGAAGAAGACGCAAGTCCATCAAGTCCAACCTTTAAGAATTAAATAAATGTTTTATCCCCATAACCCGTGATATTTTTTATCTCCAGAAAGTCATCCAGGCCTCTCTTGAACATGTACATAGAGTCGGCCATAACAACCTCCTGCGACAGAGAGTTCCACAGTCTCACTGCTCTTACAGTAAAGAACCTTTGTCTATGTTGATGGTAAAATCGCCTCTCCTCTTGGCGTAGAGGATGCCCCTTTGTCCTGGTCACAGGCCTAGGTATAAAAAGATCTTTGGAGAGATCCTTGTACTGTCCGTTGAGGTATTTGTACATTGTAATGAGGTCTCCCCTCAGTCGTCTTTTTTCTAAACTGAATAATCCCAAATTTTTTAATCTGTCAGTGTATTCTAGTTCCCCCATTCCCCTAATAATCCTGGTTGCTCTCCTCTGCACCCGTTCCAGCTCTACTATGCTCTACTAGTTCTACTATGTCTTTATCATGAGAATCTATTCCTCTCTTGATGCATCCCATAATTTTATTTGCTTTAGCAGCAGCCGCCTGGCTCTGGTCACTAAAATTAAGTTTACCATCCACCAATACCCCCAAGTCCTTTTCAGCTTCAGTTTTACTAAGTAATTGACCGTTTAGAACATAATTATACTTTTTGTTTCCATGACCCAAGTGCATAACTTCACATTTATCTACATTAAACCTCATCAACCATTTCTCTGCCCACTCTCAAGCTTCCACAAATCCCTCTGTAATGCTAAACTATCGACCTCAGTATTTATTACTTTACACAGCTTAGTATCATCTGCAAATATTGAAACTTGACTGTGTAAACCCACTACAAGGTCATTAATAAAAATATTAAAAAGAAGTGGCCCCAATACTGACCCCTGTGGCACTCCACTGGTAACATCAACCCAATCTGAGAATGTGCCATTAATGACCACCCTCTGTTTTCTATCACTAAGCCAATTACTTACCCAAATACACAGATTTTCTCCTATTCCCAGCAGTCTCATTTTATATACCAACCTTTTATGTGGCACGGTGTCAAATGCCTTTGAAAAGTCCAGATATACAACATCCACAGCGTCTCCCAGATCCAGTCTTGAACTTACCTCCTCGTAGAAACCAATCAGATTAGTCTGACAGGACCGATCTCTCATAAACCCATGCTGACGCTAGGTTATAAGGTTGTGCACAGTGAGATACTCCAGGATAGCATCTTTAACAAACCCCTCATATATTTTCCCTACCACAGCAGTTAGACTCACGGGTTTGTAGTTTCCAGGGTCGCTATTTGATCCTTTTTTGTATATTGGTACCACATTTGCTATGCGCCAGTCCTGTGGAACATAACCAGTCCTCAGTGAATCTTCAAATATTAAAAATAACGTCTATCTATCACCGTGCATAATTCATGCAGAACCCGTGGGTGTATGCCATCTGTCCCCGGTGACTTATCTATCTTAGTGGTTGTGAGGTGGCGCCGTACCTCTTCCTGGGTTAAACTGTTGACATTCCAAAAAGAATTTACATTATTCCTCATTGTGTCTTCCACCAGGGGATTTTCCTGGGTAAAGACAGTTGAGAAAGCGACATTCAGTAGATTGGCCCTTTCCTCATCTCCTTCCACCATGACCCCCATGTTATTTCTAAGGGGACCCACACTCTCTGTTTTTAGTTTCCTATCATTTATATACTTGAAAAATAATTTGGGATTATTTTTGCTCTCCCTGGCAATATTTGGATTTTTTTTTCACACATAAACTAATGCTACAATTTATGTCAATAAAATGTTACTTTTGGTAGGATTTGTCAGATATAACAGCTTTTTTTCAACTATCCATTTGTGCGTAGGTTCTACTCTACGTAACCCTATGAGTGAAGGATTCCTGGATACTCAAGGACAATGCAGATCCAAAAACTGATCCAGGAAACTGATCAAAATTTACTTAAAACATCAATTTGAATAGAATACAAACACGAGGAAAACAATACACTCTGAAATGACAGGTGAGGATTGTCATTGCTTGTACACAAAGTACACAATATTGAAGCGTAATCTAGGCCACAGGGAGAGGATGGCTGTCTACCAGGGCCAAACTAATTAATCTAAATCACAATCTGTGATTAGTACAACTTATTTTATCTCCAGGAGGCAAGGAGCTCGAGTCCTGCTCCATATTCCTACCTGGCAGTACTCTATTTTTTTAGGAAGCTTCCCTGTGAATTTTACTTAAATCTGAAAAGTAGGGCAGCATATTCCCCACTGAGAATGATTACCCAAAGAAAAATAAAAAATAAAATACCCATTGTGTGTAAGACTAAAACTTATTGATGTATTATATTCAAAAAATCCAACATCACTCAAGCTATATATTTTAGTATTACAGTAAAATCCAAACTATACAATTCACATAATATCACGAGTAACTAGAAGTGTAAGTCTAGTTTCAATTTCTGACTGGGATAGAAGGGGAAAGGGTCACAACCACAAGGGTTTCATGTGTGTATAAAACTGTGGAAGAAGACTGCACCTTGGAGATGACCACTTACCTCTTCTAAAGGTGACATTTCTGTTTAAGTATGAAAATTATATTACACATCAAAAAATTCTAGATTTTTTGTTAACTCTGTTTTTCCTGCTAAAAATGTAGTTACCAGTTGAGGGGGGTTCCCCTGCACAGTTTTTGAGTGCCCACTTAATACAGGCCATGACAGAGTGTGCAGTGAAAGAGGAATTGGGGATGTTGAAATCCATGAGTCGGATCCACGAGGAACGACTTACATACAAATTCAACTTAAGAACAAACCTAAAGAACCCAGGGACTGCCTGTAATAAAAAAAAAGGTAAAGACTCATTTAAGCACGATTTTTTATTTTTTTTAAAAACATATCTTTATTTTTTAGTCTCTGCACTTACAATAATATGTAGTTTGGACATTCTACATGTAGTTACTTTTTTTGTGCAAAAACGAAGCCCTGAATGTTCAAACCTTTACTCAATCTCGCTTCCTTATCGGTCCCAAATGAGATCTATTGTATAGGGAAATAATTTGTGACAATTTAGGCGCAAAATTAGGCGCCAATGAATCTACCGTGCGACAATCCAAAATGCATTTAATAAGGCAGAACACCAACTAACATAAATAACAAGCCAAGAAAAGGAACAAACCAGGCGCAAAAATAGAGGAACCCGAGGCACAGTATGATTAATGTCCCCCCATGTGTATTATTTTGGCTCTGTGCTCATGCAAAGCAAAGTTTGGCGGAACAACCTTTTCTAGAACACTTTAGTCTATTGACTCTACAGTAACTATTACACTTCCTTATAACATCCCAAAATCAAGGGGGCTGCAGAAAGTTACCTAAACCAGGCAGCACACATCGGTGTTGAATTTCTAATAGGTTAGCAGAACAAAATATTTTTCTCGTAAAAATCCACACTGAATGAAGTAAAACCTGGCTGTTAGTAGAGATTAATCAATTACGGGGCTGTGACCCTCCACCATCAGTAATCATGAATCCCGCACTCTTAAGTAACATTGTGCAATGTGAATAAAATATCTTCCTTTCAGCGGAGACATTAAGAACTGGGTCATTGCGGGGTCATTTTGGTTCAGGAGGCCTGGGATGACCTTATTCGATTTGTGCACTTCTGGTTCAGCAGCATTTAGCTTTTCTGCACAATAAAATGGTATTAATAATCGCATGAAAATAAAAAACGGCTATAGGAAGGCGCTGGTTTTAATTTGCTGATTAATGAGTTGTTTTCGCTCCTCCATCGGCTTGTGAACAAAGCTTTTCATTGTCTGATTTTGCAGTATTAATAATTAATTTATAATAGTGTTTGCTTTGTGGTGGGTTTTTTATTTGGTCACGGAGGCTTGTAATACTGCTGTATGCAGCACTTAGCAAAGCATGGTTTCAAATTGCTTTATCTTTTCTATTCAGCACAAAGTGTAACAGTAAGCTAATAAAAGGGCTATTTTAACCATCGGCGCATACATAATCGCACGGCATCTCTTTTGTAACAGTATTACCTGTGTCAGTGCTTCTCATATCGCCGTCTCGGGGGTCTCTGGGGAATGGCATGGACCTCCCCATTGGCCTTAGGTATCCCTGTCAGACTCGGAGTACGTTCTTACAATATTAAGAGGTTGCCTGAAGGTTATTGGTGTCTGCGTCTGCTTTGTATTCTACGCTGTGTATTGTTGGGTTATCATTTATCATTGATGCTATTTTTCAGCTTTCCATTTAGGTTTTTTTTTTTCATTTTTTTTTTAGAAAGGCTAAAAAGTTAAATGGGGAATCTTAGTTAATCGGGGGTGGGCCTGTTCAGCATCCTCGTGTCACATAGAGTTAAGATCATTTAATAAAATAAAACGGCATTGCTCTGAATACTTTCATTGGTACTGCTAAAATAATAAATGTAACCTACAGAAGTCAGGTGATTCCTATATTCTTGAAGGAAATCTATAGTCAAAATCCATCATGATAAACAAGAGGCACTTACTCATAGATCCAGGCAGCGTGACTGTGGAAATTGTCTTACATTTTTCATCCATGGCCTCCTTTCTTCTAAAATCAACTTTAAAAATGATTCTAATGAGTCATATGAACTCTGTGGGTAGTTACCAGAGCCCCTCACAGGATGCTACACTGTGCAGAAGCACTTCCCTCTTCTATTGTGTGCTAAAACTTCCTCTGCTGTAGTGAGATTACATAAGGCAGAGGGAGAGGGGAAGTGCTGAGGGAGCAGGGGAGGAAAGGGGAGACAGGCTAACAGCCTGGGAAGCTGCATCTTGGAAGGGCTCTGCCAACAAACCCAGAGTCATTAGCATAATTGTAAAAGTTGATTTTAAAAAGAATGAGGACAAGGAAAACAAGTATAAGAACATTACCACAGTCACAGTGCCTGGGTGTATGAGTAAGTGCCCCTGGTTTATCATGATGGATTTTGAAATATTCCTTATTATTCAAATTATTTTGAAAGGCAAATTAACCAAAATGTTCTATTTGGACATTGTTTTTCTATTCACCCTTAGTAAATAAGCCCCATTGTGTATTATAATGAGTTGTGCACCTGTGTGACATCAAATGACCATGGACTGGGTTTATATACAGCAGGGATCGTGAATCTATGGCTAGCTAGCCAGATGTGGCTCTTTTGATGGCTGCATGTGGCTCGAGGACCGAGCTCCTAGTGGGGCCAGTGGAAAAATAAAAAAACATGTACTCACCATTCCGACGTTGCATTGCACAGACTATGACAACAGACTATGACATCGGCAAGCGGCTGACGTCAAAGTCTGTGAACCGCCTAGGCGCACGGAGCTGTCACCTCCAGCTGGACTTTATGGTTTACAGAAATGGTCCTACAGGATCTCTGCCCTGGTAAAAGCAGCTGTGCCTTATGAAACTTCCTTCTTAATGCCCAGCTTGGCATAAGTGGTCTGGAGTCTGGTGTAATTACATTATAGTTTCAGTGATTAAGGGGGTCCTGTGCTTAAAAAACATCATGATTTTTCTTAATGCAAGAAGCCTTTACAAAAAGATAGTGAGAAAATGTTCCTATGATAATGGTACCCCTACTTGTCAGATTCATCTTAAATATCACATTTTATGTAGAATTGTATTTCTGTAGATCTGTATGTGGGCGCTGCCAATCATCTATACTATAAAGTAGGTATTTTACTTCAAGTTCTGTTCATACATTATAACTCCTGATAAAACTTAAGTCATAATGTACCATCCTCTTATTGCTTAAGATGACATAAAACAACATGCTAATGTCTTTTTCTGCAGAAAAATTTAAAAAGATAAAGTGCTTGTTATACTTTTCATGGTTCAACTAGTTATACTTTATAATTGTCAAGATGAATGAACAAGAATAATTTATCTGAAATTTCTATTGGGTATAGCCACATTTTGCTTTTAAATTAGCACCAATTCTTCTTGTTACATTTTCACAGTTTTTTAACTATGGGATTCAGCAGAGAGGTTGTTCCAAACATCTTAGAGAACTCACCACAAATCTTTTGTCTCTTCATGTAATCTCCGACTGACTCAGTGATATATTTCTGAGACTCTTCCGTGTCTACTGAGTAAATCGCTGAAAAATGGAGAAAAACGTACAATATCACAGTTTGGTGGCAATAGGAAACCTTTCACAACCTTGACCAGCTGTTTACACCCTGTAAAGCCCATTCAACACTTGAACTCAGCATGTCAGTTAACTCCCGGTGTGCAGCGTTCGGGCCGTGTGATCCCGGCAGCAAGTTCATCGCATCACGATCGCAATTGTAGTATGGGTCGAATAGTTACTGCTTCAACCACAATTTGAATTTTTTCTTGAGCTCTTACCATTACAATAGGTTTGGAATCCAATATATTGGTCCAATATTATCTACAGTCAGTTGGTGGTCCTGGGCTGAAAAAGTGGCAGCTAAGAAATTGTGTGACAATACAAAGAGCACTTACTGCTCAATAATAGTGGGGGCTAGAGAAGAATCTAACTGTACTAGAATCATGTGTGTGTGACAGTATCGGGAAGTAAGTGTTCTTCTCATGAAGACTTTGCCAATTAAGGCCGTCTTATAGGCGTGTGGTGGTTGATTGATGCTCCACTAGGCAATTCTGGGAAAATATGCAAATACGTTTTCCAGGATATGATTTTTGTGACTAGCGTTTTAAAAGCCAGTTTAAAAATCCCCCAAAATTTAGATCAGGGTGCAATCTAAACAGGGACCGACTTGGCAGAGATTTCAGCTATGGTGCCCAAGAAATTATCTTTTTTTGTGTAAATTATGTTCTTTTATTTGTTTTGTGATTTAACAGCATTAAACACAACATGAAGAGAATGGCAACATAGTCATAATGAGCACAAGACTCTATACACAGACCAGAATTACCAACAATTTTACATACAATATAAACACCATTTATTGATGTTATTCACTGCCATATTGTTATTAAACAAACAGAACCATGCAATATCACAATATCACTAAGGAGCTCAGAGACAGTGGCGTAACAACCGCCGTAGCAGCCGTAGCGGTTGCTACGGGGCCCGTGAGGTTAAGGGGCCCGGGGATGCACGGACTCCCTGAGTCCCTGTAATGTCGGTGTCTGCCGGATTGTGCCCCCGGGCCCCTACCTCTCTGTCCACTCCTAAACTCGCCCCCTCCGTGAGCCGGCCACCCGCCCCCCGGCACAGCTGACCGCCCGCCCCCGGCACAAGTGACTTCCCGCCTATCTCCCTGCATGCTGGAGCCGGCCGCTGACAGAGCGGAGGGATGCCCCTTCTCCCCACTCTACAACCCCCGTCCGACTAACCAAACACCCGCCCCGACGGCAGAACAAGCACCCACCCGTACAATCCCCGCGCGGCCGAACAAGCTGCCCTCCGACTACCAACCCTCACACGCCCACAAGCCCCCCCTGCTTGGCTGAACAAGCTGCCCCCTCCCACACGGCCAAACAAGCAAAGGCCCCCCGCGTGGCAGAACTGCCACCCGCCTGACTCCCCAAGACTGTATCCCAATCGCCCCCTCCGCGGACGAACCCATCCATTCAACCACCTACCCGCAAGAACACCAACCAGAACACCCGTCGCAAGCCATGGCCAGGTGGTCACCCATACAGCCCCAAAACATCCAAAAAGGTAAGTATATACATATGTATTTATCTGTGTGTATATATGTATATACTATGTATATGTGTATATACTGTGTTAATATATTGTGTATTATTGTATATATGCATATGTGTATATATTGTGTATTATTGTATATATGCATATAATGTGTATATATTGTGTATTATTGTATATATGCATATACTGTGTATATGTGTATTTATGTACATACGGTGTATATGTGTACAAACTGTGTATGGCTACATGCACAATGCCGTTGCCCGCCGCACCATAGCACGGCGGGCACACGACAGTGCGGGGTGAGGAGGAGGAGGAGGTGAGCGCTGCTCACCCCCGCCCCTCTCCATAGGGATAAATGGCGCACACCGCTGTATTACGGGAAAAGATAGGACATGTCCTATCTTTTTCTCGGGTACAGAGCGGTATGCTGCACCATACTACTCCTGTAGGGTGCAGTGATCCCATAGAAGTGTATGGGGGACGTATATCGGCCTGATATACGTCGGCCATATATACGTCCCACATACATGTGTGTGAATGCAGCCTATATGTGTATATATTGTGTATTATTGTATATTTGTATATACTGTGTATATGTGTATATATGTATATACTGTGTATAATCATGAAAATAGGCAGCACTCCAAGACGTCCAGCATTATGTGAAAAAAATGTTCTTCTTTATTCCATGTTTAACAAAGTACAGCGACATTTCGGCTCGCTAGAAGCCTTTTTCAAACATGGAATAAAGAAGAACATTTTTTTCACCTAATACAGGACGTCTTGGAGTGCTGCCTGTATTAGTGATTATATATTGTGTGTGCTGTTTGTATTTTCCTTGAGTATATACTGTGTATATGTGTATATATGCATCTACTGTATTTCTACACACACATTTTTATATAAACATATATATGTACACATTTAAATATATGCACATATATGATGTATGTGTGTTTTTGCATATGCTGTGTATATGATATGTATGTATATGCTCTATATACTGAATGTGTCTGTGTATTTCCCGTACGTATGTGTATATGCTGTTTGTGTGTATATTCTGTATGTATATGCCGCATGTGTGTATATGGCGTTTTTATACTGCATGTACGTGTATATATGGTCATTATATACTGTATGTGTGTTTAATATATATATATATTTATATATATATATATATATATATATATATTTATATAGTTTAATAGTATATAATGTGTATGCAGTATGTGTGATTTTTATATACAGTATGTGTGTATATACTTTGTATATACAGTGTAACAGAGTGCATAAATGTCTGTGTATAAGTGTATACTTGTATGTATATAGGTGCGAGTATATGAGTGTAGAAATGTATGTGTGTGTATACAAGTATATAAAGGTGCGTATACATGAGTGTAGAAATGTGTGTAATTGTATAAACATGTCTGTATAAGGGAACATGTATGGGGGACATATATCTGGCTGCAAATTTGCTGCCAGATATACTTCCCTCATATGCCTCTATAGCTCCTGGGCTTGGTACGGTGAGCCGTGGCCGCAAAAGAAATGGCTATAAGAACGACCATGTGGCACATGTCTGGCGCGCTGCAGAGCTGATAGCGGCTCACCCCTCCCCTTCTCTATGGAGAGGGGAGGGGTGAGCCGCTATCAGCTCTGCAGCGCGCCAGACATGTGCCTGCCACGCTATAGCCGGGTGCGCACACGTTTATGTGAATGCTGCCTAAATATGTATATATTTTTTGGGGGGAAGGGGGGCCCCATGTAGAAATCTGCTATGGGGCCCAGCCTCTCCTAGTTACGCCACTGCTCAGAGACAGTATTTCTGCAGCACTCAAGGTTCCTTGGAGTACAGTGGCCTTAAATAATCCTTAAATGAAGGTGTTTCTGACGACCAAAATTCTTCCTTACCTGGCAGGGCTCCCTTAATAATTAATTAGGCAGGGCCCCCTTTAGTAATTCATTAGGCAGGTCTCCTCTTAGTGATTTTCCCCCTCTTCCCTTTAGTAATAAATTATTTATGACCCCCCTAATACTTCATTTGATATGTAGCATACTCCACTGCCAGCACCAGCCGTATAATCACTTACATGTACATTCGACACATTGCAGCACCAGGCCGGGAACCCCCCAAAATAATCCAGATTGTGGGGCCCAGCGCTAACATCAGTGGCTGCATACATTTCCTATAAGATTCCTCTGCACCTCTTCCTACTGGCTGACCATAAAGAGACCTGTCCTTAGAGAATTGTTCTAGAGCAATGAAGGTCAATGGTTTGTGTCCACCCCTCTCCTAACTGGTATTGAAGTGGTTAATCGCCTTCGTTTTATAGTAGCTGCTGTTCTGTTATTGTGTGCAGACTAAAAAGAAAACAACACAGGGAAATTCGAGATTTTATGTGACACGGAGGAAGCATTTGCTGTGCTATTTTCAGAGGACATGGTGCATTGCTCCTCAACAAATGTGATACCAGAGCATGGCATTGAAGAAGACAAGGCTTTTCTCGTTACGTTTCCTACGTTTCCATTAAATCATACAAGCATTGTAACAATTTCATGGTCGCAGGAAGTTTTCCAAAATCCAGACAACAAAACAAGTTATCAAAAAAAGCTTAGGAGAGAAGACTGTGACACACAGATCTCCTGCAAATTGGTGTTTTTATTTCAGCTTTTCATTTCTTACTCAAAGAGGACATTGGAAATCTGCAGGCTGTCACTTGGCAGCGATAGAGGTGGCACACGCGTAGTCGGGTTATATCGGTAGATGGAAAGCACAGCCAAGAGCCTCTCATAAACAAATGAGTCATATGCCGTTGGTGGACTGGCTTATTACTATAGAACTTCCTGAAAGAGCATTAAGTGCAGAGCTGTAACCTGGCCAGGCACACAAGGCAGTGCCGCTCACGTCCCAAGAACTCTAATTAATGAAATGGATTTGTTCTTGATATAAGAGGAATAGCAAAAGCAGCCAGGACCCTGAAGTAAAGCAAGAAACTTACCCCAATACATTTTAAAAAAACAGGTGATCTGATAGTATTTTCATGAGATAATTTTTATTATGTAGTGAATTACTGACACATTGGTATGCAATATTTTCTCATCAATTAAGAACTTTGCAGCTACACAGTGAGTGCAGATCAGCAAGGTCTTACTGGATAGAAACGTGACTGGGGTCAACCTACTTGAGTATAGCTTAAACGGATTGTCCAAAAAAATGATTAAACCTATAATGAAGTACAAGTGGAGCGATCTCCAGTAAACCACAATAAGAAATCCATTGTTTACTAATACAATTAAAAACAATGGAAATCGGAAACAGGGGACTGAACGTAGGGTAGCCTCCATAGCTCTGAGTTTTGGACAACAATCTGTTTACTTTCACATTATTCCAGTGCCAAATCCACCTTGGCTCGAAACTTGGAAACTTTCCATTCAAGGGCACCAATTCCCTACAGCCAATCTCTGACTTCTGCTGGAGGGATTGCACAAAGAAGCATGTTGTTTTTGCATATGAATTGTCGGGGAGTTACTGCATGCCCCACAGTTGTCCTGTAATATTGATTACTAAATCCAGGTGGTCCAACAGAGGGCTCAATAGCACATGTGTGGCCACCACTGTCAGGTTGTGGTGGTGGTCATATCCAATGACAACTATCTTGTCTCTAAGGGACAACATGGCTTCAATTATGGGAAATGATTTTCACACAATTTTTAAATAACTTTCAATTTAAAAAATGTTTGTATATGACAGATGAATTACAATAAATGTGAATATCCAGATGGGAAAACCCCTTTAACAATGTAAGAATAGGGGCATATGGACATATAGGTAATACTAAAGATATGGGATGCACATTCCATATAGCATTGCACAGGATTGGAAAACTATGCATTAATTTGGGGAAATATTCTGAATAGCAATGATCCGATAAGTGTTACCTGCTTCCTAATAGCTATGCTATAATGTATATCACCCATGTGGTGGTGTATGGTAAGGCTATAGGGCATATATTTAGTGTTGTACTAGTTATATTAGTCTATACCAATAAAATGGGTCACAATGGAGACCTGCTGGGTAGAGGATGAAGAAGCAGAGTGAATTCTCTTTCTATAATTATGTCTCAGTTGGCCAACCATTGCTCTGAATTCTCCCTGGATGCAGCATTGCTTGTACCGGCTGTTACCGTAGTGATAATGCAGTTATAGATTAATATAGGTAAAATGAGCCATTTTTGATGTTCGCATGGCTTTGTATGAGCCATTTGATATATGGAAGGTGTTAACAATGCTTAGCACCTCTGTGTAAGGCTCCTTCATGGATAAGCAGGGTCAGGTTAATACTAACAAAGCCTCTGGGCACAAAGGCTTTGAAAACTTGGAACTGCAGCAAATTACATGTGGCCTGGAGAAAGAACTAAGTGTTGGAAGTGACATATTTATAATAGCAGCTGCTTGGACAATTTATTTTTATTATTTTTTTATTTATTTTTTAAGGTTGCCTACTTTTTTTCACCTATGGCCAGTGTCCCAGGTTATAAGGATCTGTCTATGAACATGAAAATTGACCAATGACCCGGAGCCATTCGAACGTTTCTTTATATGTTATCCAGTTATACAAATCCGTAAAATGTCTTCAACCTATTGATACTTAAAAAAAATAACGGTATATTTCACTCCAGCAGGAAGTGCTAAGGAAGTACAGGCAGCCCTTGGGTTATAGACTAGATAAGTTCTGTAGGTTTGTTTTTAAGTTGAATTTGTATGTAGGTAGGAACTTTATATTTTGTAAGAGTAATTCCAGACTAAATTGTTTTGTCCCCGTGACAATGGGATTTTCTAAATTTTGGGTTGTCATAGGAATGAGCATTAACACTAAATCTACACTAACTAAACTGCACTAAGGTGCAGTAAATTATCATTATTCTGAGGTCAATCTGGAAGGTCTCATGTACACGACTGTTAGACAGCCACACAAACTGCGGCTACCTCACTGCCCCATAGTCTTTTAATAGTCATGTTCATGGTGTGGGACCTATTCCTGCCCGTGTTGCGGTGCTGCTAGTCTCTCCCAGTTGACGGGTGGGGTGAACGGCCCATGTCAACCAGGCTGGAAACAAGGGCACACGATGGCCCGCATGCACACACGGTTGTTTGTATGAGGCCTAACTTGGAGTGATCTATAAGTCCGGTGTTTGAGGAATTTGTTTCATATATCAATATATATCAAGTATATTAGTGACAGCTCAGGTGCACATCCTGGGACTTGGACCAGGATCCATCCAAACATAAAATAGCAAAAAGTGGCAGCACTGTGAGACTTTAATGTGAAAAAAGCATACTGGTTTATTCACACGTGTCCAAACACTACGTTTCAGCTCCTTAGACCTGGAAGAAGAAGGCTCCAGGTCTAAGGAGCCGAAACGTAGTGTATGGACACGTGTGAATAAACCAGTACGCTTTTTTCAAAATAAAGTCTCGCCGTGCTGCCATTTTTTGCTGATATATATATATATATATATATATATATATATATATACAGCTAATATTTTACAACTACCCTAAAAAAAAAATACAAGGATATCATCATTAATAGGCTTAGTCCGATTTGCTACTTTTTTCCTATCCAGCCAGACAGAGTGACATTCTGAACAGTTAAGGTCTTACTCTTGGGTTCCAGTTCATAAGTTTATACTAGTTGATGGAGCTTGCAGGTCGCGCATGTGCCCGGCCTTTTTGTGAGAATGTTTATGTGAATACAACAAGCAACCAGGAAAATTATAGGAGTCGCAATATACTCAATATTTTCAATTTGCCAAAAGGAAATAAGTGGGTTCCCATAACCATGCACCAGTGGCATATTTTGAGAGGGTGCAGAGGATGCCGTCACAACCGGCCCAAAAAAAGGATATGTGTTTTACACAGTGGCGTAACTTGAAGCTGAAGGGCCCCAGTGCAAAGTCTGTACAAGGCTGACTTTAATGTATGGTATATAGTACTAGTCTTCTCATATGTGAAAGTGACACCTTATGGGCCTCCCTAAACCTCTTGCGTCTGGTTGCAACCGCACCCTCTCCACCCCCTCAAGTTTCGCCCCTGGTTTTACACGTAACAACATCCAAATCCTTTACTATGTTATGACAACCTGATACATCTGATGAGAGGATCTGTCCTAATTGCAGCTTCTTGGAAAACTTGTGTTTGTTATATGAGAGAAGAAGAACTCTAGGGAAATGATAAATCCTTCATCCCTAGTTTGCATTGTCCTCCTGGTATGGAAGACACTAGTTTTCCAAATAAGCTCTTCTTAGGACAGATTCGGATCAAATTCAACCGATTGCCATAACACGTAGTGCCCTGGATAAGAGAAGCAATGAACTTTG
Organism: Engystomops pustulosus; assembly: GCF_040894005.1. Lineage (NCBI taxonomy): Eukaryota > Metazoa > Chordata > Amphibia > Anura > Leptodactylidae > Engystomops > Engystomops pustulosus. The sequence continues at coordinate 244,531,415 of NC_092411.1, forward strand.
GACATTTGAATATTTCCCCCATGCAAACTCAGCCGTTCTTACTTTATTTTACATTAAGAGTTAACTTGCATTAACCCCCTGTCGCCAAAGCAACTATTCACCTTCCTTACATGGCCCAATGTTTAAAATCTGCCACTATAAGTGGTTAGAACGTTGGAACTAGAGATGAGCGAGCACTAAAATGCTCGAGTGCTCGTTATTCGAGACGAACTTTTCCTGATGCTCGAGTGCTCGTCTCGAATAACGAGCCCCATTGAAGTCAATGGGAGACTCGAGCATTTTTCAAAGGGACCATGGTTCGGGAATAAAATGTGTTAATTAATTGAAAAAGAATGTCTTCTGATAAGTTAGCAGATGTATGCAAACATCTGCAATCTATTCTTCACTGTTCCGCGTGTATATTATCTCCCGACAAGTTAGCAGATGTGAAGAACAGTGAAGAATAGAATAAAAACAGTGAACATAGTGAACACAGGATCATTTAAGTGAAAAACACAGTGAAGAATAGATTGCAGATGTTCGGCACATCTGCTTACTTGTCGGGAGAAACGCTGTCCCGGGATCCGCTGCTCTTCTTCCACTGAAGTCTCCCCGATGTCTCCGTGCCCCTATGTCTCCGTGCCCCTATGTCTCCGTGCCCCTATGTCTCCGTGCCCCGATGTCTCCGTGCCCCTATGCCTCCGTGCCCCTATGCCTCCGTGCCCCTATGCCTCCGTGCCCCTATGTCTCCGTGCCCCGATGCCTCCGTGCCCCTATGTCTCCGTGCCCCTATGCCTCCGTGCCCCTATGTCTCCGTGCCCCTATGTCTCCGTGCCCCGATGTCTCCGTGCCCCTATGTCTCCGTGCCCCTATGTCTCCATGCCCCTATGTCTCCGTGCCCCTATGTCTCCGTGCCGCTGCCCGATGTCTCCGTGCCCCGATGTCTCCGTGCCCCGATGTCTCCGTGCCCCTATGTCTCCGTGCCCCTATGTCTCCGTGCCCCTATGTCTTCGTGCCCCGATGTCTCCGTGCCCCGATGTCTCCGTGCCCTGATGTCTCCGTGCCCCGATGCCTCCGTGCCCCGATGTCTCCGTGCCCCTATGTCTCCGTGCCCCTATGTCTCCGTGCCGCTCCGTGCCGCTGCCCAATGTCTCCGTGCCCCGATGTCTCCGTGCCCCAATGTCTCCGTGCCCCGATGTCTCCGTGCCCCTATGTCTCCGTGCCCCTATGTCTCCGTGCCGCTCCGTGCCGCTGCCCGATGTCTCCGTGCCACTGCCCGATGTCTCTGTGCCGCTCCCCGGTGTCTCTGTGCCGCTCCCCGGTGTCTCTGTGCTGCTCCCCGGTGTCTCTGTCCTGCTCACCGTGTTCTTCAATGTGTTATTCACACATATATATTGTTCTTCACATACTATTTTGTTCGCACCGTTCCGCGCGTATCTTCCGACAAGTTAGCAGATGTGCCGAACAGTGAAGAATAGAATAAAAACAGTGAACACCGTGAACACAGGATCATTTAAGTGAAAAACACAGTGCAGAACACAGTGCAGAATAGATTACAGATGTTCGGCACATCTGCTTACTTGTCGGGAGATACGCGCGGAACAGTGCGTACAAAATAGCATGTGAAGAGCAATATATATGTGTGAAGAAGACATTGCAGATGTATGTAAACATCTGCAATGTGTTCTTTACACACATATATATTGTTCTTCACATACTATTTTGTACGCACCGTTCCGCGCGTATCTCCCGACAAGTAAGCAGATGTGCCGAACATCTGTAATCTATTCTGCACTGTGTTCTGCACTGTGTTTTTCACTTAAATGATCCTGTGTTCACTGTTTTTATTCTATTCTTCATTGTTCTTCACTGTGTTTTTTTAATTAAATGCTCGATCTCGAGCAGGGGAAATACTCGTCCGAGCAACGAGCCGTTTCGAGTACCTTAATACTCGAACGAGCATCAAGCTCGGACGAGTATACTCGCTCATCTCTAGTTGGAACGCTTTAACATATCCAAGAGATTTTGAAATTGTTTCTCATAACACTTTGTACTTCATGTTAGTTGAAAAATTTTGATGGCATGTTTTGCATTTATTTATGAAAAAACAGATATTTGGTGAAAACTTTGAAAAAATCTTGATTTTCAAAGTTCAAAATGTCCTATTTTTTTCGACACAGAATTGTCGAAAAAATGTTGAACATTTAACAAATGTTTGCTTTATGTTGACATGTTTTTAAGGGTTTTGAACTTTAGGTGTGATTTTTCACATATTCATAAAAAACGCAAAATCCTGCTTTTTGAGGGACCTGCGCAGATTTTAAGTCTCTTTTAGAGGCCTAAATAATGGTAAAACCTCACAAATTACCCCATTATTGAAACCACACCCCTCAACGTAGGTAAAACAACTTTTATAAAGTTTGTTAATCCTTAATTTGTTTTACAGGGGTTAATACAAACTCCTGTGCAATTTTAAAATTTTTGGCTGAATGAATGTGTTTTTCAAAAAATGTACAAATTCTCAGTGGATAAAATACCAAACCGCTCTACAAAGTTTACATTTTTGGTAAGTTTTTCAGATTTTGATTTTACCGCGTTCACCGAGCAGGTCCAATTTATTGTACAGATTGTTACGGATGCGACAATACCAAATATGTGGAGTTTTCTTTTGTGTTTTCTGTAATTTAGAAAATGTGTACAGGGAATGTTAGTGTTTAGGGGACTTTCACTTTATTTAATTAATTAATGTAATAAAAATTATTTTTTACAGGTTGGATTAAACAAGCATGCTTGTTCAAGCTCTAATTCACCTAACACAGTGTAATACAGATGTAGGCAGGGTCAGCACTGGGGGACATCACGCAGCCCCGGACCACTCGCCAGACCCCAGGGCTGCCATCTGAGGTAAGCTAGGGGTCCAATTCACCTCAGAAGCCCCTTGCATGCTGCGGTCATGCCTAACGAGAAGATTACCATAGACCTAGGGCTACTAGCCTGTCACCGGGGTACCAGCCTTCTGAGAAAGAGAGGCATAGGTAGCCCGGGCCTTGCCTCAATGTTAACCCTTTTTCTGCCAGGGAGGAGATTGGAGAAGCAAGCCTTTTGATTTGCCTGTATTGCTTTGTACCGCAATTTCTTCAATAAAAAAGGAAACTGCTCACTGCAGACATGACTCTCTGGACTTATTTCCCATTGTAGTGCGCCATGCCTTTCCAATCGACATTGTGTTGTGAAGGGGTCACACTGGGCGGTATTTTGCCCCTATGAATCATATACCTATCTCTTAACCTGTGGATAGGGGAACATTAAAACTCTTCAAAGTTTAAAGCTGTGATTAAAGAAGTTCTCTCCATCTCTCCCAGCATGAAGTATCAGCATAAATTTAGCACTTAAATCCCATCCAGCAAAACAGCTTTTTATAAAGGAAACAGTTTATGTCCGTGTCACAAAAGTTAAGAAACATTTTTAATGGCTTCCAAATTAAACCAATCTATTGTCTAGATAGTGAGTATTTGACAGTAAGATTTCCTTACATCTAAAATGACAATCTAAAAAAGGCAGGACAAAGCATAATAAACAGAATACTGGTTTATTTCCCCCATTCTGATTTATATTGACAAAAGATGAGCTTCATAAAATTTCCAGTTTGTTAGAGTTTGTGTATAACTTGCGTTCTTATTTCATAATGTAAAAGTGAGTCTATGCCTTATCTTCTAATGATAAAATTCTGCCAGCAGATGCCCCTAGGAGGCGTTTCAGAGCATCCCGAAGAAAGCTTTATTATTCCGCTTAGTTAGAAATCTGAAAATCTGTGTAGGTTCAGTTTGAGATTGCAGGAAGCCTAAATCTGAAGGGAAGAGGATTTGGAACTTTGGAACATTATACTGTATTTGTCAGAAGTCCCAGGACAGTTTTATATTCCAAAAATAAAAGGGAGGATGACACATCTGCACACCCCAGCATAAAATGTACATGGGGGCCTATCTTTTAGGCTGTGCCCAGAACATGGCCACCATCTTTGAAGCCGCAATTTTGAATCAAGGGCAAGTTTTTTCCAATGGGAAGGTGGCCGTGTATCTGAAAAGACCAGAATTGCCGTAGTCAGATCTGCGATATCTCTTCTGGTATAAAAGTTTTCAACACTGTGGTTCTTCATAGATTCTAATGATGGTTCATAACAAGTGATGAGTGGACCTGTACAAATTCTGGTAGGAATTTGCAGGGGTGTAGCTTGAAGGGGTGCAGAGGGTGTGATCGCACCTGGGCCCAAGAGGCTTTGTGGGCCGATAAGGTCTCACTTTCCCATATGAGAAGATTAGTACTATAAACCATACATTATAGTCGGGGCCCTGGCACAAACTTTGCACTGGGGCCCATCAGCTTCAAGTTACCCCACTGAGAAATTTCCTCCGTTCTTCACTATTCAATCATTCAACAATTGGGATCCAGTGTCTTCAGCACCATGTACAACTTGTGACGCTACGTTCTACTGTGCAGCTCAGGGAATATTCCCAATCATTACAACTTTCTCTTTGATGACATACAACCTTTTCTGCTACCCCTGTGTTCAGACATAACCCTGGTATGAAAGGATATACATATCTAAAGTGCATATAAGTGGCCCCAGATGTTACAATTTATTGTATAATAAAATCAGAACAATAAACTATAGCAACAAGACATTCTTAGTCCTAAAACTATGTTTTATTTATTGTTGGTTTTGGCCAATCTGTTAAATAATGCTCAAGATCATACTGGAGGTGGGTTGTCAGTTCATGATAAAACGTGTAGAAACTCATTTGATCTGTTACAATTCACTGCTTTGTAAAATGGACACTTTGTTAATTTGAAATAATCATGTTCTCATCAAATAATCTATCATTTTTAACAGAAATCATTAGTCTTGAGCTGACATATTCTGTTTCCAGCAGACAAGTGGCTCTGAATATACTTATTGTCGAGATTTGTTTAATGATTAACAATGTCAGTGGTATTATTGATGAATACATTAAGTACTGTGCACGCCCATGGCTCTGTAAGTGGATACCTTCAATACTTTTAATAGTATTTTTTTTTAGCTAGGTTATATCATGAATACTATTGCTTAAAGGAAATATACCAAACCAAGGGGCACTTACTCATAGATCCAGGCACTGTGACTGTGGTAACCTACTTATATTGTTATCCATGGCCTTCTTCCTTCTAAAATCAACTTTCAAAATTATGCTAATGGGTGGGGTACCAGAGCTCCTACGTGCTGCAGATTCACAAGATTATACACTGCTCCGACAGAGGGAGCAGGGTGGAAAATGACATGTGCTCTTGCAGTGTAACAGTCTGTGATGCTACAGATGTGGAGCTCTGGCAACGCCCCCCAGAGCCCTTCCAGCTCATTTGTATAATTTAGGAACTTTATTTTAGAAGGAAGGCGGCCATGAATGACAAATATAAGAAAATTACCGCAGTTATGGTGCATGGGTCTATGAGTAAGTGTCCCTTGTTTATCATGATGAATTCAAATGGTAGATTTTCTTTAGAGGAAAATCTAGATAAAATATCACATGAAGTTAGAAAATATTGTTTCTTACTTCCAAAAAGAGAAATGTTCATTGTTGCCCACTGCTTGTGGATAAGACTGTGCTGCAATTTATATAATATAATATTATATAATATATATAGCATGTTTTGTCTATGTAGTAAAGTGTAGGCTATTATTGAAGAATGATACAGTTTATTGTGGATGACTTGCATAGTTTTGCTATTTCTGAGTTGTTATTTTCTTTCTTATATGGTTCACCTTCTGCAGCCAACATTTCCTATCATACCTAGGAGTTGCAGAGACAGAGGGGACAAAGTCTTATCACACTATAGCGACTCAGAGTCCTATTTCAGTGAATTAAGTAAAAGATCAGTGGCTTAGTACTTCTACCTCCTAACTCACAAAGTAGAGCCACAAGCTTCTTTCACACTGCCGTATGCTCACCTGGCCGTAAACCTCTCCCCTCTCTCACCCCTGCTCACCCCTCCTCTCTCCATAGCGAGGAACGGCCCCCGGTCGTTATGTTCTATCTTTTCCTCGTGCATAGTACAGTGTGATGACACACGTGTGTGTTTATTGTACCACAGCCGGGCACTATCCATGGGGTTGTATATCAGGCCACAAAAACATGTGAATCAGCACCAAATTTGCATGGTTTGTATGAGCAAATTCTTGCAGATATTTAGTTATGTGTACTGCATTTTTGATGCAGTTTATCTAATGTGAATGAGATCTTTTCAATACAAATTTTGCTTGTTGATTTTGTGCAGATTTAAAGGACATCTACCAGGATGATGGATTGTAAACCCAGCACATGGACATACTGGTGTGTGTCCCCTCTGGCAGGAGCTGCTCTTCTTTTAGCTTCTTATGTCCTGGTTTACAAAAGAAAAGCTTTTAAAATTATGCAAATGACCCTGAGGGGCTCCAGGCTCCATTGGTGTTAATGGAGCCTGGAACACCTGAGGCTCATTTGCATAATTCTTAATGCCTTTCTTTCTTTAATAAAAGGTCACACCAGTGCACACCAGTGTCCTCGGTTTACAATCCTTCATCCTAATGGTAGATGTCCTTTAATGTGGATCCACAAGCTTTTTCCATTCACTTTAATGCTGCTGTTACATACTGTGGTATCTATAAACAGAAAAATTGTGTACAATCCACTACGTGTGCAGTTATCATGAGTGTATTCCTGTATGATGCAAGTTTCTCTTCTTCCTTCTGTTACTGATTGTCTTCTCTTTGTCTTCTTTTAAAAGCAAGAAGCAGGACAGACTAGCATAAAGATTTACAGTATTAAAAAATATTCAGATTTGATTCAATGCCTGAAAATTACCAGAGTTATACTGAATATATAAATCGACAAATAGATTCTCTCATCTCTAGTCACACAACCTTTTGTTCACAATGCCCGTGTTTACAATGTATGAATGCATTTGAATTGACATGAAACAGGCTGCACTACTAGAAGATAGCTGGTAAAATAGCATGATAATTCCAAAGAAATTCCTGGAGAAATTTAACAAAATAAAAAAAAAATGGATAAAATATTTAATGATTTTTTTACAGTCTGGCATCTGCTGCAACGTGACTGCTGCAATCAGGCTGACAAGTGATGCACTTTGAAACACAATACAACCAGAACAAGAGGGGCTTGTGCCGATTGTACATGCACTTCCGCTTAAACGCAGGAGATCAGTAACAAGCACTACATGTTTTGCAATTTGTACATGAATTTTACATGAAAAACAAGAGGTGCTAGCAGCCGATTACCTGTGTTTTAGAGGAAATACAGATGTGATTGCCACAAGCCCCAATCTCTTCCGGTTGCATTGTATTTCAAAGCAGAAGTATGACTGCACCCTAAGTCCCCCCCATAGAATATCATCTCACCTTGAACATGTGACTGCATCGTTATCAAGCACTGGTGCATTGTGCGCTAGCACTTGATGTTATCCCCATCCTGAAGTCTGCGCCAGGTGTACAGATAAGTCCGGATAATTCTATGCCAAGCCTAGCCTGGCACAGCCCACGGTTTTGTAATGGGACAAATAGATGCAAGTACAAGCCACGATAACCCCCCTTCCCCAAATGTGTCTATGCTGATTCCATGGCCAACATTTATACACGGCTATTTTTCCCAGAATGGAACAACATATTGAATAGTTTTATGGTCTCATATGCATTTTCGTAAACAAGAAACAGCTGCCTACTATGTTTCATCGCCTTTTAAAGCAAACACTTTTATTAGAAGGATGGATAAACCTCCAAGGTTTATAAGTAGTTGTAACAACAGAGGCATTAAAATAAATATATAAAAAAAAGCATTTACAAGATTCAAAATGAAAAATAAGTCAGCATAGTTATTGGAAGTTTGGAGCGATACATAAGCCTCTAACGTACACAAGTGACACTGTTTTATTGTTGGCATGTATGAACGTCCCGATATGCGAAGATTTTCTGAAACATCATCAGTGAGTCTAGAATATCAATCTACCACATGTCCGAACAGCGTAAGTACTATACGGTAAGGGTTCTGATTAAACAAAAATTAAAATTACAACTTAAAATATGTTAGGATATGGTAAGAGCATTAACAGACATATTCTACTGATTTTCCCAAAAAAATATTACAACGAGCAAATGTGCCAGGAAGCAGTATACACCCGACTACTTCAATACAGCAAATTCTATTGCAGGGGTTCCGAGAATTGCCGCAACACTGATCCACTGTAACCTCTAGGACTACATCAGCCATGAGCTTGTAGGCATATTATAGAAAAACCTTGATTCTGGTAGAGCATCAGTGAGGGGCTGGCTTGCACATGCCAATTTACTACAGCACCAGCAACATTTAGAATTGACTACTCTATTGGTACATTGGTGCTTGCCCCTACTTCTACGATAGTCATCGCTATAACCTGGCAACAGAAGGAGCTAGAAATACCCCAATTCCTTGCTTTCCTACCATTTGCAGCATAATTTTTTCTCTACCTATTAATTAAACGATTTACATGTATATTTTTTTCACGCTGTAAAATTGCTTTTATAATATTCTCTCATCTTCTATTTAAATCTATAGGTCCAATGAGTCTTACTTTAATGCTAGTTTTTTTTGAAGAATGCAAATGACTATAAAACTATCCGTAGAAAAAGGACCCTTAAGAACTTTTACATTCATTTTTTTTTATCATTTTATTTTATATATAAACTTTCTGAAACACTTTTACATAAATTAACTCCTCTGAGACTAATATTTGATGTACAGTAAATTGTAATTCCTATAAAAATCCATAAACAACTTGTTTCACATAATTTACAAAAAAGAAAAAAAAAAAGAAAGAAAGGAGGAAAAAAAAACAGATTCCTTTGCTCAAACTTGCAGAGAATTCTACTTGCAATAATTTTGTTCAAGGCAAACCATGTTAGCATTGTAAAATCTGTATTTAAAGTCACATGGTAGCGTAAGTCACTTGTGCCAATTATTGTCCTTGTCTGTCTTAGAAAGCAGCACGGAAAAAGCGGTTGAGTTGTCTATAAACAGTAATCTTGCTCCACATTTCAAAATTAACAATGATATATACCACATCCTATGCAGAGAGAAAGAGAGAAAAATCGAGAAACTACTCTTGGTAAGCAAAGGTCAACATTTCAATAATATTCAGAAACACTGTACAGATATTCCTTTCGATTCTTTTCTTCTTTTAATACAGTGCCTGGATGAACGTAGATGTAGCCTACTGCAAAATTTATAGGCTTTACTCTCCAGTCCAAGTGCAGTGATATGCATATGTAAACATATTATCTTAAAGCAGATCACCTTTAAGGTCATTCATAAAAACAAAGGGGAGGGTGCCAACAGCATTTTCATTCCCCAGGAAGGCTCTTATATTCACAGAGTCGAGTACAGATTGTGCTACAGAGAGGATATTTGAGACAATGTAGAGTCTAGGCTCAAATAACTATGCAGCAGGACAGTTTCCGTCTCCCTTTCTAGAGGAAGCACAAGTGTTACGTCTCTTTGGCAGCCTCAGCAAGGCCGTTGTGTTACCTTTTCCCAATCTCGCTTTGTCTGAGAAACTGTATATTGTAAGAGCTGTCTGCTAATTCAGGGTATTGCTCCACAGAGAGTACATAGTACCCATCATATCCTTGTACTTTGCCAGCGCTCAGCAGTTGTCTTTTCTCTCCTTCAGTCCACAACCTAGCACCTTCTTCGCCATCTCGAACTCTCTGCTGTTCCCTAGCCCAAGCATGGGAAAGAGCTCTTTGTCTGGCTTGTTCTAGGATCCGAGCCTTCTCCTCATCAAGTGTCATGCCGTAACGTACGTGCAAGGCCAGGGCACCGTACTGCATTTCCACATCAGCAAACCTGCGAGTTCTTCCATTTACTACAGTGGTGGACTGGGAGACTGTTACATTGATGCCATTTTCTAGCGTTTTGCGGCCACTGGTCAACCTCAAGGTGGCGAGATCGCTTTCTGGAGTAGTGCTTTTGATGAAATAGTGGGTGTCACGTCCTTCTATAGTGAAATGTAGATTTTCTAGGTAGAAGGCAGAATTGAGAACCGCTGCGACCTTGATGCAGTCCTCGTTGGCTATATTCAGAACATTAGTGATGACTTTGCCTTGATTGACAGCCAGCATGACTCCTTTTCCGATCAGCGATTTCACGGTAGCAAACCACAGCCATGATTTCTCCTCTCTGGTTTTATGTCGACTTATCTGAATCTCTGGGATTTTACCCAGCGATAAGAAAGCCTTTGCCTGCCTTGATACTTGCTGTTGTACTCCAGAAAGTGGCTGAAAGACAAATAGTTAAGTTGTAAGTTATTTATTTAGAAACAAAAAAGTCATATAAATGCATTACATTTTGGACATGTTATTTTCTTGTTTCCTTCTTCGCAAGCCACAATAAACTGTCACCGTGCCGTAAACTCTACTTTTATTTACGGTCAATAAGATTGAGTAATTTGACTTTTTCCCACAGTGAATTTGCTTTGTTTCTACTTATATTAGAAAGGAGTTTACAATGCAGTGAATATGTTACGGTAAAGGGTGCACATTCATCTTTTTAAGCTTCGATACCAAAGATAAATGTTGACTTTAAAGTCAACTTTTTGTAACAAGAAATAACATCTGACCAAAAATGTCTATAACACGGACTTAATCCAAGAGAATGGATTTTTACATATGGATTACTACGGTAATCACTATTTTCTATCGATTTTAAATGAAAGGTTATTCTGACGGTTTAGAAGGCTGGATACTTGAAATCATTGTCATTTTGTATATTGAAAAAAGGCAGATTTCTAACATTAATGTAACAATTACTAATTTTTCTAAATCTTTTCGTGGTCAATGATTGAAGTGTAATGATTCATTACAGGATGTGTCGTTACATGATATATGAGCTCTGTGAAACTAGTTAATGAAAACCCATTCCAAGATTATAGGCACATATGTAGTTATAGTTATTGTTTATTTGCTCTCCAAATTAAGCAACTTTATGAATAATCTTCTACCGTTTGTGAAAATCCTGTACATTGCTGCCTGTCCTGCTGCTTCAGAAGGGTGAAGTAATAATAGAATGAAGCTACACTGATACAATGCTAGTATCCTACAAAGTGTTATTATTGTTCAGGGCTAAAGGGAGTCTCTTTGGGGCCCCACTTAGTTTTGCCTAGGACCCACTTTATCTAAAACCGGCCCTGGAATGAGGCCTATCTTTTAGACAATTTTAGTAAATCAGTCTCACTGTGCTCTTTTGCTCTCCCCCCTTTGGAGTGTATTGCCATAAGCAGTTTATAGATGCTTTTTATATAAAGAGACAAATTTTTGTACAGTTTACAGAAAAATCCCATTAAAAATCCCGGGATTGTTTTTTCCATGCTTTGTCTTGCTTATGGATTCAGCACATATATAGTTAAAATCATCTGAATTATTATATAGTACTGGCAGAATTTTCACATTTGTTTTATTGTCAAAGTTTGATGGATAGTTCCCTCTGTCCCTGTTGCTAGTAGCCTGAAGCTAATGAAAAGCCCAGCAAAGTATTAATGCCAGTCACTTTTTCTCTCAGTCATTAACACATAATGCATGTATCTGTTCCCCAATTAAACTGACTGTCATCTGGAATTCTGCAATTAAGTTTAACACCAATATTTCATTTTTCTGACAAGCAAAATTAAAGCTACCACTGTTCCCCACTGGCATTCTGTCGCTATCCTGCCCAACATGCCATTTTTTTTACTTCTACACCAAAGGCTTACATTTAAAAAGTGTTAGAATTTGTGTTAAAATATCGATCTTCAGTTTTGCCAGAGGATGTAATTTTGTAAAAGATAGACTACAAATAGCTAAAGCTGTTTATGCTATATACATAATATATAAGCATAAGGTAAAGGAGTCATTATGATGGCAAATGAACATCTGAATACCATATTACAAAGGGGTTTATTATAGATTCAACTAAATTACTTTTATTCTGCATTATTTATAGCTGTGGGTGTGAGAAAACATGATGTAGTAGCTACAGACTTTCCCAACAATGGAGGAGGGTGGAACAAAAGAATCAACTTAAAAGGAGTAAATCAAGTCTGTTGGATACTACCCATGCAAAACTCAAAATTACAGGTCCAAATGATCCCATTAGGATCCCTTGGGTTTCTACAGGCCAAAATAGTCTTGCATGGAGGACTTTTCCAACCAACTAACATAGCATATGTCGAGATATGAACCTAAAGTGAATTTTCTAGTAAATTTATGTAGAAATATCTAACAGTGTAAGAGTCATATCTAGAAGGATAACTTGAAGTTCCTTGTACCCAATGTTAAAGCTATTTATCTTCCTTACATGAATAGATTGTTCTGGTATTGTAAAAATTATGAAAAATTAAAATAAAGAGTTGAAGAAAAGAAAAAAGCTATTTATCTTCTTAAATGGGACATGTTGGATCTCCTTAGACTTCATAGGGGACATTTATCATATGCTGACACTCTGCCTCTTGATGTACCGGGGCAGGATGCTGCGCCGCATTTATTCTACGCCAGGCAGGTAATGCCCCGCACTGGCCCACTCCCGGCTGGCCGCTACCCCCCCTCAAGCCCCTTCACGCCCTACTGGCGTGAAGGTGGTAGAGAGGGCTAAATAGTCACAAGTGCTAGCAATAGGCTAGCATTTGCGACTATTTCGCGGCCTCTCCGCCACTGACGTGGTGCAGACGTCCTGTTAAATATGCCCCCATGACTTGGATATGACCATGATGTCTAGAGTACCTATAGTTGTGCCAGTGCACATATCCTTTGTATCATTTATCATATTAATATTATAATTGACTACATGGTGTTCACCTCTTTAAACTACCCTAAACCATAGAAGAATTCCTTGGTCTTGTTTGTCAAAACATAAGAACTATCCATTCTCTGAGCCTCAATATTCTGTATAACACTCAGAGTTTTAGTATTCTCACTCTACATCTAGTTTTTCAGATGCAGATACGTTCATTTTCTGCTTTTTTTTTTTGTTCAACTCCTGATGACAGGAAAATAAATCTTTTTAATAGACACTCTGGGCATTTGTTAGTTGGCTTGACTGGCTTTCAATTACACACTGGCCGATTTGCTCTGCATTGAACATCCCAAATAAAATGAAGCGATGACAGTTTTGTATTCACTGCCTCAGATTCATAATACGATCGCTCTTGGATTTTAGTTTTTCATTCGGATACAGTATATTTCTAAATCCATCTCTAAAACTCAAAGTGGGTTTGTCAGATAAATCTACTCAAAGGGGAACACACTAAATCAAATTGATGTTCTGCCCTGCTATACTGTAGATATGTGTGAGAAGATCACACTAGATAGTGTCCTGTCTGTGACCATGGACTTATCACTGTTAATATCCCTTTTCTTAGGACCTTAATTAAAATTTATACCATCAAATGTTGTTGGCTAGTGTTATGGGGGCTTAGAGAACACAAATAACCACTTCCATCTTTTTGAAGAAGAGCCACTTCACTCATTTTAGAACAGTTAGAATTCTTTTCTCTAGTCCAGGGGTCAGGAACCTTTTTGGCTGAGAGAGCCATGAACGCCACATATTTTAAAATGTTATTCCGGAAGAGCCGTACAATATGCACATGCCCCCGAGGAGATAGGTAGTCTCAGTGTCATGGGTGCCCCTGCGATCTACGTCTCAGATCGCAGGCACACCCGTGCCCCTCTCTGTGGCGACGCTCCTTTCAGAGCTCACTCACGTCTCCATGTGACTCCTCCCGTCCTGGCATGCGCGTGCGCAGATTTAACTGGCCAGCGCACTGCTGATTGGCACTACCCACTTTCTTGGTTCCCCGCTGGATCTTAGTTCTTCATGGATATGAGGAAGCTTCTGTTGACCCCGGACCTGTTCTTGATCTGCCAGCCCTGACCTCTTGCTCCGTCCCCTACCTCGCATCATTGCCACCTGCCTTGACCGCCTGCCTGTTCCTGAACACAAGACTTTCTAGTGATCCTGTACCTCAACCTTGGCTGCCACCGCAGACAAGTCGTGCCTGTGGAACGACCAGGTGGTACCTTACAGCAGCAAGACCATCCTACTTTGCGGCGGGCTCTGGTGAAGACCAGGTGCCACTTAGATTCCGGTCCAAGGTGTCTGCTTACATCATCGTCCATGGGGGTCCAGGGGGTTCACTACTCCAAATCCTGACACCCACCATATGCCTCCCAGTAGATAGGTAGCCCCAGCACATACCCCCAGTAAATAGGTAGCCCCACAGCACATGCCCCAAAGTAAATAGGTAGCCACAGCACATGCCTCCCAGTAGATAGATAGCCCCAGGATATACCCACAGTAGATAGGTAATAAAAAATGAATATTCACTTCCCAGCGCTCCCTGCAGCCAGCTCCCCATTGCTCCCACGCTCTTATCTTTGACCCAGGCTTAGACGATAGCGGCGATGGCACCTGGGCTGTACAAAGGATGTAGGCAGCGGTAACATTGCTGCCTGTGTCCAGTAATAAGTCTAAGAGACACACATCACCCATCAATATTTATTAAAGATCTGCCTGAGAGCCAGATGCAGCCAACAAAAGAGCCATATCTGGCTCCCGAGCCATAGGTTCCCTACCCCTGCTCTAGTCCCTGCTATTCCAAAGCAATTAGTGGTTATTTTGGTACCCCTTATGCTAAACTTTATTGTCAGGTGGGTGGTGACACCCAACTAACATTGAATTGAATTTGCATGTAAATAGAAAAAAAATTGTATTTTATAATTGAAGCTTCAGACAAGTTTGTTTTGTCCCAGAGACAATTGGATTGTTAACATTTTTGCTGTCATGGGAACAATGATTATCGATAAAGCTTCATCACCTTACAGCTGATCATTGCAGCCTGGGACTAAAGTGAAGCATTTAGAGAGCTTCACCAGAGGTCACAGTGGGCAGAGGGGTCCTTCTGTAACTAGGGGTCATCTGTAAGTTGGGTGTCCATAAGTCGGGATTCGCCTGTATACCTTTAAGATATCATCCTACACCAACAGAGATACTTACTGGAACATCATCCCATTGCTGGCTCTTCATAAGTTCATAAGACGGCTCTGATAAATCAAGTTTGGGGTGCAGAAAACCGGGAATGGAGTTGTGTAGATAAAAACCAAATGTCATCAGCCAGCTGTTAATTTCTACAAAAAAAAACCACAAAAACAAAAATGGCATTACTCACAATGGACAAAAATATTATTATGTAATTTCTCACAAAAAAATCACGTTCAATGTACATGTCCCTGAGCCATGATGCCGAGAGTAAAAACCGCCACATAAGCAACAATATTCATGTATTTTTAGAAATAGTTACAGATTAGATCAGGGACTTTGTGCTAGAACATTGGTTTAGAAGCCCTGAAATTTCCCCCTTTCCACCACCTCCACGTTGGGGGCTTGTCAGGAAAAGTGGCACACTCATTGCAGCCAGCGACTTTTCACACCTGAAGAGTCACTGGCTGCACATAGGACCTTGCATAAAAATAAAATGCTGTGCGGCCACCCACCGGATACATCAAGAAGCCTAAGCCTCTTGATGTATCTCGCTGAGCCAGAGGGGGACGGGGACAATGTGAGTCGTTGTATGATAAATAACCCCCAATATGTCTTCAGTTGTAAAAGCATAACTAAAGATTTTTAAATATAACCTCATGCACCACATTTAGCAACAGATATTTCTAAATCCATATGGACAATATTTTGCAGGCCAGTGTTAATCAGCTATAGCGTGTTATCATACACGTCACTTACTCCATTAAGAAAACACACACACCCGTGTCATTTCTTTGACAACACAATCTACTTTTGGACTCATCAAAACGGATGGTAAATTGGCATTTCCTACAGAAAGGGTAACAGCAGAGGCTCAGGTGGCCACTCACTCGGTGCTGTTATTCTCATCCACCTAAGGTTAAATAAGCAGTGATAAACCTCTATTCAAAGGAATGGAAAGTTGCTTGTTTCCAATACACCTTTGTCAGTAGGAGGGCATCTCATTTCTATGGTTAATAGAGAGCATTTTCCCCACTGCGGTGTGAATTAAAGGTATACTTCACGAAGGCAATACTCGCAGAGAGCCGACTGCCAAGTCTCTCAGAAATTCTCATTTATATAGCATTTTATTCAATTATCCTCCCTTCACAGCAATACAGAAAAAGGCAAAATCAGTTATGGAAGTAACAAAGCTCTGCATAACTTGTGAAGAAGGAGAAAAATTGAAATGTTGGTTGGTTTATATTTTAGAATGGTTTTAACCCAAGGAAGAATTCTATTCCGGCAAGAGTGACTCCATATAGTATCAGCTCTATATAAAAAATAGCCATCTTATAGCCAATAACCTAATATTCTATTTATAACCTCCAGCTAATATCCACCCGCTGTATACCATGTACTAGAATGAAAAATGGTGTGGGAGTACAGGCAACAATCTTCGGCTTGGGGAATATTCTGGGGAACTAAACCTACCCAACGATTCCCCCATATAATGTTTAGATTGTTTGTAAACATGAAAGCAACTTATATCACAGAGCCAAATTGGTAAATGGAATCTAGTTGAGCCAATATTATGTGCATTATAAAAGTAGACAATTATCTGCAGACTCATTGTAGCAGTTCCCTAGAAATCGAGACGATAAACCTCATACATCATTTAAATAGCTGCCTGGGGCCAACTGTCTGCGGGGTTAGATTTGTGCAATCAAATGCCATCAAAGTAGCAGTCATTAATCTAGAAGACACCTAAGCCTTATTAGTCTAAAGGAAATATATAGGCGCTAATTACAGGTTTTAGGAGCACACACCTTAGTGAGAGCTGTTATTTTTATTCCAGGCTAGACAAGTCCTGCACTATGATATACTATGTTATACACGGAGCTCAGGCAATCATTGGCTGACAATCCCAAGTGATGGTGGAAATACCTCGACAAATATTGAAATGGTTGCAGTTCTATTACCAAAGAATTATGTCACACTGTGAAATCAATTATTTAATTCCCTTGGATTTATGTAGCTCATTACAAGAAAAGTCACCCACAACAGAGAACGCCTGGCAGCAAGGGAGTCACAGTCCCACATGTACCATACAATGTACTGAGTCACAGAATACTGAGTGGTGCCTACGGTACGTATGTAAGAAGTATAATTTCTTCACCAAGACTACAATCCATACAACAGTCAAATCATTACATAAAGAAATCTGATTATGTAGAGATCCCATTGTATATACATAATATTATATATAATATCAGCTTTTGTATTACCTGTATAATCCTTAATGTCGTAGAGTTTGCTGACCGGATTGTTGTTTTTGAACATGTATAAATTAAAGGGTGCCGGATCTTTGGCAATCTTCTTCCATATTTCTATATCAGGTGTGGTCCAACGTCCAGCCAATATGTCATAGTCTCTTTGTCCAAAGTGTACCAGTTTTGTGAGCGGGTCATACAGACCTCCATGAAATCCTATCACCAGCTGAAAATCGGGATTAGAGTCAAAATATATTTCACCAAAAGCTGTGTATTGGACATGTTTCAGCATGAGACCATTACTACTGAAGACAGCCAGAGGGGTACCATTATTATCTGAGGCAATGTAAAATTCTTCACCACTGCTTATTTCCATGGCAAAAAGGTGCCCTTGTAGGTCATAATATAGACATGTAATTTCAGAACTGGAGTGGTTATATACATGAGTTATTCTTGAAGGATAATTAAGATCAGCATAAAAAAATTGTAGGTGTTTCCCAAGACTGGTCTTGCTTGATATTCTACGACCAAGACCATCATAACGATATATAACTGTCCATCCACTGCCTTTGCTGTACACTCTGGTCAGTAGACCTTTGGAGCTGTACTCAAAGATCTCTGTACCTCTCTGACGCAGAAAGCCGTCTTCATCTAGGCGATACTGAACATCACCTAGTCTTGTTATCCTGTCTCTTAAATCATAACGTAGAGGAGTAAGTCGGCCACTGTTACTGGGATTTAGCAAATGGAGGTTACCATTGAGATCGTAGTTGTATCTCCACATAATCTTCTCATTGAGTAGAACAGTTTGAAGTTGGCCATCTCCATCGTATTCGTAAGCGTATTTAGTGGTGTTGGCAAAAGGTCCAATTTTAATTTCCCGTTTTGTTACCCTCCCCATACTGTCATACTGAACAGTAAGTCTATACATTTCTGACCTCAATACATCATATCTTACTTCTCTTACTCTTCCATGGGCATCAAAGTGTTTTGTGTAAGTCATCACGGCTGTAGAAATAACTTTGATCACGTCATAATGGAGAACGCCAAACTTTCCAAACTGGTCCATTTTACCAGATACATCATCAAACTGATATAATTCAATAGGTAAAGGGGTTTCGTTTATCACACCCTGCATGCTAGTCACTCTAAAGTTATTGTCATAACTGTAGTCAAATCGTGCATTAACCATGCCATCTTCACTGAAGCGGAATATCTGCCGATCTATTAAAGGTCCAATCTGGCGGTATCGAATGGTGCAAATGAATCCATCTCCTTGAAGGTTTACTGTTTTCAGGACTCCCGCTGTCTCATCATATGTAAAGCTGACTCTTGTGCTATCGTAAAGAACTTCTGAGACCTTTGTTTGCCTCTTATACTTATACAGCACCCTCCTTCCTGTTCCCAGGAAAGCTGTTTGGAGTAGTAGTCCCTCTTCATTGTAGTCCATTAAAACAGATGCATTACTTTCTGGGGGGTTATATATGTTTCGGTAATAACCGATGGAGCGGATGGTTTGCATTGTGTGCCTGGCAACACTGGGCATTGTGATAGCAGAAAGTCTGTCCAATAAGTCATATTCAAAAATATACTGACGTTGACTGTGAAGCAGCAGGACCATCGTCTGAAAAAAAAAAAAAAAATCTCCATGATGAATTAAATAAACATACAAAATAATAAGTACTGATTTTGTGCAAAATATCATTAGGCTTTTTGCTCGAGAAAATAATTCTCTCTTTTAATTGAATCATCCTTGACCCTACATGTTGTTTGCAATTCTCTGCTTAATTTACTGGATGTTTTATTGTGTCATTTCCTGCAATTAGTAGCTAGAGATTTATAATGTGTTGGTTGTTTTGATTGTGCCATTCTTTTGTCAAGCAGAAACAGCCAGGAAGCAGATTGTCAATGGTTATGGGCAAGTCATATGTAATAACTGAGGCAGAAGAGATTTTGGCAATGGTGGCAGTATTTCTACGGGACGCAGTGAACGTACTGACTGTTTAATTAGACCTAACTCGTTTCACATATATTTTCATAATGGTGGCATGCCTAACCAAGACTACATCCAATAAGTCCTTGCAGTGTTATTTGTACTAAAAGCACGAATCTTTCATCAATTGCGCTCTTACTTAGAAGAAACGCTGCCTTATACAGTACAGGCTATGAGCCATCAAACTCATTTCTTTCAGTGGCTGGTAACTCTCCCTCCTCCTGCTATAGACATCAGGCCAAGCACTTTAATGGCATCTCTTGACCAGAAGCAGGTTGCAGCTGTTTTTTAAATCCTAAACTACATTTCCCGCTGACAAGAGACAGAGTCATAACTATATTCCCTCTGTTCGTACAGTCATCGGGTAGTTAAGTTCAAGTATAGTTTTGTGAATTCGGCTCCCATCATGCAGATACCAATTGACATGTTCTCCTGCATTTTTGTGCCATTTGGAGCTATCAGCTACTTCGTTTCCACCAACAGTTGAGTTTGGCCCATTTTGTTTTTTTAATAGTGTGCCTTTTACACGCTTGGAGGATTATGTTAAGTTGTGACAGATTGCACAGTTTTGGAAACACAAGGACATAGACTTTGTATGTTAATGGTTGTCGACAGAATGAGAAAACTTGGTTACCCAAAATATGCTGCACGGCTAAAGTGATACTTTATATTGCTTTTTGCTTGGAAATAAAAAAAACCTGCTACTTTGTTGTTTACTCTATCGCCACTTCAATCGTAATATTCCCTAAATGGCTTTGCAGAAGTCTACTTAAAGTCAAATACTATTAAGCATGGCAAATGGGGATACTTTAATTTCATTTTTTCCACTTAGCCAGGCATATTTTTCTCTGCTGTGCTACACAAAAGAAGCCCTTCAAGAACAAGGCTGTATAATTTTGATATATAAAACGAGAAGAATGCAAAATTGCTCAGGGTGTTCTACAATCGTAGCATAAAGTATGCATGAAGTACAAGTTTAATAATAACGATATTCCTGCTCACAAATACATTAAGCAAGTTTTTATGTTATTTAACTGCACCAAAAAACAACAATAAATGGGTAAAATCATGGCTGCATTGTTCAATGTACTTAACTACAATTAGGGGTATAACATTATCTTCTATGCTTTTTTATACAGTATATATAGAACTAGGGAACTTACTGAGAATTACAGTTATCAACTATTGCAGCTTGGTTCATTCATTGGCAGAACTCTATCTATACTAATGCATGAAGAGTTGACCATAACTTCATTTTAGGCTCTGGCCTTAGAGAAATAGAATCCAATTCCTATTAACTACCGCTTAAATTTTCCCTTGTACCAGAATTGTTTTTAAATAACTAAATTGTGAAAAAATATCAAGTAAAAGAATTGTGTTTACAAAAGTAAAAAATACCAGCTCACACCGCACGTAAGTTTGTGTTGACACCTAGTTTTTTGGCAAGAAATTTTAAGTACTTTCTGTACCAAAATCTTTGTGTAAAACTGTAAGAAATCTCCCAGTGAAAGTCATTTTTAAACACTATGACAAGAAAAAATTATTGTCGAGGATTCTATGTGGATTACATCTGAATTCTACCCATGTAAAACTCTAAAAATACACTTCATATCTCCTGAAAAATAAACTAAAAATCTAAATATTTTTCATGGTAAAACACTGCCCCAAAAAGTATGCGTTAATAAACCCTAATTATATTCCAAATACCCTAAAATCATAAATAATATCAAATAATACAATATTTATTAGATATCTAAATATCATAACATGTTTTCAGTCAATTTTTGACTGCTTCAGAGTTAAAAATATTAAGGGAAACGGTCTGGGCAATTTGGAACACTTAACCACCCACAGGTCCGATGCTTTAATGTTACAAGTCGCCCCGGATGTTTTTTAAGCAATTGCTTAAAAAAAATACCTTGTCCCTCATTCCCTTCAACACCTGCACATTGCAGTTAGTGAAGCTGGTGTAGTATAACCCAGCTTCACTGCACAAGTGCTGTATGTACAGCGCATGCGCAATGCAGGGGGAGGGCATTATCCAGACTTCACTTGCTTCTCTGATATTACTGAGGAATGTATCTGAACCTTACCTTTTCTAGGTAAGTATAGCTCCATGTCTTTCCATCAGCAAATGACCTTGACACAATCCTGCCCTGTCCATCGTATTCGACCCTCTCACTAGAGCTCCCACGTTGAATGCTGGCGATCTGCCCAGTGGACGAGTATGTGACATTAACCGACATAAAGTTGGTGCCCGGGAGCCACAGGGTGGGATGACCTGCACTATCATAGTTTATTTTCAAGGTGAATTTTCGATGGTCATCATAGATCTTCTCTGTCTTCATGGTTCGATCATAGTCAACCGAAAGAAGGTTTCTGCCATTTACCTTTATGAAACAAACGAGAAGGTTCAATAAATCAAAGAGCTGAAGCACCAGGCAGTTATTACTTCACAAACTACCAGCTTTTTGTTTAGACACCATTTACAATGATTGATTTCCTTTGCCAGTAAATTAATTTAGCAACTACTTGGTATAAGTGTACGGCATTAGACTAACTGCTGTTTTAAAAGGTTTCATTAAGCACAGAGACAGCCTGGCATTTGTTCAACCTCTTCTAAATTGAGGTCTTTGGAATTTAGTCATCTGTTAAAAAAGACTAACGCGCATTAATTGAAAAGTTTCATAAGCACGTGTCTCCTGTGTGTAGGTAGAGGTAGCGACGAATCCTTAGCATAACATACAAGTGTGCGAAAAAAAATAGTAGCCGTCGTCTTATTCTCATCAATGACAGGAGACAGAGATAAACTATGCTGGAGTCTAGAATTGCGCAGAATGAAAAATAACTTGTCACATAGTATTGATGCCGCGGTATTACTCTAATATTGTGATTTACAATTAAATGCATAAGCAATTTGTTTTTCTTTGGAAAGCACTCTACACATATAATGTGTGGGTTTGTTTGTCATCTTTCACTCGAGAAGTGGGTTTAATGATTATATTAGTCTTTCAAGGTCAGCAGTCGTATAACATATTATAATTGTTATCATTCACTTGTCAAGAAAAGAGCGCTACATGATCGCAATAGGTAAAACACATATACAAGGCTTTATAGTAGTGTCTTCTGATTTCTGTTCAGCTGGATTTTTTGACACATATTTAACATACACATAAGGATAGCGAAAGTACTAAATTCTTCATCATAGGACTGTAGAGGTGAATCAGGCCTTTTCTGCCTTCAATTTCATACAGGGTCATGCAGAGTTTTTTCCCTTGGCAGCATTGCTGGAGCCAGTGGGCAAACAACCTTAAAGTCTTTAAGCTCTACTTAAGCTCCGCTACTTTAAAGGAAATCTACCATCAAAACCCAGCATAGTAATCCAGGGACATCATGGATCGCAGCATTGTGACTGTGGAAATCTTTTTATGTTTGTTATACATAGCCTCCTTCTGTCTAAAATCAACTTTTAAAAATATGCTAATTAGCAGTTGGGCTTAGGGAGAGTTTTACCAGAGCCTCTCCTTGTGGCAGATTCAAAGGATGTTACAGTGAGCAGGAGCACAACACCCCCTTATGGTAAAGTGTGCCCGCACGGCCATAGCGCGCTAGAGAGCAGGAGGGATGATGGCTGCTCACCCCCTCACACCCCCTCACACTTTCACCGTAACACGGCAAAATATAGGACATGTCCTATATTTCGCTGTGCTCGGTCACGATGCAGTGATATGACGTGTGCTCACCACACCGTGACCAGGCATCATTGACGTCAATGGGAGCGATATGCAGCCGCAAATGGCGTGGCCGCATATTGGTTCCCTTTATGTTCGTGTGAATGAGCCCTAACACTGTTTGATGAAATGGTCACTTCCGTGAGATTACATCAGGCAGAGGGAAGGGGGAGCTGTCGGAGCAGGAGGTTGGGTTAAACAGGTTAACATCCTGTGAAGACAGAGCACAAAGATGCTCTGTAAAGCCCTGAAGCCCTTCAAACTCATTAGCATAATTTTAAAAATCAAAATCAAAATTTTGATTTTTATAAGGAAGGAGGCCATGGATAACAAGTATAAGAAGATAACCACAGTCACTGTGCCTGGATCTATGAGTAAGTGTCCATAGTTTGTCATGTTGGAATTTGATGGTAGGAGAAATTTTAGGAACACAACAACAGAACTGAGGATCTTTTAGCGATTAAAAGGGGTTCTTCATAATTATCATCTATCAATATGATAGACAAGCCGAATCCCTAAGGACAACTAGTGTCGTGGTCCAAGACCCTTGTGCCTCATAACTGCCATGACCACAGTGAATAGGAGTTTATATAAGGAGAAGCTCAAACATGAATCCTGTATCTCCATAGAGCTCGATGGCAGCTACAAAAACAGCTCTGTTTTGTGTTAGTATGGAGAGCAGTCTGTCTCCTGTTCTATTTTCTGTGTATTGAGAACACCATATTGGTAGGTCACCGTGTAATGGACCCCCCAAAAATCTGATACTGACGACCCATTTAAATTATGGATCAAAAATATTTTTAGCCCTTTAAGATATACCTTGAGTATGTATGCATAATGTCTAATACCACTGGTGCTAGTCATGAGTCGGAAGAAAGGCCTAGTAATAGGAGGTGCAAAGGTAGCAGAAGAAACTAAGCCCTTGAGAGCCCAGATACCTCTGTTACAAGACATCAGGATAAATAGCTACACTGAAATCCTGGAGATTATTCCTCTAGCTATATTATAATACGCTATGTATTTTTTTATACTATAGAAGTTTGATACCAATGTGTGAGTGATGTGTTGTTTTACAGTAGTGATACATTGGCATCGATACTTTACACAGTTTGGAAAGGCTAAACTGGTGATATACTATTAGGAAAATGTTATATCGCTTTTACAGTTTACTTTGTAATTAATTAATCTAGGCTGGCACATATTTTCACACTGAATCTTTGTGTATCGCAGTTACTTTTATTATATAATTTATATAATGAGACAAAAATTTGTACTTACTACTTAAATTATTTTTGCAAATTGTCATAGCAGAATTTAGTCAGAATAGAGAAGTGTATATCGGTCTTGAGTACAGATAACTTAATAACCTGTATATTCATTACTTTTCTATGAAGGGGGTAGCTACTGTGCTAAAAAAATTTAGATCATTTCAAAGTAGGAAATTTATGAAGACTTTTCTTAAGAGAAAAACTATTTTTAATTAGGTGTCAGTTAAAGGAATTGTTTGGTTACCTTATTGGCTGGTGCAAACTTATAACAAAAGTAATAAATATCAAAATAACAACAATAAACAAAATTCTGTAAGTGTTTGAAAATGGTATAAAAATTAAATAAATCATATGAGTTCATCTTGGCTTACTCTGAGTTTTCGACCAAACACGTTGACTTTGCCTTGTACTTGTTCTTTTCTGAACCGCCACTCTACCAAGTTGTGCCCATTCTCTCCTGGTAGAGTCATATTTCTTTTTGTAACAGTTGGGTTGGCAGGGCCTGCTAGAATGTGGGGTTCTGTTTGAAAATGCAAATCCATTCCATTACCATAGATAATTCTGATGGAACCATCATAGCCAACCTGGTAGCTGTTCCTCAGTTGGTCTGGAAGACAAAGCATAACAGGCATTTTTGAAATACATTAGTCATGTGACATTGGCCAGAAGTGGTTTGTAAAGAAAAAAAAAAAATAGTTACACTGTTAGGCAGTTTTTCGGAGAGCCAGTATTCTTTCAGTTTTTTGCATCATGGTTTGTAAGCCAAAACCAGGAGTGGCTCCAAAAGACAAATAAGGTTCACATATTTCCATTATAGTTTTTGTATGTAGGATCAATTTCTCATTTTGCATTCTAAATACGGATGCAAAATACTGACCATAATACAATCATGTTATAATGGCTTGGTTCAAAAGTGAATGAAACTCCTTATGGTGATTGTCTTTGCCGGACACCTTTACAGGTGTACAGAATTTAAAAGGCTATGAATGCTTTGCTCAGAATTCAGGGTAAGGAATATGCAAATAAGTTTTGTAGGATGGGAAAATGAAAACATATGTGTTAATATCAATAACACAGCTCCCTTTAAATAAATGGCTACCTTTTGATGTGAAAACCAGGAAGTCTCTTCCAAAGGGAATAGACAACCAACTTTGTCCTTAAACCTTAAATGTGAAAATGGTCTAAAGGTGTGGACATATAGGTAATCATTTTGGTAGGATGACCATTGTGAATTCGTCAGCTAACCCACCAAGGTCTGCAGTGACAATATGGTGCATAAGATCTAAACGAATACTAGAAGCCTTAGTCTACAACACAGCTGTAAATGAGGGCCGTGAGCGAACCGAAAAAACAGCTCTGATCTCCACCAGCTAAAACAGGCCACAAACGGGACATTTTGGACATGGTTGTGTGCATGAGGCCTTAGTGTAAAATCACTTGCCCTTGCGGGTCCACCAATCACCATTGTCCACCATGGCAGTGGTAGCCTGTTATTTACCCACATGACTGCCTCAGGCAATCCATGGCTTCAGCAGGGATGTTGGCATGCATGGCATAAAGTCATTGACAACACTGTGTGCTTGGAGCGGTGAAACGTGTAGATGTTATGTGACTGTTTTAGGAATGTAGACAAAGACCAGTGCAGACCACTGGTAGCTAGTGGTAGCCCTGTAGTGGTGGGGTATTTATTAGGCTTTTTTCTTCTAATAGCAGAAAAATCCCCTTTAGACTTTCATTATGCTTTTATTTCTTGACCCTTCAACTGTGAGCATCCCATTAAAAAGCCTAGAGTCCTTGAAATCACTTTACTTTTAATGTGTGACATGCACTTACCTTGAACCATGGTATAAAAGGAATCAATTGAAGATAAATTGGAAATAATGATGACATCTTCCTCTCTGCTAGACGACTCTATAGCTACGGTGATAGCTTTATCCATTTCTCCATGGAGATTTGTGACAACACCCGTTGGGAATGTCACGTTGGTAAGACGACCTTCACTGTTGTAGCTACAATCAAGAAATTCAGGGAATTAGTGTTTATACCTAATGAATAAACCACATACCATGAGTGTAAATCAGACATTTCTCAGATTAGATGGTATTAACATGTTAATGTCCAAATAAATTGTATATCATAGAAAATAGGGCTAACTGAACGAATCAAATACTTTTACCTATACTGGGTGCATAGAATATCATCCAAAAATCAGAAGATCTATGACAGCCAAATTAATAGAGATAAAATTCGTTGGACGTCAGCACCAATACACACTATCAGCCTAGACCCAGCCATTTCCAAGGCTGCAACACGTTCCAAAAAGCCCATTCAATGTCATTAAAAGGTATAATACTATCACTGATGCAGTACTTGGCACACACAGCCACAGCTATAAATGAACAAACTGGATGGAAAAATAAAAAATCTATGAAGCATTAGCCGGGTTTAGATGGAAATCTTTATGCCATAGATGACATGTTGTTCTACCCTGCCTCTTTACTGTGTGTTTTATGACACACTTCTCTTAAGGACTCTTTTATTATAACGGAGCAGCCCTCGTTCTCTTTTATATTCTACACGAGGAACAGTATAATTATACTAAACGCTGGTATTAACACTAATGTGGCTTAGACAAAGGAGGATCAACATATACACCGACTGCTAAAGTGATGCTCAGGCTTCTTAAAGGAGTCCTCTGGGATTATTATAAATATATTTTATTATTACTTTTGCAATATAAGACCTTCACTCCAATAGTCCAGGCTACACAATGCATGCAAACCCCATCCATGCACATATTGGTTGTAAATAAGCGGCTCTGTCCTGCCAAGGTCTGCTCCCGGGGAATTAATGCTGCCGATATTAGAAGGTAGGACCATATACAGTGCTTGATTCAATAAACCTATCCATAAAAATCCAAACAGCTTTTTTAAATCATTTCCCTCTTTGCTGTTTTCGCAAACGGATTACCATAAAAATGCAAAAGTCACACTTCGCATCACATAAAAGAAAATGTCCGCTCATGAAAAGCGCTTTGCTATATTCATCCAAGAAGGTCTAATATTGTGCACTGCTTTATTCCATAATGTATCTTTATAGGGGCCGGTGCCCCCATTCTCTGATTGAGAGCTCCAAGTACCTGGCTTCTATTTACTAAGGCTCCATTCATATGTCTGTGTGAGTAGACGTGGGCCATGAGCACCAAGCCAAGTGGGAAAGGAGGGGGTGAGCACTACTCTCCCCTCGCTGTAGAGAGCAGAGCAGCCTATCTCTTGTTGTACGATCACACACCATAACTCTATGCCAACCTCGAGCTAGCTGCAGTTTTTTTGGATAGCTCACGGCCGCCATATATGAGTGTGTGAATGGAACCTAAGACATATAGTTATTTGGAAAAATGTTGTAAACTTTAATCCATTGCACCAAGTAGCTGCAGGGGGTATAACTAGAGGGAACATATATACGTATAATGGTTATGCTTCCCTGGTTCCCACAAAAGTTCCAGTCAACAGCTTGGCACCATCAGACCCACTTTGGCCAGTTACCTCCGCAGCTCATTAGACATCACTTTCTTTTACATCATAGGTGAGGTCCCTGGCACTTGCAGAGTCATTGGTGATGTAGGCCAGCATTGCTGAAGCAGGGTTACTATACTTCCGTTGTTTTTTCCCCTTGCAAGATTGTCATGGAAGCCTTTAGTTATGCCTCTAATAAAAGCCTACTGTTATTAGATGTAAGGCGTTATGTGATTGTAAGATAAATGTTGTGAACGTGAAAGTCTATGAGAAATTAATGTGTGCAGTCCTCTCCCAAAGACTTTAATTTTAATTTTAACTTAACTTTAACTTTAATTAAGACTTTAATTTAATTTGGACTTTGACTTAGTAAAACAAAGTTGTATCTTTTTTTCAATGCAAAAATTTCATTACAGGGAATTGAAAGCATCAGCCATTGTTCTAGCGGTGGCAAAAAACTGTATATATGAAATTTTACGTGGACATTAAAATAACAATTTGGAAAAAACCTGAGATCTGGCATAATTAACAAAGTCTTGCTTAATGGAAATAGACTAAAGGATTAGGCTAGTAAAGATGTTGCATCAAAAGTAAGCTAAACCCAAAGCTGTATGTTCAGTACCTAAGGCTGCAAACTTTAGTTAAAATTTTCTTTGTAATTGAGACTGTGTTTGTTACCCATACAGGACACATAGATCCGCTTGTATATATGGTATATGGAGAGACACTTTATAAATGACCTCTATACTGTGTTATTTATTAAGGCTTTCTGTCCACTTTCCCATTGCCAGGAAATCCAGTAATGGAATTCCTGGAGATTAACAAGATGGTGGGGTCATAAAAATGTAATGAATTACAAAGATGTTTTTTTTTGTGATTTATTTTAGTAATGTGCAAAGCGCGTGCAGGCCGAAGTTATTTACCTGTTTAGTACATTTTTTAAGCCTAAAGCAGGGAGATCAGTTAGAGGGTGATGTACTGACCGCAATGCTTTAGAGACAAAGTCATCGAAAATTTTACACACAACTGTATATAGAGAATATAAGATTCTTTGTACCATCAACTTTCATCTACATAGAGAATAAACTGATATTACATCCTGGGGTTTTGGGAGAATATAGTAATGACTGCCCCAGGCGATGACCTATTAGTATTGCTATTTGTATTAGATTAATAATTCTCCCCTCCTGAGGGCCTATGGATATTGTACGGTCTGACGGTAACTGTTCTCCTTATGGAGAGGCTGTAAAGTAAGGCCACCTTATAGACGTATGGAGACTTAAAGCCATAGATGTTCCACTAGATAATTCGGGAAGTATGAAAATATGTTTTCCAAGGTGTTCAAGGTAACAAAAGAAGACATTGTTTTCCACCTTGGAAAATGTATTTGCATAGTTCCCAGAATTCCTTAGTGGAACATATATGGCTTTAAGTAGTTACACGCCTATAAGGCGGACTTAATTGGCAACCTCTCCATAAGGAGAACTCTTACATTCTGACCCTAGTCAATAGCCTCTCACAACGCAATAGCCTCCCAACGCAGTACTGAAGAGTAGAGGAAATCTGTTCCTTATGGAATAGATATACTGCTTTGGCTTTATCCCACATCATGTTATTAAACTTCTTGTAGATCATACTTAGTGTTAAGGGGGCTGCCTTTCAAGGTAGCAAAAGGAGGCATTGTTTTCTATGGAAATTGTATTCACACAATAGTAACTGCAAGTAAATAAAACCTGTTGGACCTTTGTAGTGTATCAGAATTGATTTGATATAAATAGAAATCATTTACATTCTGCCAATTATCAGTTTAGCTAAACAGGAAAGGGAACAGGGAAGACAAATCTGCAGCTGCGAGAAAAAGATGAGGTGAAATTTTCAATTTAATAAATCTTATTCTGCTGGATGAGTTTGTTTTATTCCCGACCAATTACACATAATGCTGCAAGTTTGAAAGGGGATTTACGAGGATGTTGACAGCTTATTCTTAATATAGACAGGTGTAGAAAGGCCATTTCAAGGGCCACAAGCACAGTTTTTCATGGGGAGTACAATATAGTGCAAAAATCAACTGTGATTGACAGAGAAGGGAGGATATTGCTCTCTGCTTTGCTTAAGGTCTGAACTAAGGTGTTTGATATTGGCATTAGGAGAGGAGGTGGAGGGTCGCCATCCAGAATCTTACTCATTCTGTCTTTTTGTCTTTTTAAATTACTAGTCTTTTAGAACCTGCAACAACACTGGATGAGGTCCCTGATCTTTGTGTAGTAAACAGTAAAAAAAATCCCAAGAAAGGAAAGAGGAGTAATGTGACAGAATGTGTAGGGGTGGAGGGTCACCAGCCAGAATCTTAACTGTTCCCTTCACTGGCCGTCATTTTTTGAAAAACAATCATTTAGAACCTGCAATCCACCATTGGGTGAGATTCTTGATCTCCTGCTCAACAGAGATGGTAAAAGTAATCCAAAGTGGAATTGAAAGAGAAGAAGTATAGCTGCCTGCTATATTCCTATTGTATAAATCTATCTTTTTTAATGGCTGTAACGACCTGGTAATACTGCTGAAAGGGGAGCTAAAGGGTAGTTATCGCCGACCCTATCGGATACCGTTTCCTAGTGAATGCTCCTTCCTACTATTTGTTCATAAATTGATAAAGGTAAAATATATTTGAGAATGGTTACTCGCTGTTCGGACTTGCCATACTGATGAGTTGTATGCAGAAAATGTAAATTACCTGTGGTCTCCCTATTTTTAGACTCCTTTAAAAAAATTAAGGAAACATGTTTTACATAATGAACCGGAGGTATAACCGATCATTACAACAATGAGGTACAAAGTCATCCATCCCGGGGCAGAGTGTAAGGTGACCTTTCCTTGTGTAATAGCAGAGTGCCACTGTTTGATATCATCTAATCAGCTCATTAGTGACTAGTGCCACCTGTTTACCTTACATTATATCAATGCCAACTTTGTGGTGAAAAAGACGAAGAAAACTGAAAAAAGTAATGAGATGAACACAAATTATATGGTAAGAAACATCAATCTAGCTGAGCAAATTAATCAAAGCTTATGAGCCAACGAAACAAAAATATAATGACAGCCTTCCCGCAACGAGGCCTGCAATTATTTAAGAACAATTTAAATGCTTACTTTAGAAGGATAAATTCTATTAAAAGCTCATATAACTATTAACATGCCACATTATGCAATATTATCTCATATTTACACTTTCCAATAGTCGCTCTCCACCAAGTTTGTCATCACTATATTTCATTATATTAACCAAAATATAGTGAAACCTTTCCAAAAGACCAAAATAAACCCCCCTTATACAGACCAGAATGTCTGGGTTTGATTTACAGTCCAGCGTATCTTTTTTCATCACCTTATTTGACAAGACCACCCCAACGACCATTCTTTCATGTCATAAGTGGTCATAAAGGTCTCACTTTATTACATTTTTAAGCAAGATTTTTAGTCTCCTTATGCTAAATAATACTGAAATATTATCCCAATCCATTGCAGGAGAAAAAAATATAACTACTCCTCTGTCTGTAAAAAATGGAATGGAGATAAAACTTGCTATGCACTGTGGGTCTGCAGTGAGCAGATCTATTTGTTGATTCGTAGATTCTCAAATTCAAATTATTTCAGATTCACTTCAGACTAAATAATGTTTCTCCAATTGCCCTAAAAATTGGTATATAAAACATGGATTGTGTTTTATAAAAAGTTCTTTTTCATTAAAGTTAAAGATAACGTTAGGGTTAGCGTAAGTCTTAACACTAATCATAATTCTAACCCTTACTATTTTTATCAAGAGTATCGGAGGACTAGAGGAAGTTATATGGCTGTTTCCAGGACAATCAGAGCAACATCAGCTCTGACCAATTGAACAGAATAATTTTTAAAAATTGACAAAAGTTCTGCAAAATAAATATTCAGTGGTTTGCTATTCTTTCATCTGTGGGCACTTCAAAAGCTGTTGTGTTGGTAAGGAAATGCTTTAAGAGAAGTTGGGGATCTTAAAATTTTGTTTTGCTGGAGTCTACATTGCCATAATTTGTACAACATTTCATAAGTTTGGGTCTAAACTGAAATTTGACTCTACTCATTTATACCACAACTACGAAGTTAAGAATTTCTACTTTTTAACCAGTTTTCCCAAAATTGTAAAAAAGTGGCTAACTTTTTGCAGATCTGCCCACTCCACTTTATGACTTTGTGAAATCCAAATTATGGAGTGGTACATTGCTCCCGAAGATTTAACCAAAGAGGATATCCCCTCTTTGGGAAAAATCATCTCCTTATCCATCTCACATTTCCTGTGAAAGATATACTGACCATCTTTTTTGAAAAAACAACACCCTTTAATGTCATTGTATGTGGTTTTATGTGGTTGAAGAGGTTTTATTGTAATGGTTGGAGAATATAGAAGATATTTATAATATACTGAATAAAGTAATTAAATCCACAACATATACAATAAAACACTGTAATGACAGCAAAGCAAAAAAAAAAGTACAACGATCATAGATAATAATTATAAGTCATAATATGACCGATTCCTTCAAGGGTGATGGAAAAATGGAATTATGTTTAAATATTATTTAAGAGAATAATGTGTTGACTTTTACTTTTAGCTCCTTTGAGTAACACATTGAAGGGATGTGACAGCTTTACAAGGTAATAGGAAAGTGAATTCGGGATAGCCTGTTACTTTCAGATATTACATTGCTTCACTTATTACAGCGGCAGGTCAAGGTCACCCGAGTCCTTTCCATTATGCCTACATGACAAAGTAAGACAATTATACTGGTGAATGCCTTAGCTAGCCATAGGTTTATTAAGTCCTTAGCAGAAGCTATTGCATGTCCCCCATATAAATGGCTGTCTTAGTCATCCAAAGAAGTTGTAGAAAAATTAGTAGTCATCGTTCACTGGGTTAGGACTTTGTTCATGGCCTCAATTTATTACAGTTTAGCAATGTATATGATAGGCAGGCTGATAAAATGTCTAGTTTATATATTATTAATCCTTTTCTATCAAGTTTTTCAACTGTTGCTTGACTTTTGTCATTTTAACTTCTGACCAGGTAGAGTCTGGCCTTTATTCACGCATGGTCGGAACCCTTCAAAAAAAGATATTTAAAGTTAGAAATGAATTTAAAAAAAAAAGGGAACAAAAAATACTGATGGCAGGTTTTTGTCCTTCTTGCATGATCTTGATGCAAAAAAGTTCTACAGAAAAGACAGGTTTAGGTTCATTTCTTGCACCATACCGTGCAACCGACCCATTAAAGAAACTACCACTACGGATCTACCGGTAGATCCGGTGGTAGGTGCATCTAACGAATGTAAGGATAGCCCTTTTTAGGGCTAATTCTTTACTCCACTCTATCTTTTATAATCTTTAATCAGGGTAATATTCAAATTTTATAAAGAGGCTACTGGGGCGTGGAGTAGCCAGAGCTGAGGCTACATGGCGCGGCTACTCCATGCCCTAGTAGCCTCTTTGATCCTCCTACCCAGACATCTTCAGCACTCATCCGCGAAGCCGTAGTTTTGCGCATGTGCAGTTACTCTGTCTTTGGAGCAACAATTGTGCAGTGGTTGGCCTGAGTTTTGCACGTGTGCAGAGATACGGCTTCGTGAAAAGTAACAAGGAGCTGCGTACTGAAGATGTCTGGGTAGGAGGATCAAAGATCAAAGAGGATCAAGTAGCCGTGCCGTGTAGCCTCAGCTCTGGCTACTCCACGCCCTAGTAGCCTCTCTAGAAAATTTGGATATTACCCTGTTTAATGATTTGAAAAGATAGAGGGGAGTAAAGGATTAGCCCTAAAAGGGGCTATCGTTTCAAACATTAGATGCACCTACCACCGGATCTACCTTAATAAGTAGATCTGTAGTGGTAGGTTTCCATTAAAATGCAAAGCATGTCCTAGTTACAACAACAACTTTTTACTAGTAGACTATAGTTTATGTAGATTTGTGAAAAATAGATGGGAAACTGCTGCTAATCGGTCATGAAAAACTGAAGAAAACCTGAGTTTTTCTTCTGCAGGAGAAATATGTTTTAGTTTATTAAATGCGCATTTTCTGTGTTTGCTGTCCCTTTACCGTCTACAGGTGTTATCAAACAAGGGCTTAAAGGAAACCTACCACTTGTAGTGGCAGGTTTCTGATGGAAATACTGGGCACCAGCTCAGGGTGAGCTGGTGCCGGAGCTTATTTTTGTTAGTGTTTTAAACCGCGGTATCGCGGTTTAAAACACTTTTTAAACTTTATAGCCGGCGCAGGCAGGTACGCGCTCGGCGCTTACCATGAGCGCGGCTCTCCTTCACTTCCTATGTAGCCGCGCGCATGGTAAGCGCCGAGCGCGTACCTGCCTGCGCCGCCTATAAAGTTGAAAAAGTGTTTTAAACCGCGATACCGCGGTTTAAAACACTAACAAAAATAAGCTCCGGCACCAGCTCACCCTGAGCTGGTGCCCGGTATTTCCATCAGAAACCTGCCACTACAAGTGGTAGGTTTCCTTTAATAGGGAAAAGTTTCCTAGATAGTTGTAAACTACAGCGTTTTAATACATTAGAATCATATACCTTTTTTCATCCTCTTGTAATTTTTCATAATGAGTAAATTACCCTTGATCATGCATTTTTAAGTTCTCATATAACTACTATGATGCGATTATACCGTATAAAGGGATCAGTGTTTAGAGGCACTGCTGCACTGTGAGCGAAGTAAAATCTAGCTCTGGCCCATTGTCTATAATTTAGCCTTAGAAAACCTTGGATGGAACAACAATTCATTTACAGTATAACCAGGTCTATGAGATCTATGATTTTTTATCTTGAAAAGTTTGTCCAAAGGCTGCACCTCTTTTACCAGTAATAGTCAAAGACTCAAATTTATGTGCAATTCACAACATTCACAACACAAAGAATTTTCTGATTTCCTAATAAGTGCTGTGGAAAAAACTTTATCTATTCATCTCAGATTAAAAAGTTTTTACTTGTTTGTACTTTCATTAACGTTACTGTGTCTTTCCACACAAATCGGGTAATTCTCTATGCGACTTTTACTGCATGGAGTTAAATGTATTGATAATACGACCTCTCTGTCCATTATAACGTAATGTAGATTATCATGTCAGTTTTTTTATCTGCCTGTCCTACAAAAAATTAAGAAAAAAACTCATACAGTGGTATAAGAGGCATGTCTTTAAATTACAGCCCCACAGGTAGGGTATGAAATATCTTTTAGAATTCTATGTAAAATCTTGCCCTTTTACCTATAAAAAAAACTCCTCCAAACTCACGTGAAAATAAGCTGAGAAGAGGCAAATTTGGCCAGAGATGAATCAATTTTAGAGGATGCAGGGGGAGGTCACTTCAAACTCCCCTATCTTTAGTTCGATAGTATTTAGAAACATAGGTGTCATATTAAAGATATGAATCTAATTGCCGTTGTGACTTGTAGTTCTTTGCTCTGCAGAACTGGAGATAGAAATAGATTTCATTTCCAACAATGTCTTTAACTGTCTGTGTTTCTGGTTTCTGTAGTACAGACAATCTGCAGCCTCTAAGCTTCTCAGTCAAAATATGACTCTTTTCTGCTCATTTTCATATAACTTTGGGGAAGATTTTTTTTATAGTTAAACAGCAGAGAGTTTACATAAAAGAGAACAGTCTACAAAGGACATTTCATACATTTCATACCCTACCTGAGGGGGTTATAAAACTTGGTGGCAGATGCCCTTTAAGTCCTCCTCTTTGCCTAGTTTTGCAATGAATGCTGCTGAGAAAATGAACAAGACCATCCAACTGGCACAAAGACAAGTCAATGCGATAGTTTTCTCTACATTCAGAACAGATATCTTATAAGCTATGAGGAAATACATTATTAGTGATAGAAATCCTTATTGCACAGATAGGTTAAGCAGGGGAGCAGTGATGGTCCCACCATGGTCCAAGAGTCTGACAAAAAGTTCTCTTCTTATCAGAGTAGACCAGAATTCTAAATGATATTACTATTGGCAGCCATTTAACAGATTTCGAGTCCAAGCTCAGCTGCCTTTGATATTTCATATGGGGAACTGCTATAATAATAAAAAAAAGGCTGGAAGACCTTACAAAGAAGTGAGGCTCAAAATTTGATGCAAAATAAAAATAATATGGGATATATTCTTATATATATATATATATATATATATATATATATATATATATATATATGGGAACACTGAAGCACATCTTTACTTATTTGCAAAAATAATTTTTCCTTTCATCTAATTTGTGCTCCCTGTGCCCTGGATTTTTCCTTTAATAAAACCTTGTAATGATTAAACCCCTAAAAATGCCATTATTAGTTTTGTTAAAGTAATCAGTCATTAAGGAATTCCATCTTTTCCTTTTATTGATAGTAAAGTGAGCAGACACTGAATCACAAAAATCAATTCCACTCCGGTTTATAATGCCATATGTGTTTACGTAACCCCCTGCTATTTCCAATTATGTCATTTTCATGGATGGAGTCACTTTTTCTGCTTTGGAAATCCGATAGAGAGAAAGTAGTAAATTATCATTTAAAAAGGTGCCGCTGATTTCTGCCATCTTGCTGCTTGATGCCATTATTTAGTCATTATTTTATTGATTAAATACTGTCACGCTAGAAAGAGAATCATTTTTGTCTAATTGGGAAGGAAGAAAAGTGATTTTTTAAAAATCTTGTGTATTTGTGAAGCCACAACAATAAATATCCGTAAAGAGTGAGAATAGTCACAAGGGATTATTCATGATATACCTGCCCTGCCAGATCACTGATACTGGAGAACAGCCACATATAAGAGGGGAACTTTAATATTTTATCAAACAGGATAGGTTCAGATGTTGGGACTTACAATATCTAGCCTACTAGATTGCAGGTAAGTGACTAGTCTAATGCATTGATAATTACTGGTGGATTGTTAGAGATTAGAGACTAGAGTTTGGGTCTGGGGTTCAGGTGTGTCCCGCATGACACGGACATATTGCAAATTGATCCCCCTAGCTACACCCCTGGCAAATCACCGCCATGGCTGGTAGCAGAAGATGAAGATACTTGAGCAATATGGGATTTATCAGCAAGTTGAAAAAAACTTACTTTAAGGGCTTCCAGTGTTCCGGTTTAAAAAATGGAAGCTCCCTACATGATCCATATCAGAAAACAATGGTCCCAATAATGGACCCCATTAACTAGAACATGGCTTGTCCACCAATTTTCTGTTAGGCATGTAAAAATACACATTTCTGCACAGCGGAGGCTACATGAAAAATCTCTATTAGTGTTAGGCTGGCAGAGGTAGCACTCCTCTGTATATACTAAGAGGCCAAAGCCTTAGTATATCCAGTGTGATCTATTCTTTGGTAGGAGAGGGGAGTAAGGCAGTCCCTGGGTTACGTACAAGACAGGTTCTATAGGTTTGTTCTTAAGTTGAATTTGTAATTAAGTCGGAACTGTATATTTTATAATCGTAACCCCAGCTATAATGTTTTTGGTCTTTGCGACAATTGGATTTTAAAAATGTTAGGTTGCCTTTGAAAGCTCCTAAAGCTGATTATTATGTCATAGGGCTAAAGTAGAGTGAATTACCAACATCAAGAAGTCTGTTTGTAACTAGGGGTCATCTATAAGTTGGGTGTTCTTAAGTAGGGGACTGTCTATACCCTAATAAGTCTAATTATGTTCATTAGGTTCACCTAGGTTATGTTCACTAGGTTACATTCACCTACAAAAATAATGATAAAAAAAACTGTTTAACCATGCAAGGGGAAAAGATATTTGCCTCTTTGTGACATTTATTCAGACTGAGTCTCATTAATCTGCCACATTTCCCACCTTATTCATTGTGATGGTTATCTAGGACTTTCCACATCCATTGCATTTACAAGTATACCAAATCAAGTAGCTGTCAAAATTCATATGGACAGGGATGACATTTTGAGAAAATTTACATAATTTGTGACAAGTATCTACTCTCTTAAGTTGCAGCAATAAATGTACCTGTCATAAAAAAGGACTTTTGGAACTTTGTTCATTGAATATAACAAAATTATATAAATTGTAAATCTTAATCTGACCTAGCATGGGAGGGTTCCATTAATAAAGTAAAGAGTGGTTACTCACTCAAAGAAGGTTGTCCATCCAGTTTCATCACTTTTCGTTGCGAGGAGCCCACTGTTGCCATGATACGTAAATAAGACCAGTTCTTGTCCCTGGGCAGTCATGCTCTTCAGACATCCATTGGTACCAATTGTTAACCAGATCACTTGATTGTCAGGAGCAACGATTCTCACTGGCATGCGGTTTGGATCCCTTCTGATGCGGAGGGTGTTTCCATTGCTGTCGGTCACTGCTGTTATGTCATTTTCATTACTGTAGCTGAAGTTATACAAGTAGTCTCCAGTTATTAAGCTCATTGTATATTGATGGGTGCCATTGACATCAAAAATATAAAGTTCTTGATCAGTTGGGGAGGCCACTTCATAATAATTTATGGAGCTAAGCACAGGCTTGTTTTTGGAGACTGCACGGATTCTGATATTGCCCAGGTCTGCAATGTACAACGTGCCATCTGGGGAGGCAGCAAGTGATGATGGGGCACTTA
Organism: Engystomops pustulosus; assembly: GCF_040894005.1. Taxonomy (NCBI): domain Eukaryota; kingdom Metazoa; phylum Chordata; class Amphibia; order Anura; family Leptodactylidae; genus Engystomops; species Engystomops pustulosus. The sequence goes on from NC_092411.1 coordinate 244,569,868, forward strand.
ATTTGGCATCTTTTGCATAACCGTCTCCATTTTGGTAACAGTCACAGTTGGCATCATTTTTGCAGTCACATTCTGATGGTATACCAGCGACCAATGAAATTTCTCCATCAGTGGTAACCTGTCGAATGCGATTTACCTTCTTTTCATCAGTTTCTGTGATGTAAAGCACTCCACTGTAGGATACTGCTATAGCTGTGGCCGATTCTAGTATTGCTTGAACTGCATATTTTCCTACTGAGTATTCAACGCCGGGAACTTGACAGTACATTGGCCGTCCAGCAGCAATGCGGACCTGACGATTTTCAGTGATCTGTAATACTACATTGTTGTCCAGAACATATATAGAGTTGTCCATTGGATTAATGGCCAAATCTGTGGGCCATTCCAACCTCACCTGTTGAATACAAAGTGACAAGTGCTGTAGTGGCTAAAAGTCATCTATGTACTATGTTTACTATGTTAAATTTACTGACAGAATGAATAATATTCATTATACTTTATTTGTCCCAAGAGGGAAATGCCGGTGTCAACTGACAGCTCCAGCGATAATACAAGCATACACTAATACAACAGATATATAAAATATTAAAAATACACAATACATAGAGCATAATCCATCAATATAGACCCCTTCATATTCTCCTCTTGCACGCCGACTCTATGTGGAGCATAGTCCATATAAATGAATGGGGCAGATTTACTTACCGGCCCATTCGCAATCCAGCGGCGCGTTCTCTGCGGTGGATTCGGGTCTTCCGGTGATTCACTAAGGCAGTTCCTCCGACGTCCACCAGGTGTCGCTGCTGCACTGAAGAGCAACGGAGTTCAACGAGGCATCCTGGATGAAGACACTTTTTTTTAAAAAATGCGGCGGTTTCTCCGAATCCGGCCACGCCCCACCGATTTCCGTCACGTGCATGCCGGCACCGATGCGCCACAATCTGATCGCGTGCGCCAAAAAACAGGGGCAATACAGGGAAAATTGGCTCAAATCGGAAATATTCGGGTAACACATCGGGAAAACGCGAATCAGGGCCTTAGTACACGACCCCCAATGTTTCTAACAGTTGTGTTATGCAGTAAAGGGTCTGAAGTGCTGATTCAATGCTGCTGTCCCTTCATTCCCTAGATCATAAACCATTCTTTATTTGATGTAAATATTCCTTTAAATAAGACTTGTGATATGTCTGTGTTAGTAGGTAATTGCATTTTAACAGTGAGTACAAGTATATGCTTACACCTATATGGCAAGGGAGGGTAAAGATCCCCTTTAACACTTATTGCTACATTAACTCAACAATATTTTATAGATTAATTGAATACACAACTAAATGTATGGGTGTATGTTTTCTGGGGCAAGAAATATACCTTCCAAAAGTAGTGGATGATGTCTTGTAATGTATATAATAGGTAGAATATAATTTAGAGCATTAAAAGGTCAATTAATAACCTGAACAATTGCTTATTGAACATTCATTACACGGCACAATGATATCATTAGTATACTACCTCGCTGATATGCATGCTTGTGTCACAGGTCAAAGGCCTTGCTGAGGTCAGGTCATTCGATCCAAGTAATGTTGATATGATTCCGTTCTGATCTACTTTTCTGATGACCTTTCCATCCACAAAGTAGATCAATCCATTCTTATCCACCGCAATTCCTTTATGTGAAAAGATAGGAGTTTAGGACCAAGTACAATGAGCACAGAGCACCAGATACTGTAGAACAAAGTGTTATAACATGACGTGAGATTAGTTATGTTTGAAAGAAATTTCATATAAGCTAAGGGAATGTGACAGAAGCCTGACATTTCTGGGACAGTATCAGAAAAAAGTAACTTAAGTTCCCAGTGTATAAGATAAAAGTGCACCTGTTGTAGGCTAGAAGAGTCCCATTTACATCTGCATTGGGCCAATAAAAGTCACCGTAGCATTAGATAGAATCACACAGTCAACTACACTATTCTATCCATTGAAAACCTCACTCCCTACCCCTATGCCTCCATAAAGTCGCAGCCACTGACAAAGCCTTTTTCTTTAATAATCTAGTTTTTCATATTCCAATGAATACATTTTTTTGATGTGGACGGCCAACCACACGATGGGTCCATCAATGGGAAATAGCTTTTGTGTTAATGGCAGGCTGGTAACACTTTTGGAAATTATGCACATTTTATTTCATCAGAATACACAGCGCTCCTTGTTTTCAAGGGAACAACTACTCAGTCGCTCAGTTTTACTTTATTCTTCTCTCACAAATTATCCTTTATGTCCAGAGCCATCAAAAATCTCTCAGAGGTCAATTATTTAAGCCTCATGCTGATATAAAACAAATTCCTTGTATGACACAGAACCAAAAATCTTTAATGAAGACCACCGTAGAGAGGACGCCTTTGCATGATTTTATAATGGTCGGAATTGGGAATCCACTGCACTATGTACTGTACAATAGATGTGTATTTATAAAACCAAAACATATGTCGACCCACACATCTAGTTATTTGATACATTCTGGCAATACCCTTATCCTTTTAATTGAACAGTTGTTAATTTATGCCTATTCTGATGGTAGCACCCTGAAGAAAACAGAAGTCTTGCCTGTCCCATCACATTTCATATTCCCTATTGTCTTCTCTTCCCTCAATACACTAGGTACTGATATTTTCCATATATTTATTTTCTTTGGCATAATAAAGCTTATTAATTTGTGCCAGAATATATGGCAGACAACTCCATTAACTCACCTTTTGGAGTAGTGAGCGTCGCCTCAACAGCTTTACCCCCTTCTCCACACCGGGCTTCATCAAATGGAGTGCACTGTTCCCCTGTCCCGGCAATCACTTCGGCATTCTTCATCAAATCTTTAGCCCCATTTAGAGTTCTGGGACGGTATATTTTGCGGGTGTTTGCATCAGATACATATAGGTCTCCTGTTACAGGATCGGTGGCCAGGTAATAGCGATGAGCTAAGTTGCTACTGTACAAACGATAAAGAAAAGAATAGAAAATTATTAGACAATCTGCTTCAAAGGGTTTCTTATGTACTTTACCCTATTTGCAATATATTAACAATGTTTGTACACAGAAAGAAGATGAGAATCTGTTCTATATCTGACTCACTCAAAAGCATCAACTTCAGCATCTTAAGACAATGCATAGTGAAGCATTGGCCTGCACTGATGGGAACAAAATATTTGGGGTTAAAAGAGAAACATCAAGGATTGCATAGCCCTCCTACCAGTGACATGGGAGGGGCGTTCAGCTGGGAGGTGTGTATACATAGTTTGTCCACCCAACCCAATGGAAGTGCGATAGGGCAAGAAGAGTCTACAGAAGTTCTGATAGTGACTGCTCACAGGTTACTTGACCTACATCTTGTTCAAACAGAAGGCCAAAGTTTACAAGGTTTGCAATTCACGGCGCATGGCTAATGGCCTTGGAGGGAATTAATAGGGGGCGCCCCTGGCCATGGAATAGACTGGTGTAGGGCTTTCCTGCCCCGGGTCTGGGCACTAGCTAAAGCCTACATCAGGAACTGGAACAGGTTATAGCACAATTCTACACAAGGTACATCGGTTGCTGGATATATGAGAAAGCTGAAGCATCTAGATATTTACAACACAGGGGTGGGGGTTACATCAAGTGCTGGGGCACCATACACCAAGGTGTGATAAATTGTAGTAGAACTGTATACCTCCGAGCAACAGATAAAGCTCTAAGGTTCCATATTTTATAATACTACGACATTTCATTAGAAAATGATATTAATTATGTATTAGTGTGCGGATGATTCTTAATAATGACAATCCATATTGTGAAATACAATCTATTATTTCTGTGTCTTAAAAACCTTATTGGAAAATAAAATTAGTTGGTTAACAGCAGATCTGTCCTATGATATTATTTTGTCTCAAGGTCGGGACACTCTCTCATTAGTCCACCATTACTGGTGCATGGAAAATCACACACAGGGCTACGGTAACAGCTACACACAAATAACACTGTACAGGTTTGACAAGTGATGTAGCGCTGAGGCTTGTATCAGATCTTGATGACATGACAAAATCCTGACCTTGCTCAGGCTATTTACAGAGATCATGAAATCGCTTTTTACAGTAGCACTTCTCAAGACAAAGGATGCTCATAAGTCATTCCTGCCTGTATATATATATATATATATATATACTGTGAGTTTCAGAAGTTCTATACATGGATAGATAGAAAACAAATAACAGACACATAGATAGATAATAGTTATAAAGATTTAAGATTGATGAATTGATAGATAAAGACATAAGCAAGAAGAGTAGATAATAAATAGAAACATATAGAAGCACAAGCATGACACCCTGGCGATAAGTGTGTCAGCATATGTTGGCACCCCTGGTTCGAGGCTGGGGCCTCCTGACAAATCCCGGTTTAAAATATGGGTTTGATGAATAAATATTACATAGATAGAAGACAGACAGACGCATGGATAGATAAATATAGAAATAGATATATAAATAGATGGACAAAGATTTGAGTAAGATATAAATAAATTGATTGATGAAATAGAAAAGACAGAAAGATATATTAGATCAATCAATAGATAGATAGATGCAGAAGATATGAGAGAGATTAAGTAAATAGAATAAGGTATAAGACCCATACTAGAAGTGTTACACTCCCTGTTTTTTACTAGAAACATTTCAATGATAAAACAGAATGAGTGAATAATTCTCACTTTCGCTGCTTCTATCCCATAATAGCAAGTTACCAATTTTAGACGTCTTCTTAATTAGCACCAGCATCTACCTGTGATTTTTACTAGCTCCCAGATATTAGAGTAAAATGATGTTGGATCGGATTCCTAGCAGCGCGCCGCGCCTCTGTTCATTGTGTTGCCGGGTGCAGACGTGCCCCACATTGAGCAGACAGACAGCTCTCAAATTGCCCTTTTAGTAAACATCAGTGTCACTAATTTGCTGGAACGCATATTAAAGTGAGTCATTTTCTATGAGTAATTTAACATTGTTCTTTTTTTCTGCTTTAGATTTAATCCTGGTGTGCAATTTTCATTAAAACATGCATCTTTATTCATGCAGCCCCAGCTAAATACGCCATTAGTTCAGAATAATCAGCAAATACTGTAGACATTTTTTTAACAGCTGTGATCGGGCATGTCAAGCAGGGCACCATCTACATACTGCTTGTTAGAAGCGCTAGGAAATCTTGAGAAAGCAGGAGCATGCTGTTGCCTTAGGGTGCCAGCTTTCAGATTAGATTTGGGCACAGTAACCCTCATATCACAGTGGCAGGGAGACGGTTGGCCTGACATTTGCATAATGGAAGAGGAAAGTGCAAACTCATTGATAAACAATTAAAACTTCTATTGATTCACAGCGGAGAAGTTAAAGTCAAAGTTAAAGTAAAAATAATTGATATATATTTATATTTATATATTAGGGGGCTAGGAAGTAACATGCAGTGATATCGAACAATTGTAAAACCACAAAAACAGGAAACCACTACGTGACCATCTGTCGTTTGAAGTGAACCCGTAATCTCTATTGACTTATTTTAGTAAATTATTGTGTTTCCTATAAAATAACAAACCTATGTATTATGCTGTTATATTGCACCTTAGATGTATGATTTAAAAAGTGGGGACGCCCCCAAAAAATTTCTGGCACTGGTGGAACTGATAGTATGGATGTACGTTTGTTTTGTAGATATGTACTATAACTATTAAAGTGGTAGTCTTGGATGTGGATTTTTTTTATGGTTGGGTGGGCACACAGTTGTGTAAAAATAACAGCTAATACTTACCTCTGTCCTTACTTTCCGGGCTCCTGCAGCGTATCTCTTCACTGCTGATTTCTATTGATATACAGATGCTCAGGAGCTACGTTGTATCGACATCGAGCATCTGCTTGAACGTGTGGCTGTAGCCTATATTAGGCTACCTACACACGAACGTTATCTTGGTCGAGTGCTACCCATTGTCTCAATGGCTCGCACAAGTCCCTGTGTATTTTCATTGGCTCATACACACCTCAGTGGTATACCTGATCTTATCTGTGATCCAACTGCTCAAGAAGTATTTTTATATAGTCACCTGTCGACAAACTGGCCACAAACAACGGAAATGCAATTTTGACAAAACTGAAAACCAGCTCACTGACTCCTTGGTGCCATATGAGTTGCCAGTGCATGGACGGGCTGAGGCAGGAAGAAATTGGAAAATTATTAAATCCAGCATCCCGTCCTCCTTGTCATGTGGCAATATTTATTGGTGACCTTGCTCACAAACATTGGATAAAACACATAAAAGCGATCAATGTATTTTGGTGTTAGCCTTAGCCTTGATCAAGGCTAATACTGAAACGGGTCAATTGCTTTTAAGTCTTTTATTTATCATCTGTGTGCTAGATTACCAATAAATATTGCCGCATGAGAAGAAGGACAAAGTGATGGATTTCATTCTTTTACAACATTTGTGTGCAGGTGGCATTAGGTTGTAGAGAGAGCACGCTGACCCTCTCTGTTCTAACAGAAGCCGATGGTGGTAGATGATGCAGCACTGGCTCGGAGACAAGGACCAAACTAAGTGCCACCTAGATAAAAATTACTATAAAAACATTGCCAGTAGAGTGTCTGTTAATGTAAAGTTTCAAGGAGAAAAATATTTCCGGGCCAATTTCCAATTGGACCCAAAATTCAAATTTGAAGATAAAAGTAATAGTTGCTCAACTCCTATATTATCAAGACTGCAATTTCAGTGGATGGTCTCACCACATAAAAAGTGCAGCAGAGAGAAGGTTCCGGTCGACACCACATCGAATTGCAGAAGAATGTTCACATTGGGGGTTAAAGAAGCTTTCCCTTCCAGAAAGTAAAGTGTCTCAGTAAGGCCCCTTCTACACTTGTGTTTTTTCTTGAGTGCGTTCTGCGCGTGTTTTGATGCGCAGAACTTGCACTGCACTCTGACCCATTGTAATCAATGGGCTTTTTCAGACTTGCATTTTTTTTTCACGTTTTAATGTGCGTTTAAATCTCAGCATGCTCTACTTTTTCAAGTCACACGCGTGAAAACACACCATACAAATCTATGGAGACGCATCAAAAACGCATTGCACTCTGAGACACATGCAAGTCCAATGCAAGTGCAATGCGTTTTTCATGCATCAATTGCCAAAAAAAGATAAGCATTGAAAACGCGTGTGAAAAACTGAGGCACTGAACAAACTCTGACTGAAAACTGATTGCACTCTGATGCAAAATGTCTGACTCTGATGTGATCTGGGTGAAAAGGGCCTAACAGTGCATGGAGATAATAAAGTAGCGACTAATATTTTACTATTTCCCTATACAGCCCCTTCATTTATAGTTTTACCGGACAACACCTTTACATTTTTTTCTCTCCAAATTGTTATGTGCATAGAAAGAGGGAAAAAACTTCTTGTTTGTACTTTAAACTGTAAAGCAAGATACGGCTTCTTTTGTCTAGTCTGACTTTTTATTTCTATTTTGATTTGTAAAGCCGTGTAATTTAATCCCATTTTCCTTAGTAGTGACCTTATGTTTTTCCCTACGCTATCTTGGAAATGTTTGAATACAATATTAAAAATTACTAGGCCTTCATTTCTTATAAATCATATTCTAATCATACATTTTACATTAAAGAGATTTAAATGTGGCACCAATATTCCAAGTTTATCCAAGTAGAAGAAGCTGTACAAAGAAATCAGAGATCAAAAACAGAAGAAATAAAAACAGCAACAAATATTCTATACTAGCTGTAGCCCCAAGCATTGCCCAGGTTAGTAAATAACTGCTCTTACCCATAACAAAATAGAATGGGTTAATAAAATATATTTTTATCTATATCTATCTCTTTGTCTATATCTATCTCTATATCTATTTATCTCTATCTATCATATTACCTTACATATTAGCTCATATTACCTCACATATCACCTCACATGTAACCATATATGACCTCACATATGACTGTACATATGACCGTACATATTACCTCACATATCACCTCACATATAACCACATATGACCTCACATATGACCGTGGATATTACCTCACATATCACCTCACATATAACCACATATGACCTCATATATGACCTTGCAAATTACTGCACATATCACTTGACTTATTACCTTATATTACCTCACATATTACTTTAAAAATCATCCCACACATGAGCTTTCTTACACTCATTTGCCTATAGTAACCAATCAAAACTCAGAGCTCATATTAATGACCTGTGGCAAAATAGAAACTATGCTGTGATTGTTTTCTAGAAGCTGAGCCTGAGCTGTGATAAGTTGCTAGAAGCTGAGCTGTGATTGGTTGTTTGCTTCCACAGCAGGCAGCTCAGGCTCAGATTCTAGAAAACAATCACAGCATAGTTTCTATTTTGCCACAGGTCATTACTTTAAATATCACCTCACACATGAGCTTTCTTACACTCATTTGCCTATAGTAACCAATCAAAACTCAGAGCTCATATTAATGACCTGTGGCAAAATAGAAACTATGCTGTGATTGTTTTCTAGAAGCTGAGCCTGAGCTGTGATAAGTTGCTAGAAGCTGAGCTGTGATTGGTTGTTTGCTTCCACAGCAGGCAGCAGACAATGGCTCCTGTATATTGGTGTTAGTAAATGTATTTTGGAAAGCGTGGGGTACGAATTTCAAACTAGTCTATGACATTCTCTGAGTCACAGAGAGCGGATGTGCAAAAGTTGGTAATTGTACACACGACGGTGTAGATCCCTTTATCGGACACACATATACACACAACATAAACACACATACAGTCAGCTTTACATATTAGATTGTGCTGGCTACAAACATGAATGCATCAGCCAGGTATGAGCGCCCTAACAATGAGGTTCAACATGTAGGACTCGTCGTTTCTTCTCAGGTTATTTTTTTACTATGTTGTGCAGTTATAGAACAAATAAAAGTTATCATTTTGCTAAGGACACCGGAAAAATTAGTTCCATTTGTGATGAGTTTACAAATACAAAAACTAAAATAAATCTGCATCTCTGTGCGCGCTGTAAACATCTGTTCACACAGTACATGTGATTTAGTAAAAATAAATACATTTATAATAAATTAACACATTCTTCATACCAAACGCAGGAAGCAATAATCCTGCTATTAACAAGGAGAGCTAGGATGAGAAATTTTGTTTTAATATATACTGGATGCTGTAAGCATTATGCCCGGCAATAAATAATAAAGTTCAGCTTGTCGGCCGCACTTGCATTTTCTAATACCAGGGAGAGAAATGGTTCAAGAAATTCTAAATAAATCCATTAAATAATATAAAAGAGCAGAGAGAGTTATTACCATAATACTCACTGCTCGGTGCTTCACTTCTGTGGATGTCTCAGGTAAGTAACCTGAATGCAGGGTATAATCTTAGTAGCAGATTTTTTTGTTATCTTTGTTTTGTTTTTTAATTTAGAACAGCACAATTGTACAGCACATGTACTCAATAAAATATTTATATAAAAATTTAGTACATAAAAATGCCCTAATTACACTAGAAAAGGTATAACACCAGCTATTTATACAAAAGCTAAAACATGACCTTTATTAAAGGGAACCTGTCATCAGCAACTGGCCTTTTAAACCACTACCAGTATATTGTCAGACAGCATAATGCCTTCTCGTTTTTGTTTCTTTTATTGTCCAGTGTCATGGCATCAAAGTGAAAATCAATTTTGAAGTAAGATGCCCTAAACGCCAGGGGTTCGGGTGCGTCCCACACTATTTTGGAATATTGGGGCTCATTTACTGAGGTCCCCGCGGACCGTACTTTCGTCGGACATCCCTACGTTTTCCATTTTACGCCGCTGGGACAGGCATTTAAAAGGGGTTTTTGGCGCACGGGTTCGGATTCACCAAATTTCATGCAACACAAATCGGGGGTGGGCCATCGGATGATCCGACGGATTCGTACAAACTGCGGGATTTAACTTCAAAATTGTGTCGCAAGCCAAGCACTTACATACACCGGGAGAAAGATGGAGAACTCCCGCGGACCTGATCGGAGAAGCGACACATTCAGCAAGTCGAGCGCATGATCGAATCGCAGCACAGTGCATTGTCGTCGGGCACTGCACTTTTGGGATCTCCTCCGGACCAGGTAAGTAAATGTGCCCCATTGTTGGATTGGCAACCATGCAGCTACTCCAGCAAATTGACTCCCCTACCTACAAACCATGGCTGTGATTGGCTAGGAGGGACACTGACCACTCACAGCCATGACTAGTAGTTAAAGGCGACAATTTGCTGGATTGGCTGCATGGCCGCCAATCCAGCAATATGTCCGGATCTCGTTAGACGCACCCGAACTCTGAAGCCAAATTTAAATAGCAGGTCCGCTCAAGCTCTGGTAGTTGTAACCATGTCATTAGAATAGTTGATTGGAGCCCTCATTGATGGCCATATATGCCTTCCCTATGCCTATACACTTTTAGATATATCTATCATACAACTTCTGAACTGGTTATAATTAGAGATGAGCGAACACTAAAATGCTCGGGTACTCGTTATTCGAGACGAACTTTTCCCGATGCTCGAGTGCTCGTCTCGAATAACGAACCCCATTGAAGTCAATGGGAGACTCGAGCATTTTTCAAGGGGACCAAGGCTCTGCACAGGGAAGCTTGGCCAAACACCTGGGAACCTCAGAAAAGGATGGAAACACCACGGAAATGGACAGGAAACAGCAGGGGCAGCATGCATGGATGCCTCTGAGGCTGCATAATCGCACCATTATGCCAAAATTATGGGCAACAGCATGGCCATGACAGAGTGACAGAATGAAGCTAGATAGCATCTAAAACATCCAATAATTGACCCTGACACTATAGGGGACGGCATGCAGAGGCAGCGGCAGCAGCGGCAGGCATGGCAACATACCCTAAATGGACTCAGGCTTCAAACCAATGGGTAGCAGAGAGGAACCAAAGGAGGTGAGCAAGAAGCGCTCAAATAATATCGGTACATGATAAAAGTTTGCCAGTATATTTTGTGGATTACACAGCAGGGTGGCGACAAAGTTAACATGGAAGCCATGAAAACAACCCAAAATTCTGCCTGACACAGCTCGTTTGATAAGGGGACCATGTATGGAGGCAGTGAACTAGTAGTAGATTAAAGGTGCTGCAGTTAAAACTATGTTAGTTGGATCTTGGCATGGAGCTGGCGCTCCGCTGCCAGGCGAGCTTTCGCCAATCCAAGCCCCTGTCTCTAGGCTACTCCCCAAACAGCACTTCTAAGAACCTTTTGTATAAGATCAAGTGTAGTAGCGTTCTTATAAGTTTAGGATATGCCGGGTGAGGGGAATGTAAACAGATGCGCAAGAAGCGCTGAAATAATATCCCTAAATGGTAAAAGTTTGCAAGTATATTTTGGGGATTACACAGCAGGGTGGCGACAAAGTTAACAACTTTGATGTGGAATGCCCTGTAATAGCTCTTGGGCGGTGTGCCTTTTATCGCCTAGGCTCAGCAGTTTCAGCACCGCCTGCTGTCGCTTAGCGATGGCACTGCTGCTGTGCCTAGAGCTACCGACTGATGGCGCCATGCCCACGGATGGTAATTCGGAGGAGGAGGAGGGGTGGGAGGAGGTATAGTAGGCCTTTGAGACCTGGACCGAGGTAGGCCCCGCAATTCTCTGCGTCGGCAGTATATGACCAGCCCCAGGGTCAGACTCGGTCCCAGCCTGCACCAAGTTAAGTGTAGTAGCGTTCTTATAAGTTTGGGATATGGCGGGTGAGGGGAATGTAAACAGATGCGCAAGAAGCGCATGATGCGCATGGAGCTGGCGTTCCGCTGCCAGGCGAGCTTTCGCCAATCCAAGCCCCTGTCTCTAGGCTACTCCCCAAACAGCACTTCTAAGAACCTTTTGTATAAGATCAAGTGTAGTAGCGTTCTTATAAGTTTAGGATATGCCGGGTGAGGGGAATGTAAACAGATGCGCAAGAAGCGCTGAAATAATATCCCTAAATGGTAAAAGTTTGCCAGTATATTTTGGGGATTACACAGCAGGGTGGCGACAAAGTTAACAACTTTGATGTGGAATCCATGAAAACAACCCAAATTTCTGCCTGACACACCTCGTTTGATAAAGGGACGATGTATGGAGGCAGCTATATGGACGACTTTTGGAGGTAGCAATGGAGACAACGTGTGGAGGCTGCTATGGAGACAATTTAATTTGGATAGTGCCTGTATGTGGCAGTCCCAAACATTTTTCAAACCAGAGGAGCAGGTAGGTGGCCCTCCAGTAAAATGGGATAGATTGAGTGCCTGTATGTGGCAGTCCCAAAAATGTTTCAAACCAGAGGAGCAGGTAGGTGGCCCTCCAGTAAAATGGAATAGATTGAGTGCCTGTATGTGGCAGTCCCAAAAATTGTTCAAACCAGAGGAGCAGGTAGGTGGCCCTGCAGTAAAATGGAATAGATTGAGTGCCTGTATGTGGCAGTCCCAAAAATTGTTCAAACCAGAGGAGCAGGTAGGTGGCCCTGCAGTAAAATGGAATAGATTGAGTGCCTGTATGTGGCAGTCCCAAAAATGTTTCAAACCAGAGGAGCAGGTAGGTGGCCCTCCAGTAAAATGGAATAGATTGAGTGCCTGTATGTGGCAGTCCCAAAAATGTTTCAAACCAGAGGAGCAGGTAGGTGGCCCTGCAGTAAAATGGAATAGATTGAGTGCCTGTATGTGGCAGTCCCAAAAATGTTTCAAACCAGAGGAGCAGGTAGGTGGCCCTCCAGTAAAATGGAATAGATTGAGTGCCTGTATGTGGCAGTCCCAAAAATTGTTCAAACCAGAGGAGCAGGTAGGTGGCCCTGCAGTAAAATGGAATAGATTGAGTGCCTGTATGTGGCAGTCCCAAAAATTGTTCAAACCAGAGGAGCAGGTAGGTGGCCCTGCAGTAAAATGGAATAGATTGAGTGCCTGTATGTGGCAGTCCCAAAAATGTTTCAAACCAGAGGAGCAGGTAGGTGGCCCTCCAGTAAAATGGAATAGATTGAGTGCCTGTATGTGGCAGTCCCAAAAATGTTTCAAACCAGAGGAGCAGGTAGGTGGCCCTGCAGTAAAATGGAATAGATTGAGTGCCTGTATGTGGCAGTCCCAAAAATGTTTCAAACCAGAGGAGCAGGTAGGTGGCCCTCCAGTAAAATGGAATAGATTGAGTGCCTGTATGTGGCAGTCCCAAAAATTGTTCAAACCAGAGGAGCAGGTAGGTGGCCCTGCAGTAAAATGGAATAGATTGAGTGCCTGTATGTGGCAGTCCCAAAAATTTTTTAAAACAGAGGACCGGGTAGGTGGCCCTCCAGAAAAATGGAATAGATTGAGTGCCTGTATGTGGCACTCACAAAAATTGTTTCAAACAGAGGACCGGGTAGGTGGCCCTCCAGAAAAATTAAATGCATGAAGTACTATAGCAAGAGCCAGTGGGCCCTGTCAAAAAATAGCCATTTTCCTCTGCTTTACTGTACAAAGAGGAGGAGAAGGAGGAAAATGAGGAGGAGGAGGAGGAGTGGATCAATTATTCAGGTTGAGCTTCCTTCACCTGGTGGAGATTGGAAATTCTGAGAAATCCAGCCTTTATTCATTTTAATAAGCGTCAGCCTGTCAGCGCTGTCAGTCGACAGGCGTGTACGCTTATCGGTGATGATGCCACCAGCTGCACTGAAAACCCGCTCGGACAAGACGCTAGCGGCAGGGCAGGCAAGAACCTCCAAGGCGTACAGCGCCAGTTCGTGCCACATGTCCAGCTTTGAAACCCAGTAGTTGTAGGGAGCTGTGTGATCATTTAGGACGATGGTATGGTCAGCTACGTACTCCCTCACCATCTTTCTGTAAAGATCAGCCCTACTCTGCCGAGACTGGGGACAGGTGACAGTGTCTTGCTGGGGTGACATAAAGCTGGCAAAAGCCTTGTAAAGCGTACCCTTGCCAGTGCTGGACAAGCTGCCTGCTCGCCTACTCTCCCTCGCTACTTGTCCCGCAGAACTACGCACTCTGCCGCTAGCGCTGTCAGAAGGGAAATACTGTTTCAGCTTGTGCACCAGGGCCTGCTGGTATTCATGCATTCTCACACTCCTTTCCTCTCCAGGGATGAGAGTGGGAAGATTTTGCTTGTACCGTGGGTCCAGGAGAGTGAACACCCAGTAATCGGTGCTGGAATAAATTCTTTGAACGCGAGGGTCACGGGATAGGCAGCCTAGCATGAAATCTGCCATATGCGCCAGAGTACCAACGCGTAAGAATTCACTCCCCTCACTGGCCTGACTGTCCATTTCCTCCTCCTCCAACTCCTCCAACTCCTCTTCTTCTGCCCATACACGCTGAACAGTGAAGGACTCAACAATGGTCCCCTCTTGTGTCTCGCCAACATTCTCCTCCTCATCCTCCTCCACCTCCACCTCCTCCGATATGCGCTGAGAAACAGACCTCAGGGTGCTTTGGCTATCAACAAGGGAATATTCTTCCCCCGTCTCTTGTGACGAGCGCAAAGCTTCCGACTTCATGCTGACCAGAGAGTTTTTCAACAGGCCAAGCAGCGGGATGGTGAGGCTGATGATGGCGGCATCGCCACTGACCATCTGTGTTGACTCCTCAAAGTTACTCAGCACCTGACAGATATCAGACATCCACGTCCACTCCTCATTGTAGACTTGAGGAAGCTGACTGACCTGACTACCAGTTCTGGTGGAAGTTGACATCTGGCAGTCTACAATCGCTCTGCGCTGCTGGTAAACTCTGGATAACATGGTCAGTGTTGAATTCCACCTCGTGGGCACGTCGCACAACAGTCGGTGAGCGGGCAGTTGGAGGCGGCGCTGCGCTGCCCTGAGAGTGGCAGCATCTGGGCTGGACTTCCTGAAATGCGCACAGATGCGGCGCACCTTCGTGAGCAAATCAGACAGATTGGGGTATGTCTTGAGGAAACGCTGCACTATCAGATTTAACACATGGGCCAGGCATGGCACATGTGTCAGTCTGCCGAGTTGCAGAGCCGCCACCAGGTTACGGCCGTTGTCACACACAACCATTCCCGGCTTGAGGTTCAGCGGTGCCAGCCACAGATCAGTCTGCGCCGTGATGCCCTGTAATAGCTCTTGGGCGGTGTGCCTTTTGTCGCCTAGGCTCAGCAGTTTGAGCACCGCCTGCTGTCGCTTAGCGACGGCACTGCTGCTGTGCCTAGAGCTACCGACTGATGGCGCCGTGCCCACGGATGGTAGTTCGGAGGAGGAGGTGGAGGAGGGGTGGGAGGAGGAGGAGGCATAGTAGGCCTGAAACACCTGGACCGAGGTAGGCCCCGCAATCCTCGGCGTCGGCAGTATATGAGCAGCCCCAGGGTCAGACTCGGTCCCAGCCTCCACCAAGTTAACCCAATGTGCCGTCAGCGATATATAGTGGCCCTGCCCGGCAGCACTCGTCCACGTGTCCGTGGTCAGGTGGACCTTGTCAGAAACGGCGTTGGTCAGGGCACGGATGATGTTGTCTGACACGTGCTGGTGCAGGGCTGGGACGGCACATCGGGAAAAGTAGTGGCGGCTGGGGACCGAATACCGAGGGGCGGCCGCCGCCATGAGGTTGCGAAAGGCCTCGGTCTCTACTAGCCTATAGGGCAGCATCTCCAGGCTAAGCAATCTGGAGATGTGCACATTAAGGGCTTGGGCGTGCGGGTGGGTTGCACTATATTTGCGTTTCCGCTCCAGCGTCTGGGGTATGGAGAGCTGAACGCTGGTGGATGCTGTGGAGGATCGTGGAGGCGACGATGGGGTTTTTGTGGCAGGGTCCTGGGCAGGGGGCTGACTAGCAGCTGACACAGGGGAAGGAGCAGTGGTGTGCACGGCCGGAGGTGAACGGGCTTGTTGCCACTGAGTGGGGTGCTTAGCATTCATATGCCTGCGCATACTGGTGGTAGTTAAGCTAGTAGTGGTGGAACCCCTGCTGAGCCTGGTTTGGCAAATGTTGCACACCACAGTCCGTCGGTCATCCGGTGTTTCCTTAAAGAACCTCCACACTTCTGAAGATCTAGCCCTCGCCGCAAGAGCCCTCACCACGGGAGCTTCACTAGTTGACAGTGGCGCTGATGCACCAGCTCTGGCCCTGCCTCTCCGTCTGGCCCCACCACTGCCTCTTCCAACCTGTTCAGGTCGAGGACTCTCCTCCGTCTCAGAAGCACTGTGTTCACCCGGCCTCTCAACCCAGCTTGGGTCTGTCACCTCATCATCCTCCGATCCCTCAGTCTGCTCCCCCCTCGGACTTCCTGCCCTGACAACAACTTCCCCACTGTCTGACAACCGTGTCTCCTCATCGTCGGACACCTCTTTACACACTTCCACTACGTCAAGAAGGTCATCATCACCCACAGACTGTGACTGGTAGAAAACCTGGGCATCGGAAAATTGCTCAGCAGCAACCGGACAAGTGGTTTGTGACTGTGGGAAGGGTCCAGAAAACAGTTCCTCAGAGTATGCCGGTTCAAATGCCAAATTTTCCTGGGAGGGGGCAGACTGGGGGGGAGGAGGCTGAGGTGCAGGAGCTGGAGGAGTGGCGATTTCGGTGACATGGGTGGACTGCGTGGAAGACTGACTGGTGGTGGACAAATTGCTCGAAGCATTGTCAGCAATCCACGACATCACCTGTTCGCACTGTTCTGGCCTCAACAGTGCTCTACCACGAGTCCCAGTAACTTCAGACATGAACCTAGGGAGTGTAGCTCTGCGGCGTTCCCCTGCTCCCTCATCAGCAGGTGGTGTCTCACCCCGCCCAGGACCACGGCCTCTGACCCCTGCAGTAGTTGGACGCCCACGTCCCCGCCCTCGTCCTCTACCCCTAGCCCTCGGGTTAAACATTTTTAAAATGAGAGTTATAACTTTATTTTTTTTTTTACTTTTTTTTGTTTTTTTTTGTGTTTTTTTTTTTTTTTTTGTGTTTTTTGTTTTTTTTTGAGTTTTTAAAACCAAACAATGCTATCCTATTGCTATGGCTATTTTCTAGCCAAGTATCAAAGGAAGCACAGTACTATGCCAGATGAGATGACACTGAGTTATTGCCTAATAGAAATCCAACCCCTACTGAATTTTGCCACTTCGGCCTTTGCTATGGATATGTGCGCCACTAAGCGCAGAACACAGCGGTCGCAAGTCTCACTACAAATTGCTCAGAATTGGCAAGTACATGCACTGCAGAAACTACAGTCACCAGCAGATCAACCAGAAATCAAATATATAGAACGCTACTGTAGGCTTCAAGAAGCTGTTTGTATTCTCCTATGGCTATTTTCTAGCCAAGTATCAAAGGAAGCACAGTACTATGCCAGATGAGATGACACTGAGTTATTGCCTAATAGAAATCCAACCCCTACTGAATTTTGCCACTTCAGCCTTTGCTATGGATATGTGCGCCACTAAGCGCAGAACACAGCGGTCGCAAGTCCCACTACAAATTGCTCAGAATTGGCAAGTACATGCACTGCAGAAACTACAGTCACCAGCAGATCAACCAGAAATCAAATATATAGAACGCTACTGTAGGCTTCAAGAAGCTGTTTGTATTCTCCTATGGCTATTTTCTAGCCAAGTATCAAAGGAAGCACAGTACTATGCCAGATGAGATGACACTGAGTTATTGCCTAATAGAAATCCAACCCCTACTGAATTTTGCCACTTCAGCCTTTGCTATGGATATGTGCGCCACTAAGCGCAGAACACAGCGGTCGCAAGTCTCACTACAAATTGCTCAGAATTGGCAAGTACATGCACTGCAGAAACTACAGTCACCAGCAGATCAACCAGAAATCAAATATATAGAACGCTACTGTAGGCTTCAAGAAGCTGTTTGTATTCTCCTATGGCTATTTTCTAGCCAAGTATCAAAGGAAGCACAGTACTATGCCAGATGAGATGACACTGAGTTATTGCCTAATAGAAATCCAACCCCTACTGAATTTTGCCACTTCAGCCTTTGCTATGGATATGTGCGCCACTAAGCGCAGAACACAGCGGTCGCAAGTCCCACTACAAATTGCTCAGAATTGGCAAGTACATGCACTGCAGAAACTACAGTCACCAGCAGATCAACCAGAAATCAAATATATAGAACGCTACTGTAGGCTTCAAGAAGCTGTTTGTATTCTCCTATGGCTATTTTCTAGCCAAGTATCAAAGGAAGCACAGTACTATGCCAGATGAGATGACACTGAGTTATTGCCTAATAGAAATCCAACCCCTACTGAATTTTGCCACTTCAGCCTTTGCTATGGATATGTGCGCCACTAAGCGCAGAACACAGCGGTCGCAAGTCTCACTACAAATTGCTCAGAATTGGCAAGTACATGCACTGCAGAAACTACAGCCACCAGCAGATCAACCAGAAATCAAATATATAGAACGCTACTGTAGGCTTCAAGAAGCTGTTTGTATTCTCCTATGGCTATTTTCTAGCCAAGTATCAAAGGAAGCACAGTACTATGCCAGATGAGATGACACTGAGTTATTGCCTAATAGAAATCCAACCCCTACTGAATTTTGCCACTTCAGCCTTTGCTATGGATATGTGCGCCACTAAGCGCAGAACACAGCGGTCGCAAGTCCCACTACAAATTGCTCAGAATTGGCAAGTACATGCACTGCAGAAACTACAGTCACCAGCAGATCAACCAGAAATCAAATATATAGAACGCTACTGTAGGCTTCAAGAAGCTGTTTGTATTCTCCTATGGCTATTTTCTAGCCAAGTATCAAAGGAAGCACAGTACTATGCCAGATGAGATGACACTGAGTTATTGCCTAATAGAAATCCAACCCCTACTGAATTTTCCCACTTCGGTCTTTGCTATGGATATGTGTGCCACTAAGAGCTAAACACAACGGTAGCAAGTCCCCCTGCTAATTCCTCACAAAATGGTAAAAGATGCAAATTAAAATAAAAAAAGTAGAACGTTATTGTAGCCCTAAGAAGGGCTGTTGGGTTCTTTGAGAATCACTCCTGCCTAACAGTAAGCTAATAGAACACCCTAACGCTTTCCCTGAGCAGCAGCAGCTCTCTCCCTAGCGGCATCCAGAGACAGAATGATCCGAGCAGCGCGGCCAGCGGCTAGTCTATCCCAGGGTCACCTGATCTGGCCAGCCAACCACTGCTATCGACGTGTAAGGGTACCACGTCATGCTGGGTGGAGTGCAGAGTCTCCTGGCTTGTGATTGGCTCTGTTTCTGGCCGCCAAAAAGCAAAACGGCGGGAGCTGCCATTTTCTCGAGCGGGCGAAGTATTCGTCCGAGTAACGAGCAGTTTCGAGTACCCTAATGCTCGACCGAGCATCAAGCTCGGACGAGCATGTTCGCTCATCTCTAGTTATAATGTAATAAAATACACTTTCCATGTAGAGCGGTTCTACAATTTCTTATAGAAGACACAAAGCCCTGATTAATTACATTTATTGCAGACTTGCTCAGCAGGCTTTGTTATGCTTGTTTTTAAGATTTTAACCAAACTCTTTCTCAGTGCAGCAGCCAAGATTTACTACCAATGCCCGTATCTGTAAAGAATCCATTATGGCAACCTATTCTAGACATTAGCTTGAATCAATATTTGTCCTTTAATCCTTTCCTCTTCTCCTTCCTCATGTACACTTCCATGGTGATTACCTTGTTTCTGTGCCTGGGTGTACAGCGGAGAGAATTAAAACTGAATTTTAAGAGACGTTAGGTTTAGGAAGTAAATGCACATTTTGGGATTTTTGCTAGAGCAATATTTGTGTCTTAGCATACCCGGCTAATATCACTCACACGTGATTGTAAATGGGTAGTAAAACAAAATGCAGCGTTTACGGTGTTGACTAAGCAATACCTGCTTCACATTGGAGAACGGCGGCTCTAAAAACCTTCACAAAACAAAAAAGGTCAAGGGGCAAAGCCTGGCGCAGCAGGTTTAACGTTGCATCCCTCTAATGGACATAAACATGACCAATTATATCTGGTTACTAATCATGCTATGTGGAACTACATAAAGATGCAAAGTGCTTCGATATTCCCTCGTTTACAGGGATACTTAAGTGCAACATTATTATGAAGAAATCTTTACGGAGGCACTCAGATCCCTGCTAGGAGCCGGCATGCTGCAAACGCTTATTAAAATTGTTCATTAATAGGCAAAAACGACATGGGGCTTTATTTAAAACAATTAGCAAAACAAGCACATTTGTTAGCATTAAATTGCTGCAGGAATAATCATGTGGAAGTCCGGCTGCTATTATTATCATTCAGCTTTGTCTTCTGCATTGCTTTATGTACAGTTACAGGGAACAGCAGGAAACGTCTGCTTATTATTTAGGTACAGTAGTGGTGCTGCTCTGATAAGTCTGAAGATTGCTGGTAAAAAATAACCTAAAAAGGTGCTAAACCAGGGGCTGAAAGGGAGATTTTAATGACATCCCCTGCCTTATATAAAATATGGTCCATAGAAGAGTTTCGTCTCCTCAAAGGAGTTGTGCCATGTGAATGGAGCACCGGGGGCCGAGGTAGTTACTCCATTTACTTCTATAAGGCTGTAGGAGACGAGTATTCTGGAAAACCCATGTTATAGAGCAGATCGGTATAAAGACACAGCTGAGATGGTCATTCATTATGTTATATTGCTGCTCTTTCTGTGCTTCAAATCAGAAGTCATGGGGTGAAATCAATATATGAAGGTACAGAGATGGCTGTCAATCACTGTTAGGACCATCCCCATGACTAGATGGCTGCTTGTTAGTATAGAAAGTGCAGGGATAAAATTTAATAAATGACAATTTCATCAGTTTCACACTTTTCTAAAAATTATATATATTTCAATCTGCTCAACTCCTCCTGGTCTATAACAAACTGTCTGCTTTACAATCATGTACAATCTGCTCAGTTCTCAATGGTATATAACATGCAGATATGACATTAGGTACAATCTGCTAAGCTCCTCATGCTCTATAACATGCTGCCTGCAGATAGAACACTATATACAATCTGCTCAGTTCATCCTGCTTTATAATATAATACCTACAGATAAAATACAATGGGGCAGATTTACTTACCCGGTCCATTCGCGATCCAGCGGCGCGTTCTCTGCGCTGGATTCGGGTCCGGCCGGGATTCATTAAGGTAGTTCCTCCGCCGTCCACCAGATGGCGCTGCTGCGCTGAAAAGCATCGGAACGCACTGGAGTTCACCGAGCCGGGCTGAGTGAAGGTAAGTGCAAGCTTTTTTTTTAAATGCGGCGGTTTTTCCGAATCCGTCGGGTTTTCGTTCAGCCGCACCCCCCGATTTACATCGCATGCATGCCAGCGCCGATGCGCCACAATCCGATCATGTGCGCCAAAATCCCGGGGCAATTCAGGGAGAATCGTCGCAAATCGGAAATAATCGGGTAACACGTTTGGAAAACGTGAATCGGGCCCTTAGTAAATGACCCTCCCCATGTGTATTATGCTCAGCTCCGCCTTCTCTATAACATGATACCTGCAAATAGGATCCTAGCCCCCCAAAAAACTTATTTTGGTGGATCCTGCAAAAGATTACATAATAGTCTAAATACTGCAGCAGCTTTTCTCCAGCTTTTGCATAGGTAAAAAGATATTTGAGACCACCAATATTGGCCATCAGGCTACAAAATGAGATAAATGCATACTATAGGTCACATAAAGCTTACATTGCATAGTAGAGTATCGATTAATATTTCTTTTGACACTTGCAACTGTTAAAATATTGAATCATGAACACTCTGTAGGATCACATAGAGAATAGGGACATTATTCCTGACTCTGCTATTCCTTGAAAATAATATGTCAGGATATAATCACTAGTCACAAGTCAAATACAGTTAGGAAATTGCTATATTTCCCAGCAAATATTTTCTCACAGGCAACACTATATCTGCCAACTCCTCCTTATCCTCCTATTACCTGCATGGCTGCCCCTGTCTATTCACAAACTGCTGGATGCTGTTACCCAGCCCCAAGGGCATGCTTTGCCTCCAACTATTGGGCATGAAATGAGTCCTCCCATAAGGAGTAGTCATTTATATCTCCTGAATCTCCTGAAACAGTAGCTACAAATGATATTTTTCAAACCGAGGGAAGGAAAAAGTAGTAAATTAACTAGTGTTTAATGGATCATTGTGCTTCTACCTAATGGTGATATACAAGAGGGTGCGTCTAGAATAATAAATTCATTACAGTCTGAACGAGAGACGGCCAAGCCTCCTATCCTCCTATCAGTGGGATTTATACCATGTGTTTTTATTAGACTTTTTTTTACATTTTTCAACAAACAAACATTTGAAATCTGCCTAAAAGACAGGAGTTTTTTCACTACAATACCTCTGCGTTTTACTTTTTTTTGGTGCCCCAATCTAAATTATGACTATGTCTGATTTGTACAACCCAATTAAATTCAGTGGATTTCCATGGCACCAATCCATGTCTGCAGAGGTGTAACTTAAAGCCCCTAGGGCAGTGATGGCAAACCTTTTAGACACCGAGAACCCAAACTACAACCAAAACCCATGTTTTTTTTTGTAAAGTGTCAATGCAACAATTTAAGCAGTAACTTCTGACTCCGTGCTCTTTCACAGGTTTAAATTGTATAGGCATCTGAGGTCACCAATACAGTAGAAAGAAGGAGAAGAAGTTTGGATTAACATTGTAGCTTCCTTGTAGGGTCCTGATCTGCCTGGGACTGCAAGAGGCCTTAAGTCCTGTCTGGCAAGCTCTACCCTGGGGTGAAGGCAAGGGTGCCCATAAAGAGGGCTCTGAGTGCCACCTCTGGCACCCGTGCCATAGGTTCACCACCACTGCCCTAGGGGCAATTGAAAATCTGTAACAGGACCCCATCTTCATTTTACCATTTTCTATACAAGTGTCTGTTTAAACAGTAAAGAGACTTTTGTACCCCCTCTCTAGGCACCATGTCCTAGCTTTAGCTGCTTCCTATACACCCCAAATAACCATACCTATGGATACCTGCTGTTCTCTGGAGTCTCTAGAGTCTGGAAAGAAACAGAGTAATAAACTTTTATTTGGGGGTAAAGGTGAAATGTGAAAATATGCTCACCTAATAGAGTTACGTATTGTTAGTAGACAGTGGAAACCCAAGGAGCTGTGGTCTAATCTGAGTTGCTTATGTTCTATAAAAACAGCTTCCAATGTTACCAGCCGTTAGAGGACATCTACCACCCGGATTGTAAACCAAGCTGACACTACTTCTGACAGGATCTGCTCTTCTTTAAGCTTCTTATGCCTTTGATTTTAAGAAAATTGGCTTTAAAATTCATGCAAATGAGTCTGAGGGGCTTCAGGCTACATTAACTTCTATGGCACCTGGAGACCCTCAGGCTCATTTGCATAAAAACCAGGGCATAAGAAGCTAAAAGAGCAGATCCTGACAGAGGACGCAGATACCAGTCTGCTTGGTTTGCAATCCTTGATCCTGGTGGTAGATGTCTTTTGAGGAAGTAAAGGTATATTGGAATGCGTGGCAGGCACCGGAATACCCATAAATAGACAGTGGTGCCATAAGTAACAGACAAACAAGCATTCCCTATAGAAGTAACTCATAAAAAGAAAAATACATTTTGCTCCACTCATTCACCTCTCTTTCACATCTCATTCCAGCCTTCGAAATGCAATGTCTCTATCTCATCCCTGGTAACGACTTTGCATTCCTCTATTGATTTTGTTAGTAAATTTTACTGTGAACTCTTGCATAGCTTGTCAGCGTCATATAACAATTAAATGGCGATAGATAACACAGAGGATAATTTAGGCTTGACAATCCCTCAAATGGTTTAACCAGCCATGGATGATAAGGATTGCTGTCACTTACTAACATTGCTGCCAAGACCCTATAACTCAGCTGACAGATCCGGGAATATGTAAAAGAAACTGGTGACTTCAGTAACAAGACAAATTTACTGTCTGAGTGTCCAGGGATCATATGCCTGTCTAAAAATTAACTTGCCAAGTTCAACTTTCATCTTGTCAACATCCTCACATCATATGAGGGTCAGACAAGCCTTTATTTTCTATGATGGGGCTGACTCATCACTTAGGTCATGAAATGATCATAAAAATTGACAGTGACCTGAGATTGCCTTGTGTCTCTGGATGTAAAAACAGATTTGAGATTGATCAGATAAAACCAGAGGTATATTATAGCGACTCTTTCTACCGACTTCATGACATGTACATACATCCTAATTATAAGTGCATAATAGTGGAGAGAAAATAATTGTTGGCCTTATAAGGCTACGTGCACATGACCATACTGTATATGTGGCCATGAGCTAGCCATACGCTGTTTCTCACTACACTGTGACCGAACCCAGTGGGCGCTCCACGAATTATAGAGCAGTTCCTATTCTTAACCGTATTCGGAACCGACGGAATATTAAAGGCTTTACATACACTAAAGTCTTACCCTTTAGGGTATGCCTTCCCTAGGAGAAGGTGTTTAGTGGTGGTTTAACTTCCTCGTAAACCAAAGAACCAAGTATGCTCCAATACTGCCCTTCTTTCTGCCAACATCTTGGAGCATACTCATACACATTAGAAAGCTAGCCAGTACCGATGACATAATTCCAGTGCACGTCCAGTTTAATAGTTTGACTTCTATGTAGACTGCATAAATATAATCTGTATTGAGACAAGAGCAATAAATTAGACTGGACAACAGATGGAGCTAATGGAGGAGTTTCCCTTTAAGACGCTCTCGGCCATCAGACGTTGTTACTGTTATCAGTTGATACAAAAAGTTGAATTCTGTTGAAATTGTCTCCTGATCATTTATCACTGTCATTTACAGCAAACTACATGCTGCTTTTATTATTTCAGATAAAAGGAAATAATTAAATATTGTTTCTGAACAAAGAAAAAAATATGAATGCTGTAGTTAATGTAATATTTCAATTGTGTCATATTCACTGCTAAGGAGGAAGCTTGAATATGACTCGAGCAGGTACTGTCTATCCCTTTTCATGAGGCATTGACTTGCAAATAAAGTGAAATAAATCGTCTGCATTTAACTTTGTCTGCTATTGCTATGAGTCAATGTTTTGCTGCTTGTTATGTTAGTTTATGCTGCATTTATAAAGGAACGACTAGAGAAGATCTCAGACAAGAGTCCCTGATGAGTATCTTGTTAAAGGTGCTCTCCATAGATCCCATCAAAGATCAATTTCAAAATGTTGAAAAAAGAAGTTCAAGTTCAATTTTCTTATTGTCTTCCACTCACTAAACTCTCTCCTCTACAATCTATTCTTAATGCAGCAGCATTTTAGACCGTCTTTTCGACCAAACGCTACATGGATGCCTCCAGTTTGTGCCAACCACTGCACTGGTTGCCTGTCTCCTTCCGTATTCCCCTAAAAGTAATAACCCTCATCCACAAAGCTCTGAATAATGCTGCACCTCCATATCTTTCTTCTCTCATCTCAGTCTATCGCCCAACCCATGCTCCTCGATCTGTCGGTGATATTAGATTAATCTCTACCTTAATTTGAACATCATGCACATCTGCAGGACTTCTAGAGAGTTGCCCCAATTCCCTTGAATACCCTTCCCAGAACTCTCAGACTAATACCCACCCCCAAAGTTTCAAACGTGCTCTTAAAACCCATCTCTTTAGGTAGCCTATCACACTCACTAACTGCATGAAATGTCAACTCTCCCTTTACTAATCCATCCTATGTCCTATCTCCCATCTCTTATCCGTCAAACACCAGATATATACCAAGCTCCAGGCTTCTCTGCAGTCACTTTCACCTTGGACCTTGTATATAAGATGCTGATGGCTGGTTCAAGCAGCAGAATTTTTATTTATTATTATATACTGTTCCCTTATAAAGAATGGCTGGACTATTATACAATCTCTTTTACCTCTTGTGTCACCCCCCCCCCCCTCTCTCATCCTCATAGACTGTAAGCTCTTGTGAGCAGGGACCTCACTCCTATTATTCCATATGACTGTTATTACTCTGTAGTTTAATTTTATATTTTTACTCCCTTATGATATGTAAAGGGCTATGGAATTTGATGGTGCTATTTAAATAAAGATTATTATTATTGTCTATCTATGGCAAGTAAAAAAGTTAAAGGTTCCCAGTTGAATGACCTATGCTATAGGATGAGTGATCAATGTTGGATCGGTTGGGATCAAACTAATCAGCTTAGTTGCCTCTAGTAACAGAATCAGCACTATAAATAAGTAACCAGGCAGGCAGTGTGGATCACTAAAAGGGTACCTACTCTCAAATATTTCCAAAAAACTACATGTCTTAAAAACATGCATCAGTTTGCCATTACTTTTTTCATGGATGCTCATAAACTATAGTTTATAAGTGAGCCACAAAAATGGTTCTGACTAGGACATGATCTACTCTCTTAATGCTTCATTTAGGAACTATGGGGGACATTTATCAGGACTTGTATGCCGTTTTTTTGGCATACAAACCCATAAATAATCTGAATTACTAGCGAAACTGTAGGTAATTACAATTATTTCTCCTATCAAGCCATCTCCATGCCAAGTGGGCATGGAGGAGCTTCGAGGGGAATGAAGGGAAGACAGTTGCCGGTGGAGTGGTCTGGCATGGGGCACTCTTATCAGGTGCCTCCACACTTTCAATGCCCGGCGAACTTTCATGGATGAAAGATTGTAGGTAACAACGCAATTCTGCACCAAGCGGGGCCAGGCATAGAATTGTACGCTGAGCAGCCCAGTCGTCAGTAGCCTCCCGATGTATCCAGCAGTGCCAGAGGGGCAGGAACTTCATCATAAGCAGCCACAAAAGCTTCATCATATGATAAATCCCCTCTATGTGTGTCTGTCCCCTACGTGTTTTTTTTTCTTGTTGTTTCTGTACCAGAAACAATGCGAATTAATCTCTGGTAATAAACTTTTTCTACTATAGTTCATGTGGAAATCTGATGTCTATACTGTTTATTCTGGTTCCTTTCACACTTCGGAAGAAGATTGCTGTATTTTTATGGACTAACAATAGCACGATGGCTGAGTAGGTAGCACTTCTGCCTTGCAACACTGGGGTCCTGGATTCGAGTCCCACCCAGGTCAACATCTGCAAAGAGTTTCTGTGTTCTCTCCGTGTTTGAGTGGGTTTACTCTGGGTCCTCTGGTTCCCTCCCACACTCCAAAACATACCGGTAGGTTGTTTAGATTGTGAGCCCCATGGGAATAGGGACCAATATGACATGCTTTGTGCAGCGCTGCGTAATCTGTGTGTGCTATATAAATCAAGAATTATTATGATTAATATTTAGAAGAATATAGTAGAGAGCATAATCCCAATGTCAGGAAGCACAGAGAAAGTTTAAGATGGTGTCCAATTAGAAGCAAAGATGCGTCTGCTGTATATTACCGATAGAAAATCCGGGAGTAGATGCATAAAATGTCTAAGAATGTCTGACAACAGTCAAAGGGAAGGGAAAATGCTTTGGGTGTCATGGCCCTTACAAGTGGACTGAAATCTGAAGGGATGACTAGTATAGGGAGAAATTGCCAATGGACATTTTGGTTCCATAGATACATAGATAGTGTCAGCACCAAAGTGAAAACATGTGATGGTTATACCATTAAATAAATTAACTTCATGTTAACTATAAAAAAAAATCTTTGCTCTATGCATCTCAACCACGTCTACTATCTTCCTCCTCACAATCTTGAGTATGTAAGACGACTGGCTGGAGCAGGAGTTTAGCTGATGTGCCCTCAGGAGACAAGAGAATTACGTTTTACTTCGCAATTGGTCTCCAGTAAACATGGGGCAGATAAACAGATTAAACCCTATAGGGTCTACAGCACTTTTACTGTTTCCATCCGCATCAAAAAGAATCTCCTGCATATTGACAATCAGCGAGACGACAATATTTCTTGTTTACATTTCGCATTCATTTCGCAATTTAATGTCCCTTTAAGTGATATTTCAATTAGCAAATCATTTGCAATATTCCTTTTCATCTGGTAAGGGAAGAGATTGACATATTGACTGTTTCAGTTATGAAACAGATCTATAAATATGGAGATCTGTGAATAGCAGGAAAATGTCGCTTACGACGCTCAACAAAAGGCTGAAAGAAAAAGAGACGTTAAACTTTTCAGGAGAAGGGGGAAAAAATTTAAAGTATGGATGCGCGCAAAAGAGAATAAAAGTGAAGTTTGGATGACTGACAACTATTGTAATACATCCATTAGAACAGTAGAAATCTTTTTCGAAACCTTTGCGGTTGCCATGGTATCCAGATGTAGGTGTTTATGCAATCTTTATTTAATCCCTTCTGTGATAAGATTCTTCTTTACCACTGGCATCTGATATCTTGCGCTTTCCCTGCCTTTGAATAGTTGCGGTGATATATGACTGCAAATGCCATTATCGCTGTAAGAAAGCTTTAATCTCTTTATAGGTGCCAATTACAGTCCTAAGTGATGCCAAGACAATTGTTTAGAATCTTTTTCAGGGGCGTTTTGGGGCAAATGTTAAAGCTACATGTATGCAATCAGGTTCTATACAAGGCACATTCGTTGCAAGTTAAGATTTTCTTTTACTGTACCTTGATATTTTATTTTTTAAATCTAGTTAAAGTTGTTGTCTATTATTAGAATCAAATTAATATATATGGCTGTGGGGGTATATTAAAACAATAAATCTTTTATACTCATCTCTTTCCTCGCTCTCGTTCACCCAGGGTACAGTCCATCACTGCCCGGCTGTGCTGTCCCGGCCACTGCCACACACCTGCTGCAGCAGCAGTTACAGGCTTTAGCAGACATGTGGAAGTGGATAGGACAGCACCGCTTGCCTCTATATACAGAGACCTGGCAGTGAAGGACTCCACAGGAGCTGAATGGCAGCTAGGAGAGAGGGAAGTATGGGAGGGTTTTTTCTTAGCAAAACACATCCCCAGCCATAAATAAATTGTTTTCTTATCCCTGACAACCATTTTAAATTTAGTGCTGCACGATCAGCACATAATATTGTGAAATTTGTAATTTATTTGTTTTACTAATTTTGTGCTGAGCAGTATTTAGATTTGTGTTGTCTGTCACTATCATCCCCTGCTAGTTCAGTGTCTGTATTGTGCATATTAGAGGATCATGTCCCTGGTTTATTATACTTGATTTTGATGGTATAGTGGCAGTCCCCTGGTTAAGTACATGATAGGTTCTGTAGGTTTGTTCTTAAGTTCAATTTGTATGTAAGTCGGAACTGTATATTTTATAATTGTAGCCCCAGACAAAAATGTTTTGGCCTCAGTGACAATTGGATTTTAAAAATGTTGGATTGTCATCAGAACAAGAATTAACAATAAAGCTTCATTACAGACACCTGTGATAACTGTTATAGCTGTTTATTATAGCCTAGGGCTAAAGTACAGTAAATTACCAATTACCAGAGGTCCGTTTGTAACTGGGGGTCGTCTGTAAGTCGGGTGTTCTTAAGTAGGGGACTCTTTGTATTTCCTTTTAATTTAAAAATGTTTAGAATTGGCAATTGACAATAAAACTATCAATAAAATCCAGGTCTAGTTTTGTGTCAGATTTACATCTTCAGCGCATATCCATAAAATATAATCTTTTGGGAACATGTTTAGGAAGTAAAAAGTATAGTAACTGCAGAACCCACACCCATCCTCTTGTAGCGTCTATAATTAACTCAGATATGCTTTATTATGTTCATCAATAAGAAGAGTAATACTAAAATCTCTAAAATGCTAACAAGTACACACAATATCGTATAAATCAAAGTAAAACCATGTTCTAAATGCAAGCGCATTAAAGTGGAATGAACTTCACGGCTTACTTTGAAGTCTTCCATTTAAATAGAATCTTAACATTCAGATCTCAGAAAGCGCTCGCTACTCCCCTCACTCAAATACAAGAACGAGTCGCTAAGAACGGGACGCGGTGTGCCAAACCGATAACGATCTTTGTTACAGTTCTATCCGCCTCCAGCATACAGATTTAACTCTGCCATAATCATTATGCGAGAAGTCAAATCCCCTTCTCAATTTTCATTGCTGAAACACTATTTGGCAGCCTGTGTTGTAAGAAATTAATGGAAAAAAATTAGAGATCCCTATCTATAGTCTACTAAGCCCAACAGATGAATGGAGAAATACACACAGCATTGGCTTTTTTTTTTTCTATCAAAGCAGCAAAGGTAATTAAGTTGCAGAAATTTTTCATCTGATCTGGCTCCCTTTAGAGCAATTGCAAAAAAAGCATATTTTTTGATTTTGCTGGCTTAGAAACAACACAGGCAAGGTATGTGGTTTCTAAGGAGCATTATGACGAACATCGAGTATTGTTCCATTTTATTATGATGAGAGAGACCCGCATCAATAAGAATTAAGAAGACTGCAAAAAATAACAAAATCCTAACATTTATGCTTTTTAGAAAATCTAAGGAGACTACCGTATGGCATACTGAAACCAAATCTTACACTGAAAGGGAACCTGTCAGTGGAAATTGACCTAATTAACTATTACCAGTATCTTGTGAAGCTTCCAAACACTTTACACCTCTCTTTCATGGTCTAATGTGGTGGCATCATCCGTAAAATTTGAAGTGAGTTGTAAATTGGTTGTGATTTGGTGATTTGTAAAGCTTCGAAGTCATAACCTGCATCAGAATGCTCCATCTGCTATGATTGACATCCGGCACTAGACTTCAGAACAGCCAGTAATAGCAGAGGGGGCACATTCTGAGGCGAGGGGAGATTAATTTCAGTGCTGAAATTTCCCCTCCATGACTTTCTACATCCAATTTACTGCTCATTTCCAATTTTTTTTAATGACGTCACCACTTGTGCTTGACTAAAACAAAATGTTGATGATTTATAAGGTTATTAATTTGCTGACAGGTTCTTTTTGAAGTGGTTGTTCAACAAGTTAGACTGTAGTTATGATGAAACATGTGCACTTCATTCCCTTTTTTTATAATAATAATTCTATAGACCCTAGTTCTCTTGATCGCAGTGGATTCCATTGGTTGGTAACATTGCGTAGACTGCACTTGTATGGGTCTACTCTACAGATGGGCACTCCATGTGCTGTTGTATGGATGCTTATCTGAGTGCTCTCAACACTGACAGAAATGTATTCTTGGTTTTTAGAGTGTCTGTTATTGGTTTTTGTAAATTTTTGTATGTTATAGATTTTTATATTTTTGCTTCTGTTTGCTGAGATTCATTGTAAATATTCTTGTTTGCATAACAGATAATGATAAGCAGATCCCGAAACGCAATGTTTGGGTCTGTACTGAACATTGCAGGTTCGTGTCCCCTGGGTTGTGCTTACCCCCTTCACTGTTAAGGCCTACAATTGATGCTAACAATGATGTGCCATCGGCAAAACTACTAGTGGCACATAAATCAATGTGTTGTGAGCTAATGTAATGCCAATACAGGCAGTCCTCGACTTACGACAATCTGAGTTACGAACAACCCCTAGTTACAAACGGGGTCCTCACCCGCGCATGCACTGCCAAAGACCCCGTTTGTATCTAGGGTTGACCCGTTCCTTGGATCGCAGTAGCACTTATCCTGCTCTTGTGTGTGCCGCCGCCTCCTTAGTGATGAAAGCAGAGGGGGAGGTAACTAAGGACGATCTCGCATGATACCGGCGGCTTGTAAAGCGCTTCTATGCGCATAAAGAACAAGCCGCTGGTATCGTGCGACTGCGTCCTTAGTTACCTCCCCCTCCGCTTGTATCACTAAGATCGCGGTTGCGTTATTCCAGCGGCTTGTTCTTTATGTGTATGGAAGCGCTAAGGAGACCATGATCTTAGTGATACAAGCGGATTGGGTGGTAACTAAGGACGCAGTTGCACAATATAAGCGGCATGTTCTTTATGCTCACGGAAGCGCTTTATAAGCCATTGTTATAACGGGATCGGGATCTTAGATCCGACTTACATACAAAATCGACTTAAGTACAAACCGACAGTCCCTATCTTGTATATAGCCCGGGGGCTGCCTGTATAATCATGTGGTCATGGGGAACAATGTTCTTCCCCAATGTGGGTGTTACTGGGGGGTTCAGATCTGGGTGCAGGTTTTTTAAGATCTTTAACAGGTCGGCTCATCACATATTATAGGTCATCCTTTGCTATCTAGACCTGCACTTTCAGGATTTGAAAGTTTTCAAAGATATAATAGATGCCTTTCTAGAGAGTCTGGATATAAAATAATAAAAATACTAAATACTTAAAATTCTAAGGTGGTGGGCGCAAAACATTTTTTTTAAATAGCTGATGCTGATCCAGGGAATAATTCTGCCATATCAGAGACAGGAAGGAATTTTGACCCACTATGGGGCAATTGGCATCAGCCTTGTAGGTTTTCTTTTACCCATCCTCTCGATCAACACTGACAAGTAGGTTGGACTGACATCTTATTTTTCAACCTCATCTACCTTGATACTATGACTATGATTATATGTTTGCTTAAAATAATTGCCCAGACTGGATACATTGTAGTAAATGATCCTTTGTGAGAAGGACTATTTCTCCATGGACTTACAGACTTTACGTGTAAGTAAACAAGAAGGGGAACATTTACTGACAGCAATATAGAGATCTTGATCAGAAGGTATATTAGAAAGTTAAAGAACTTTTTTACCATGGGAATTTGTTCTTTCAGGACTGGACATGCCCCTTAAATGACATAAGTCCATCAGGCACAGCGTATGGTGATTTACTAACAACTGTGTCTTTATTCATTTCACACCTGCAGCCCCTAAGCTTAGAATATTCTTAGCTTTGTTGAACTCTATTACGAAAAATAAGCCTGAAATATAAGCAGCGCCATGTGATTGCTTTATTTCCATGCAGATGGGTCTAAGTCAAAGCAGTCTAGATCTTTGCCTTGGGTGCCAAAATTGCTTGTCGCACTAACACAAGGAATAATCCAAATCTGTAATTCAATGTAATAATAGTAATATACACAAAGTTTGTTACAAAGAGTGAAAGGCAGCGTAGAAAAGCAGCGTAGAATTGGCTACTATTCATTAGACTTGTACAGCATAGAAATAAACAAATATGAAAGATTGTTGTAATTGAAATACTTCAGTGGGATTGTGGGTCCAGTAGAATCTCAGTGCTTAGACTTTGTTCCCCTATAATGTGGATTTGCTAATAAATTCCATTGCTGAACCATTGTAGTTCTGTTGCTTTGTTTGAGTAATAAGACTTAAAGGGAAACCGTCCATTGGATGGTTTTATTCTGTATCGGTTCTCCCTGCACAAGCATGCTTCATATACAGAGATACAGAGCTTATAGAAAGACAGATTGCATAGCGAAGTATAGAACTCAGAATGAGCAGAGATTTAGATTTAAAAAAAAATACAAGCACATGGTCCGCAAAAAAACTGAAAAAAATTGGTAAGTCAGCTCACACGCAAGGCCATAGAAACATCAGCCATGTGTATGAGTCCATAGAGAAACATGGGGACGTGCACTAGCCATTGTAACAATATAGAGAAACACGTCCGTCCCTAGAAAAAAATGCTTGTGTGCAGGAGGTCTTATAATGAAAAGTTATATATACAATCTGCTCAGCTGCTCCTGCTCTATAAAATGCAAAGGACACTATGTACATCTGCTCAGCTCCTCCTGCTCTATAAGATTCTGCCTGCAGATAGGACACTATGTACAATCATTTCAGCTTTTCCTGCTCTATAACATGCTGCCTGTAGCTAGGACACTATGTACAATCTGCTCAGCTCCTCCTGCTTTATATCATGCTGCCCTTAGCTAGGACACTATGTACAATCGGATCAGCTCCTCCTGCTCTATAACATGCTGCCTGCGGAACATTTATATATAATCTGATCATCTCTTCATGTTCTATAACATGATAGGGCATTATGTACATTCTTCTTAGCTCCTCCTCCTGCTCTATAAAATGCTGCCTGCAGATAGGATGCTATATACAATTTGCTCAGCCGCTTTAGCACTATAACATTCTATAAAATGCAATCTGCAGACAGGTCACTTTATCCAATCTGCTCAGCTCCTCTTGCTTTATGAAATCCCGCTGGCCAGATAGGGCAGTATGTACAATCTGCTCCGCTCCTCCTCCTGCTCTATAACATGCTGCCTGTGGAAAGAACAATATGACAGCCAATTTATCTTCTCTTTTTCTTGCTGCCTTCAGATTACATTGCATATCCATAGGACATTTTGCTTTATAAAAACAAGTTACACGTATATGAGAATACAGAAATGCCAAGGCAATAAGGGGGCCCCATGGTCACTGTGAGTAGAGAGGTGATGCTGCCTGCACGTCTCTCTCAATTCACTTTTATGGGAGCTATGAGAATATGTAGAATATTTGGCTGTTTTCTGAATCCCCATAGAAATAAATAGAGAGAGAGAACCCTAAAGTTAAAGCAGCCTTGTCATCACTATAACATAAGACTTGTCTGGGAGTCTTCCTGACAAACAGCAGCTAAAAAGTTAATGAAACAAAAGGAATAAATATTAGATCTACAGAGCTAGGAAAGTGACTGTATATAAAATTCTTCTATGTTACCTGAGCCATAAATACAGAATCTTCTGATAATGGTTTTCCTTTAAGGCTGAGAATAAATTGGCCCCCATTGTATCACTACGCTTTTTTTTTATAAAGGACTTACTGCAGTCTTCGCTCAGGGAGACTTTGAAGAAAACTTTCTTGTTAGGATCACAATCCTGAGTAGTCAGAGACCACAAGGGCAATATAACAAAGTCTCACAGCTGGGGCATGTGTGGAACAAAGCCCTGTCTTCCCATCCTCTTGTACATGATAGAAAATTTTCTTTGATCATCCTGCAGCACCTGTCTCTGTCCGGTTTTGCAGCCAAAACACGGGTCAGCAAACCAGTATGTTTTAATGTAATATTAATTTCTCTTACTTTCAGATAAAAAAAAATACTTGGAGTCCATGTGTTATGTAAAAACCTGCTATGAAAGGAACATCCACCCCTGTCTGACGCATACACAATGGTGCACAAAGCAACGGTAATACAGAAGCCCCTGGACATCACAGTTACCCCTTCTACAGCCTTACCTGTGCCTAAAATCTTTATTTCTTGGTGAAAGCAAGAAAGAAAAGAGAGCAACAATTAATCAAATTCAGCATAAAGACACACACCGTGACAATGGATAGATATGAGTGGGGATGACGGATAACCAAATTTGCATGCCACAAAGTCGGAAACTTCATCAAAATGGGATATTTTAACTATCCATTTTTGGAAAAGTAACACATATGTTATAGAGAGGTTACTTTGATTTTTATTTTTTAGAACATTTCTCAAATTTGGATTCTAATTGCTATTTCATTAAGGTTACATCTATTATACTGAACGAACTGACCCCCCCTCCCCCTCCCTGCCAAAAAAAAAATCAAAGTAAACTCCCATGCTAAAAATATGTAAACTGTACTTGTTATATGAGAAATCCTCTTGCAATGAACAATCAAAGGTCATAATATGCTATTTGAATGTGGGGGGAAAAATACATTTAATTACCTCCTAGGCAGCAGAAATTAAAGAAAAAATACAGTGATCAATTAAAAGTAGTATGACATTATCACGCAAATGTTTCATGTATTCAATGTTTCATCAAAAATATTCATTTCTATCTAAAACCTTTCAATCCTTTCCATTACTTTGTTGAACATTTATTGTTTTCCTACCATATAAACTATGGAAACTATGGAAATGGCCTTGTCAACACTGCCTAGTAGAACATCCCTTTCTGTTTCCAACCAATTAGAGCTCAGTTTTCATTTCTTAAAAACTGCTAAAGAAAAATGTAAGTGAAACTTTGATTTGTTCCAATGGCCAATGAATACGGTGACTGTTACATAATATTGAAAAATTAAAGTTCCTAATTCTTTCATTTTTTTTTGAGAAATGTTATCAGTTATATCCTTATAAATAACAACTAAAATTTGATTGGTCGCTAAGGGTAACATTTATATTTATAATCATTTTCACACACTTCTACTACTACTACTACTACTAGTAAAACAACAACTACAGCTACTACTGCTTTTATTATGGAGCTTTAAATGGCATTTTGAACACAGCTCCAATGTAACACCACTGCAAGCAGCAAGAGTTACCACTAATATCAGATATATCACACGTTTCCTTCATTATTATGGTGTTATTAGTGTTTTTCTAATGCAGCTGACCATAAGAATTAAGCAATTTACTTCTGTTTTTTGGGTATTTTAAGAGTTAACTAAACTAAGAGTTGACAAACATGATGACGTCTAACTGACCCTACCGACTAATAATTGGGTCTGTTGGGTTTTGCCACAGTATATGTCATTTTGACAGGATGTCTAGGACTCCATGTTGTGTAATTCTACTGATAGGAGCTCAGAAGGAAATATGGGCAGAGCCTTAGGGTCTATGCACATAAACATTGTTTTTGGCCTCGTGTATTTCAATGGGCTCATACACACATCTGTGGTTTCCATGGCCCTGTGTATTAGCAGACTTTTTCCAATGTCACCTTAAAAGCCAACTACACACAGGAAACAAATAACAGACCATGAATTACACTATTTTGTGTGGAGGTAGCCCAGGTTTGTAGCTAGCTAGTCTACAATTTGCCTCATATGTCTCCATACAGCTAAAAGTGCAAACGTTCCAGCCTGGAATCAAGGTCCCTTAGCCCTTTAATCTTCACCTGCGTCATGTTAATGTGTAGGCAAATCTGTCAAACTGGGTCCACCCATTGCTTCCCTAGGACTATGATGTATGGTGGACCATGGTGGAGTTAAACATTGTATATTTCCAAAACACAAACCTGGCTACATTCACTTTTTATTTGTAGTGTATATCATATAAATTTACAATGTATATATTTATATAATTCTTTATTTTCTCATATTGGAAAAATGTTTGTAACAAGAAAGAAATGAGCAAAGAAGAACTTACCTAAGCTCCAATACACTGGTCACATTCCCCGAGGGGAAGATACGACGGATGAAGTTGAAATCTCCCACGTACAAGCTTCCATCTATTCCACAAGCTAACGCCACAGGGGCAAGAAGCTTGTTGCCATCAGCCTGGCCATTGCAACTCGGACAAGAGATGCTACGTCGTCTGCCATTGCCCATAAGACTGCTGATAACGGGTGGCTGCTCGGAAATAAACTGGTTCTCTCCATTGCCTTTGTAGAGGATACCTGAAAAAAGTAAGACATAAAATCTTCTTGTCATTTTGGATGCACAATAATAAATATATAGACCAAAGTAATTCATGAGAACATGAAGTATAAAGCTATGCTATTTAACGGAATTAGAAAACAACACATGGCTCATTGCATTAGACATACCGCTGCCTCGCTCGCCATGAAATGACAGGTTGTGTACACGGCGGAAGGTCTAAATGAGTTTTGCTGTGCAGGTAAATCTACAAACTGCAGTGACATCTATTATATGTACCAGGGGTTTCTATCACTGTTATACATAATATAAATTATACAGGTTTTACCTGTCATATCTTTATTTTAAAGGAAGTCTGTCAAGACTCCTAAACCGATTTTGCCGAGTAGGAGAATTAACATGCACAAACTAAAATAGCAAAAAACAAATAGTCCTGTTTTTGAGGTTATGCACAGCAGCAGTCAAGTGCACCAGAGCCTATAGAAAGCAGGAAGTGCTCCTTTTTTTCTAGTATCATTGCCTAATGCCAACACTCTGGTAGTAAATTTGATTTTTAACCTCTTCACTTGCAGGTTAATTTGCATATCCATAGATAAATTAATGTGTTTGCATTGCTTTGCTACTTTGTGACCAAAGTTTTTGCCTTAATTAAAACCTCCTACATGACAGTACAATAAAAGAATCTCTCAATCTGCAGATAAATAAGTATCTTAAGGCGGGGGATACGCAA
Organism: Engystomops pustulosus; assembly: GCF_040894005.1. Taxonomy (NCBI): domain Eukaryota; kingdom Metazoa; phylum Chordata; class Amphibia; order Anura; family Leptodactylidae; genus Engystomops; species Engystomops pustulosus. Next base: position 244,607,854 of record NC_092411.1, read on the forward strand.
ATCTATTTATTGGCTGTAACATTCAGAACAATCCTGGCACTTTTCAGGCTTAGATTTAAAGGGGTATTCCGGGAATATGAACATCTGGTACAAAAACCCATAATGCTATAAATAAATAAATGTTACAAAACTTAATGTCACAAAATGGAGCTTAAATAGTTTGATTTTATGGTTCAGAAAATTTTATGGCCTCTCCAAGATGGCCACCCCTGGAAACTACAAGTCCCAAGATCCTTTAGTTCTCAGTAACTCCTCCTCCCTCTTATGCTCTGCTCCCTGTGATGATATAACAGGTTTTCTTGCTCTGTTACCATAGTAATGATGTGTAAGTGCCATCACCAAAACACTGGCCATACTGGATGCAGTGCAACTAACCGACTACAGCCAAACATAGTGGTGATCACGTGACCTGCCCAGGCAGGTGCAGGACATGTGATGTGGACATGTGACCAGTGGCCATCTTTTGTCCTGTGTATGCTCTGCAACGGACCACGCGGAGGAAATTAACGGACTGATTAAAGGGCCAGTAGCATTTTAATTCTCCATTACAGTCTATGTCAACGGCATTTTCTGCTAAGGGGAGCAAAATTTTAAATAACAACTCATTACACATTAGCTTATATTTTAAGGACCCATTTGTATATGAATTATGCTGATTGCTGGAATACCCCTTTAAATTTGAATCTTTTCAATTTCTTTTCTTTTTAATTTGCTTTGGATGAATGTTTCAAATTGGTGTCTACCTACTGCTGTCATCCACCCCAGAGCTAAGGGAGGGAGAATGAAACAATCTCTAAAAGATTAACAAAACTAGATAGGAGCTTCTACTTTTATAGGATTAGAAGGGGTTAAATACCAATTTCCAGGACAATTGATATTGATATCGGATCAGACCAATTCAATCATGAACAAAATCTTTGAAAAAATACCACAAAGCTTCTAGGAATCACAACTAGTTAAGTGTCTGACCCTGCGGTCTAGGACTGAGGGCACCCCAAAGCTAATCTAATGTTTTGCTGTAGCCTCCATATTCTATGTCGTAAAGGTTTAACCTGCAGTCCATTCACTTTTATGGAACATCTGGCACAACTACGTGCAGCAATACAACAATGAAGTGAACACCACCTCGCCCACATGGACTGTGAATCATCCAGAGTACAGAACCAGGGCAGAAGTGGAATACTAGAAGCAAACTTTAACCCAACTTTACATGGATCAACACAAACGTAAGTAAAGTTGAGGTTTCCTCAACTAAAAGATTCCAAAATTTCTATGCGTTCTTAATCATGAAAGCGCCCCCAGGTCTGCATTAGGGTGCTGAAAAACAGCTTTGCTACTATACTCAAATGTTGTTAACTAAGACAAGAAGTCAAGTAGTCTTTTTCATCAATAATAAGAAAAACTTTCAGTATAGAAGTGCTGGATAAGAATCCTTCACCACCACATCCACAGATTATCAAAAGGAACCTTTTTACACAATTATATTGCTATCAACAATTATTGTGCTGTTCTCATCCCAAGAATCTCAAATGAGTAACAAGTGAAGAGTCCGTGAGCTTTTCAGAAGGCAGTTTATTATCATCTACTGCTTAGTTAAATGTATTTATAATGATAAAGTGCTCTTTCGAAAAAGTATATATATATTTTTTTTTTAAGTACCAATCTATGAAAATATGGAGACTGTTTTATATCTGAAGTACATTACGACATCTATATGAAAAAGCACTTTATAGCAGAAAAGATGCACGGATTCTTACAAGGTATAAGTGGCTTATGCATCCACTTACTGTATTAACCCATTCAAACCCATCTACATGTATGCCACTGAACGTCTTGCCTAAAACCTCCATGCGATATACCAGTCTGGCATGGTTCCATAAGTTTAAACACCGCTGACCTCTGACACCTCTAACCTATGACAGAGAGAACTTCCTTCCCATTAAAAACTTAATTATAAACACTGTTGAAAAAATGCATTGAAAAGGTACAATTTCAGCAATATCTATGTTAGTGGAAAAATGAAAACCTTTTCCCATAAAAAAATGTTTTATTTCACCAACTTCATAAAATAAAGTTCAAAGGTAACTTGTCATCAGAAATTGACCTAATAAACCACTACCAGTATGTTCATAAGCAGCTTTCATGACCCAGTGTGGTGATATCATCCAGAAAATCAACTTTGAAGTGAGATGTAAATTGGTTGTATAAAGTCAAAAAGGCGATGCATTGCTAAAATCTGCCTCCTCCCACCAGTAAAATCGTTCCCTAAAACTTTTTCTTTCTGCCTTTGTGACAAAATCTGCAGTTTCCCACACTCATGGTGAAATGTTCCATGCAGTGCGAGGGACAGCATTCCGGTAAGTACAGGAAGTTGACAAGGAGAGGACTTCCTGTCTGCTCAGGCCAAGATTTGAAGAGACACTGAGCTGTCAATCAAAAGAAGGAATGGGGCTCATACATAGGTTGGGGAAAACATGACTCTTCTATTCAGAAATTGACTCTGGTCTACTCAATTGCATATAAAAAACTGTTGTAATTAAGGTACATTGCCTTAGGTGATATGGGGAGGACTTTTTACCCTTACTGGTTTAAGGGGTATTATTCTGGTGACAGGTCTTCTTTAAGAACATGTCCATACTGGGATTAGAATACTATTTTACAGATGCCTATTTATATGTTATTTAGATGCTCATCAAGCAGTAAAGGGAATGGTACAAGAAGGAAGAAGCAGAGGTCACTAGATATGAATATTTACTGTACATATGACAAGATCTAATAAATAGATTTTGTTGTGGAGCAAAATAAAAACATTTCTGTATTACAATTTCACAATTATAATTAGGGTGTCCTTTTTTTCTCAGATTGATCTATAAATGCTCTTATTTATCCGCTCATTACAATGTGAAGGTGATCTGTGGCAGGATATTGATTTGTACGAACTCTCCAATACACAACAGTGTAATATACTAGTCATAATTTTGCTATTGCGCTGCCATTTCAGGATCGATACACATCTTAATTACAACAAATATCAGAAATCATAACAAGTCTTAAAATAAGGATCGAGAGAGAAAAGGTTCTGTTTTTGTATTACACCTCCGAGAATAATTCTGTTTGAGAAGAAGGAAAACATCGATCAAAACCTCATAGAGACGCATTGTTCCACCCCATGTCAAATGCACATTGCCAGGTCCTTATTCCAGTGTTGTCTGAGCCTTAACTAAAGCTTCCTCATCAGCAGATGTTAGTAGGAAAAACACAGAGAAGCTATATTCACATAAGATGGACTCAAAAACATACCTTAAACTACTGCATATAGTGGGTTAAAGTATCTGTATCTGGTTTGTATCTACCTGTCAACCTATTCCAAAAAATAGGCTGCACTCCAAAAATTTGTGAAAAAAATGTTGGGTGCCTTATTTAACCCAAGCACCTGTGCTATTGCTATGATGCTCCTGGACTTTAAATTTTTTTATCTGTCTATCTATTCAGAGATATCCATTACAGCAGCTATATCTAGACTGCAGGAACCTGTAGACTGGAGATGTCATCTATAAAGGAGCATTCTTTATAACTATATGAAAAGTGATCTCTACAGAACAGGAAGTGTTAGAATATGAGGAGAATCCGTGGTCAGGTTGAAAATGTAAGATGCTCTACATCCTATATATGTAGAGAGAAATATGTTACATGCAATGTCTAATTGTAAAGTTTTGAAAAGTCATTTCCACAGAACAGGAAGTGTCAGCATTTACGGATAAAAAAAGATTATTGGAAATCTTGCTAAGGAAGTGACATGTTGAATAAAAAAAAATAAACGTTTAATGTAAAAAATGTGAAGCTTAGGTTACTTTCTGATGACACAAAAGTCATTTCCACAGAGCAGGAAGTGTCAGCCTTTACGGATAGGCAAGATTTCCAATATTTTTTTTAAGGAAGTGACATGTTAAATAAAAAATCAAAGTTTAATGTAAAAAATGTGAAGCTTGGGTTACTTTCTAATGACACATTCCATTTAAGAGCTATGCCTCCATTAATATGCATCAAGCAAGACACCACCGGCCAAGCAAATGGAATACTAATAATGACATGCAGCACTATAAATAGCTAATAGTGATGAAAGATCCCAGTCATTTTACATATGGAATGCTGAGCCGGCAAGAATGTAATAGTCCTTATGGAAATTAACAAACAAAGCATATGCCTGATGGTGAATTTTTCTTACTTAAGACAGTGATAAAACACAGACGTGGTTATCCATTACCATTGTCCTTCATTGAGCACAAATCAATGAACACATTTTTGGTCCTGGTTCTAAAATGGTCAGCTATTATTTTCTATATGCATGTGTCACAATAAATCTCTATTTCTTATAATCCATGTAAACCACATGTCAGTTTGCACTTTGTGCCTAAACATGTTTTATTGATTGTGGATACGGGTTTCAAAGGCAGAACTATGGCTAATGGTTACACTTTTTTTTCTAGGATGCTGTTAAAACGATCAGCATCGTAAAAAAAAAAAAAGTACAAAAAAAAGCAAGAAAAGAAAACACAAAAGAAACTTGAGAGCAATGTTCTTCAAAGCTCTTAAAACCCCTCTGAATAAATAGAAGAGTTTCTTTGTTGTAAATGCTTGAAACCGCCATTATAGAATCCGGCTCGAAGCGAGTGGCTAAACTCCGAATAGTGAGGCATATGTAAATGGAAGATAATATCTCATAAACAATATTCCATTACAATGCTGTCCTGATTAGGAATTGATCAAAAAAATCCCCCGTGTTTCTTGCGTGATTACATCTTTCGCAACAATCACCAGACGATATCCCCCCCCCCCCCCCCCGCCGGATACGAGGCGTTGTATAATTTTCATCAGAGAGGTCCTCCAAGCCGGCTATCTGCACTACTGCGTATGATTTATCCTGTCATTAGCCTGAGAAATAGGTCCTTCAGCTTTCTCCTCTAGTATCGCAGAAGCGGAGACGAGTATAGGAATATTTATGACCGTGTATCAGGGTGCTGGCGCAAACACCTGTCAGTATCTGCACTCCTCCCCGAAACACATTTCACAGGCTCATCCACCTTGTCATTACAAGTAACCACTTCGTTTATTCAATTAGACACGCGTCACTTTGAGAAGTCACCGGTTGTCAGGGAGCGATGCTCGATATAATTTAAAGCTGGGAGATTGGTTCACCTTGTGGCGTAAGGCAGGCTGGTATTTTGCTATTCATATGCATCTCCATTATTGCTGCAAGCACCGGCATATTCCTCATTCCACTCAGGCCCATTATGTGTTATTGCAGCTTTTAAGAAATGCTATCTCCCATTGCTCCTACTGAAAAGTCAATCCATCTAGTTTCACAGAACTTGTTTTTTCTTGGTTTTGAAGGAAATTAGTTTTTTTTTAACTTTTGATGACATTGTTTGTATTTTCAGAGTCAGGCCTGACGTACGCAGCTCAATTGGACGTATATAGCCTTCACAGTAGAACACCAAGTCCCTGTGGTCTCTATTATGATACAATAGGCACTCCATGTAATACCATATGAATTTATGCAGCATTAATAAGTAAAAGCTATATGCTGTGGGTGCTTCCCTATGGCAATATCTGTGTTTTTATGCTGCTTATTATGTACATGAGGTTGGAAAAAGTCCATCAAGTCCAACCTTTAAGAATTAAACAAATGTTTTTCCCCATAACCAAGATATTTTCTGCTCTTGAGAGCATTTATATGGACAAGTATATGTGAAAGTCTCCAATATCCAGGTGTGAAACACAAAGCAGGACAGAGGGTGCCACCATACACAGGCCCTGAAGCCTTGATGTTCCAATAACGGGTAAAACACACAGCCCTGGTCGGTCCATGGATCATGGACTGTACCATCTCCCGTTTCATGGACCGACCACACTGCCTTGGACGGAAATATATTCATGATTAAAGGTAGGTGCTGTTGTTTAATGGAGTACCTTTATGTATCATATATGACATATATGATTATATGTATTTGAAAATGTTCAGTTTGTTTTAATAATATTTAAATATATCTACCTTTTGTTATAATATGCCTTTTGTTTTTCTATTCGGAGGATCTGGGGCCCGATCTCGGTGAGCTTGGACCAAACTTTCCCTATTGCGTGTGCCGTTTGAAAATTCTATTAGTATATATATAGGCAGTCCCCTACTTAAGAACACTCGACTTACATACGACTCCTAGTTACAAACGGACATCTGGATATTGGTAATTGTATATATGTATATATATATATATATATATATATATATATATATATATATATGTGTGTGTGTGTTTGGACATGCCTAAAGGTGTATCAAGTATTTATTTCAACTTATCCTGGAGGCAGTTTATCCCAAATCACATGTTTAAAAAAAAATGCTGATGATGGGACCCCATATTCTAAACTTCTAACCTCCATTTTGGCCATATTGACACTTGTAAAACTTTTAGCAAGTATTTTGAGATGAGAAATTTCCAATACTATAATGTATGCAACTTTGATTATCGGGTCAGCACAGTAATGGTACATTTGTTGGAGCCGGCCACAGAACTGTAGCGTTTCTCCTTGACTTCCCCTTTCAATATAGGACTCTACATTAGGAGAATGATTACTCGCTGGATACATTTTATAGAACTAATAAAAAAAACCAGTCATTTATGAGATATTGTCATTTTCCATTTTCATAACCATTACATGTTAGTAAACTGCCCATCTAACTTTATATGACATTGCACTGTGAGCGCCATTTATTGGGGGTCATGAATACGGACACGTAACTCTGACTCTATTACAATGCTCTTCTTCCTAATAAATAACGCACTCATTTATGAATACAAGAGCAGTTTTATTAAAGTCTAGACCAGAAATATTGTCTTACCTATGTCACTGTGGAAATCATTGTGTCATATGTACTCTGGAAATGTAATAAAAGCCCACTGATAGAGGGGGTCTGCGATGAGAGATGTTTGATTGCTTTCTAATAGCCGACATTGTGTTTTGTTATTATTACATATCTCCAGTCACACTTATATTGTGTAAATTGGGTTGCAGAATATGATTTTTCATTTTTATTGTAACAATGAATTTGTTTCAGCATGGTTACTCTGGGAGCTCTGTAGACAGGGATATGATGACACATTACGGACTGCATAACAATATCTGGATGCCAATTCCACAGCCTTCAATTACTGATAAAACTATGCGTGCTTGGTTATGGAGGCACCATCCCAAAGCAATGATAGTTTGTCTGTTATTATTAACCTGTCTGGACATGTTTTTTACTCTTAAAAGCACCATAAGAAAATCATAGCTCTATTTGGCTTTCATCTTGCTTTGGGAAGAAATAGTTGGGGAAACTCCATTATATAAATAGACCCACAGTTAAAATTTATAGAATGTTGAGCAGGAAACTGAGAATTTATTGGTGTCACGAAAGGGACAAAAACTTTTCGTTTCAACCACTGTCAGTCTAGACCCCATGGAAAAACCCCAAATAAAGGTAGCAGTAAGTTCAAGTTTAAACTCAAGTTATAGAAGTGTAAAACTAAGGGTCTGTTATGTTCTTTACAAGTCTAGCGCTGATATTGAATAATTCTCTTTTATGAAGACCTTTCATAACCACAACCAAATACAACCAATCCAATAGTAAGATGGGCAATTCCAGGCTGTATGCTCCAGCCCAGTACCGCCCACCTGACAGTGATAATCTGATTAGCATCCTGAGTACAGTGGCACTGATTAGTAATTTTTACAACTCAAATCTGAATCACTTTTGCAAAAGAAGACTTGGTGGAGGTGGTGATAGCTCTTTAACTAGTTTACCGAATCTTTTAACGTTTCTTTGAACTTTTGGAAGCCAATAATTTTAACCGAAGGTCATGGCATTAAGCTGAATACACTGTATTAGTATTAGAATTAATAGAACACTTCTGTCTCGTTATAACATAATGCACACCCCCATTGTATGCTAATGCGTGCAAAATCACAATCTAATTGATTTATTAAAAGCAAATATTTTTTTTTAAGTCATTTTTCTTATGATATTTATATTATTGTTAGCTGGCTTTTTGGGTGAAAAATGTGTAGCAGAACATAATGGAATGAGACATGAATTTAGAACTGTATTAAAAAAAGAGACGTATTAAGATATGGTGCACAACAACAGCAAGGACGGATAAGTATCAGGGGTTTTGTGGCTTCTGCTTCTAACTGCCTGGATGAAATGGAAAAAAAAAGGTTTTGGATTATGACACTTTGCCAGTGATTGTCCACTTAGAGGGTATTAGAAAAAGCTTTTCTTTATTTATTGTCTGTAACTAAAGAAAAGTTTCTTTTGTTCCCTCTGAGTGGATGGTCACTGTCAACGTGTCACATTCCAAAAACTAAAATTTAGCATCTTGTCAGAAATGTAGAAAGAAAAATCCTTAAGTTGGCAGAAACCCACAGCAGAAACTCTAAGCAGAAATATATCCATTATATAATGAGAGCAAAGCATCTCAATGAATCTATATGCAACTTTCTGAAATGTGACCAGTTCAATTTTATAGAAACACTACAAGCACAATTTCTTCTCAGTACCAAGGAGAATGTATGTGGCAAACCTGAGGATCTGTTTTATGCTCTACACTTATAACATTATTACCTGGCCAATATATACATTCCATGGGGAAAAATGGCAACATTTAAGTGAAAAACATCAGGCTTCCGTTGACCGCAACAACTGGATTTTTTGTGCCCCTCAACCAACTTGAGAATCAGCACCCAGTAAGGTCTAATCTCCACAAGTAAATTTGATGCCTCCAGCTTGCATCAAACTTGCATTGCATGCTTGCTGAAACGTCCAGCCCGAACATGTTGACATGTATAGTTCAGATCCAGTTTCTGAGAGTTCAGGCCGGACTTTCCAGCAAGCAAACGGTGTGGATGCATCAAATTCGTTTGTGGGCAATAGGCCTTGGACTGCTCCAGGTGTCTTCTTCCTTTTTCTTCAACTACTGTAAAATTTGCCTCTGAGTCGTTTATTTAAGGTTGCCATTTTAAGTGCCATCAAATATCACATGTTCTAAGACACCCACTCGTTATAATCGTTTAAGTGTGATTGGTTACGGGCAATGAAATGCAATTTATGTCAAGGAAATCAAAAGTAATTGGTAAGGGATGAAATATCTAAGGAAGGTCATGAAGGACTTACCATTCTGGACATCCAACACATGATGCTTATCTAAGGTCCAGCCACCCATATTTGAAGCATCTAATTCATAGCCTTGCAAAACAGCTGTTCTCTTCTCCCACAATGTGAGGTCTAAACATGATTCATATTCATACCCAACAGATACTGGAAACAAAATAAAATGAACACGAGCTATAAATAACTTGATTAATAGAAAGACTATGGTAAATACATATTACCCACGTTTAACAGTCTCCATTAAATCTTTAAAAGACATAATTGCCAGCTGTACAAGTGGAACATATATTTGTCGTTTCATAACATTATTTTATACAGTGGAATCCTCTTTACACGGATAATGAAATGAATATGATAACTGGATTATGAATAATTAGATCATGTAAGTCACAACAGTGTTCCTCATTCTTTACTATGAAGCAAACAGCTTGATTTACACTTAATGCATTTAAATATTTTACTTAAAGTCACAAATTGCTTAGTAAACTAAACTTATATATATATATTACACAATATTGAATAATAAAAACTTTTATCTTACAAAAAGGTTGACATTTCTTTTGTAGTCCAGTCTAAATACGGTAAAAACAGTGAGAGTCCTGATTTATCTGCCTGCACACAGTGATTGGCAGTAAAAGTCCTTATTACCCCACACACAGTGATTGACAGTAAGCATCCTGATTACCCATCCTAAACACAGTGATTGACAATGAGAGTCCTGATTACCACACACACACACAGTGATTGACAGTGAGCGTCCTGGTTACCCCACACACACACAGCGATTGACAGTGAGCATCCTGATTACCCCTCCTAAACACAGTGATTGACAATGAGAGTCCTGATTACCACACACACACACAGTGATTGACAGTGAGCGTCCTGGTTACCCCACACACAATGATTGACCGTGAGAGTCCTGATTATGCAACCCACACACAGTGATTGGCAGTAAGAGTCCTTATTACCCCACACACAGTGATTGACAGTGAGAGTCCTGATTAACCAACCCACACACAGTGATTGACTGTAAGAGTACCGATTTCCTCACACACAGTGATTGACTGTTCACTGTCAATAACTGTGTGTGGTTTGGATAATGAGGACTTTCACTGAGAATCACTATGTATGAGCAGGGTAAAGGAACTGACAGACTTCAGATTCACACACTGATACAGGGAGAGTTGTCAATCACTGTGTGTGAGCTTGGTAATCAGGACTCTCACTGTCAATCATTGTATGTGGGCTGGCTAATCAGGACTCTCGTTGTCAATTACTGCGAGTGGGTGGAGTAATCAGCACTCTCACTGTTACTAACTGTGCTTAGGCGGGCTAATCAGGACTCTAATTGTCAATCACTGTGCGTAGGCGGGCTAATCAGGACTCTCATTGTCAATCACTGTGCATAGGCGGGCTTATCAGGACTCTCACTGTTGATCACTGTGCATAGGCTGGCTAATCAGGACTCTCACTGTCAATCACTGTGCATAGGCTGGCTAATCAGGACTCTCACTTTCAATCACTGTGTGCAGACAGGCTATTCAGGACTTTCACTGTCAATAACTGTGTGTGGACGGGCTAATCAAGACTCTCACTGTCAATGACTGTGTGTAGGTGGGCTAATCAGGATTTTCACTGTCAATCACTGTGTGTGGGCTTGGTAATCAGGACTCTCACTTTCAAACACTGTGGGTGTGTGGATTAATAAGGACTCATACTACTTAAAAGTATATTATGAAACTATTCTGCTCAAAACTATTTACTTCCTATTTTGCCTTTCAAAAAATATGAGTGAGAAATATAACCAGATATTCTGTCCAAACTATTTATTAATAAATGATATCATTATTTTATTTTTATATGTTAATATTGTATCATATTTATTTTATTTTGCATTATTTTTCATTCACACAATGCACTGAAATGATAAAAGTTACTACTAAAGATAAGCCAGCCTCCATTGTATCTCTCTTGCGCCTAATAAAACTTTTTGGACTTTGAATAGGCAATTTCATACTTGCTACAATCAAGGCTCCACCAGCGCTATTATATAATGCTCCTTGCTATGAATTAGCATATGGTTAACATTTTGTCTCCAAGCTTAAATTGTTTAGTTTTTTTCCCCAAGTTGATAAAATAACATTGACAAGTGAAATCCCAGATAATATTCTGTTCAAACACCTTGATTTCTCTAACACCTTATGTGAAGAATTGCAGCTATCCAGCAGTGTTTTTCCATATTTCCCCTAGTTAAAGCATGTCATGAGCGGCGCCAGCCTCGTCATCTCTCACTCCTGCTGCTTCTGCTGCTTAATCTCCATTGCTCCAGGATACAGGTTCATCAGAGCTTCACACCTCAATCATCTGGGGCAGCAGTTTGCTCCTTAATGGCAGGAGCTGTGATCCTGAGACTTATAGTCTGACTTGAATATTTCATCTGTTTCTTCACAACAATATTAATGAGGATTTTATATGGCTGTTCAGTTTTTCTCACCCATAGATTGATTCATTACCTCTGTGATCACATTATTGCCTGTGATTACAATACTCAGTTGGAGAGGCGCAGATTTCTGCCCGACAGCTTGTACAGATGGTAGAAAGTCATTTAATACATGGGGAGCTGAGCTCAGATGCCTTGCAAAAGTAGGGATCATTGGTCCCTGTGGTAGCTGGAGGATATACACAGTCCATAAGGGTGGCAAATAAAGTAGTATCTGCTTATTAGAGAGGAATGAATCTATTTGTTGATACAAATTTGGCAATTTTCAAGCATTTACTGAGTTTGAATCTTTTTCACTTGCTTTAATTTTTCAAAATGATGGCTTACTAAGAGCTTGTTCACATCTCTGTTAGGTCTTCAGTTATTGTGAGCCAGTGTCGGGAGTGGTCAAACACAGTCCTTGGGTAAAAGGTATAAAGGAAAGACTTTGACCAATTTTGTGTGTTCGACAACCTGAGATGTGATCTTGCCCTAATAAAGTTATTATGAGCCAGAACCGTGAGTGGTCGAACACAAAACAGATGCAATACCTTGGGTAAAAGGTGTAATAGACTTGCACCAGTTTGGTGTGTTTGACGAAACCTGGTGTTGACTCACAAAGACTAATGGACCTAATGGAACTGGCCCTAATACTTTTGCTCTTCTCATGGCCTAGGAAGAGGAAAAATTCAAATTTCTGTCCAAAAGTTTAGAGTAATTCAATTCAGACTCAAAAAATTTAAAAATTCAACAGAGATTTTATGTATTGAATCTTGGATGTATCGCCCATCTCTACTCCCTATTATAGATTAGCCAGTCTTTGGTGGTCCCCCTATCAGTCAGTCAGTTAATCTGTCAGTTAATTAATAAGGCTCCATGTGCACAGTGTATATGGCGGCCATATGATAGCCGGACAAATGGCAACTAGCCGAAGTGCATTGTGTGTCTCCCTACTGTGCTTTTGTCGGAAGAAAGATAGAGCGTGCTCTATTTTTTGTTGTACTTACAGCCCATCTGGATGGCTCCCTATGGAGAGGGGAGGGGTGAGGAGCGCTCCCTTCTCCCATTATGGCTGTATGCTATGGTCAGGCAAAGCATTCGTTTGTGTGCATGAAGGCTTAATCTGATAAAACTTTAATAGCGTTGTACATAGGGCCTCTATTATAGTGATGATTTTTCAACCAAGCTTGGTGTTTGGACCTGCACATCCACACACCTTCATGAACTCTTAGCAATTCTGAAAGGGAAGGATAATTTTGCAGAGGCAGAAGGGAGCACAATCAATTAAGCCTGGGTTTTCTATATTGAACAAAGCTGTCTTTATGGTACATCCATGGACAAACGATGAACAGTAATTTATGGAGAGATACATTAAATAACGCTGCTCTACATAAGAGTAAGTTATAAAGCAGACGGTTAAACACCAGTGAGATTCAATGACACAGATTTCTTCAAAATTAAATGTCACAGAAATATTTAAGCTGCTGCTTAAAAAGAAGATGAATGCACACACAGCAGCTAAGCCAGCCTCCCGTTATACACAGCCATAAATCACCCGTTGCTTGACAGAGTTCCTAAAATAAATATTACTATTTAATTATAATAGAAATACATACCGACAGCTTCAGATAATCCATAGACTTTCTGGTTATAAGCATCAGTCTTATCCCAAATGAAGGTGTACGAAAGATTAGGGGAGGCTGGAAACCATTTCTGGAAAAGTCTTCCAACCACCGCTACCATGAGATGAACTTTCATTAGATTGAACGGTATTACCGCGTGGGTCATTGTAATTTTAAGAACCGATTTATATCCTGCCGCTCTTGAACTTAGATAGGATAGTTTCAAATCTGTCCCTGGAATGGTTGTTTCTTCATGAAGCACCTGAAGAAATAGATAGAAGATCTGATATTAAACAAGAAGCATGTTGTATCATATCAAGCAGGGGTTATATACAATATTGCTGATAAATAGATCCAATGTTTATCACCAAGCAATATGTGCATTGCAAAATTGGCTTACTGAAGACAGTATGGGGGTCATTTACTAAGGGCCCGATTCGCGGTTTCCCGACGTGTTACCCGAATATTTCCGATTTGCGCCGATTTCCCCTGAATTGCCCCGGGATTTTGGCGCACGCGATCAGATTGTTGCGCATTGGCGCTGGCATGCACTCGACGGAAATCGGGGGGCTTGGCCGAACGAAAACCCGACGGATTCGGAAAAACCGCTGCATTTTTAAAAAAAAATCTGTCGCAGAGCTTGCACTTACCTTCACTCAGCCCCGGCTCGATGAACTCCAGCACGTTCCGATGCTTTTCAGCGCAGCGCCACCTGGTGGACGGCGGAGGAACTACCTTAATATATCCCGGCCGGACCCGAATCCAGTACAGAGAACGCACCGCTGGATCGCGAATGGACCGGGTAAGTAAATCTGCCCCTATATGTTTAAGCTGTGCATTAAAACACTTATGTAAAGAAGCTCCAGCTCCAAACTGAAATCTTAGCCAGGACAGACCTGGGGAGGACTACAGATGTAGTGTCAGTTGGTAAATACGGCAGGCCAGAGTGTTCATGCCTCTGCCTATTCCCTGCAAACTGCCAGACAAGGCATTTTAAATTGCCCCTTTATATTTTATATAAACATGTATACACATGTATATAATATATGTAATATTAAACTGTATATAGATTACTTTGCAAGTAACTTAATTATACTACCAGATAATGCTCTTAAAGTTGACTATTTATGTTAGATTAATGTTTGGCTCCCACCCAGGGCCAGCGCCAGCACTAGCACTGGGCACATTGGGCATGTGCCAGGACCCAGAGCTGCTGGGGGGGCCCACATAACGCTGTACATAAGGAGTCCAAAGGTGGTGAGTGTGGCTGTATCTAATGAATCTATAGGGTGTGAGGGGGACTTATATAAAATAACCATGAGGGGACTGTTTGCTATGATAAACCAGAGAATATTTTAGGTAACAGGAGACTGTTTTGGCTTCTGAATTTTTAATGCTGCCATGTAAGTTAACTGCAAAGGGGTCCACTGAGGCTCTGTCGCCCAGGGGCCTACTGAAACCTAGAGCCGACCCTGCTCCCACCATATTTCGATAAACACCGTTTTGCACTGCAAAATTGCCACTATTCCAGCCACATTAATAAATATGAACATGAGGTTCTTACTTACATTTTGAACAAGTTGCATAAGCCAACTAAGCACATTAAGGTGAACATGTTTTAGTGAGTCCCTATCCAAGTGGGGGCAGCACCATATGCTGTCCGCTGCAGACATAACAAAGCAGTAACAGGGAGCAAGGTGCTGCATTATGGCAACAGCGGGCACTATACCGTAACAGGCCACTCCCACAAATTTGGCCCCAACATCCTGCAAACACCTCATGAAAGGAGCATGGATATTGTGTGGGTTTCCCTGCAGTTTTCCCTTGAGTTTTTGAGTTTTACATTGTGAGGATTGAAAATCTGCAGCAATACGTGACATGCTGGGACATCTCTTATCCAGTATGTTGCAAAAATCTCTGTCGGGTAGAACTGTATGAATATGGAGTAAGTGACCTATGGTGGTTACATCCCATGTGTCTCCAGCCTGAGATAGTATTCAAGGTAAATATTATCCATGGTCGTATATTATGATATATTCATATACATATCATGATTACAAAGCGCCAGTTTTATTACTCAGCTTTTAGCCCACCCAAGCTAAGGGGCTCCAATTGTCCGGTAGAGCTTAAAATCGCAGAAACAATAGCACGTTGCATTGTATAACATCGAAATGACATAAACACATAAAAAGGCCCTTGAAACATTCTATTCTGGAAGCCATTTAGCATATGATCATAATTAAGAAATGTGTCTGTGCCTCAGCTGGCTCTTTGTTCAGCGGCCATTTTGACACGTCGAGTATTTAGGACTGTACCGGTGTGACTCATCATTGTAAATTATGCCAAATGATTTTAGCTAACTGAACAACTTATCTCCTCTATAAAGCTGTCGGGTTTGATGATGTTCCAATGTATGTGATATATGTGTTAGTTATATTATCAAACCAGACTCCGTTACTTATTGCTTTTCTTTTCATGTAGAGGATACATAAAAGGCTCCCACACATTGCTCACTCTGTTATCGCTGCTTTGTTGCTAAAGGTTTGGCTTTTCCAAATGGGAAACTGACAGACATTTTAACTACAGTTTGATGATTGAAGGTTCTGTGCAGTCATTAGTCATGGAGATTTCAGACTTTTACGTACTCAGATCTGGCAACTAAAGCAATCACCTTTATTTCACTTCGAGCTGCAATGACAGGATTACAATCTATAATAAGATTCCTACACAAAGAAGACTAGCATTTATAGTTGCTAAGCCACCAAGCACTGCTTGTTTGATATGCATAGCCAAGTGTACAAAATAAGAATTGGGAGGGTTCCCATGGGAGAGCTTTCAAACATTCCTTTTTATTGGAATATTTTGGCAGGGGGAATGTGCTTTCCTATGTCATTCGCACATTTTATTACCTAGCGATTTCATTGTCAGGTTTTTTGTCTCGCTATCAGATCTTAAATAAAACAGCTGTCTATAATCCACAGATTTCCCCTACAGTTGTTTTTTTATATATAATATATACTTAGGAGGACATCAGATAATTCCTCTACTATCATTTCATGTGGCAGGTAGGAGAAGACTGAAGATGATATGATGGGGAGGGGGGAACAAGATAAAGCAGACCAAACATTCACGGTAGACTTTATCATTGTGTCTTACAGTGGTCATGAAACTTTAGTAGGTGGTGGTTGAATGCTGATTCCTCCTTCATACCCCCCGCCCACATCTGCCTAAAAGGTTGAAAAGACCGTTCATTCAATTTGTATGCCCACGCTTACCTTTCCTATTGGCTAGACAAGTCCAGATATAGGTGTCCCAAAATAGTTAAAAAAGGTAGTATTTCAAGATACAGTCTTTAAAGTGCTATCCTATCTAGGTATACACTTTAATACTATTTTATACAGGTGGTCCCCTATTTTTAACAGGCGGTCCCCGACTTACAGGTGTCTGCAATTAAACTGTATTGTTAATCCTGGTTCTTATGACAATCCAACATTTTAAAATCCAATTGTCACAGAGACCCAAAAAAATTTTATCTGGGGTTACAATTATAAAATATACAGTCCCGACTTACATACAAATTCAAATTAAAAACAAACAAACAGAATTTGAAATGCTTTGTGCAGTGCTCCGTAATCTGTGTGCGCTATATAAATAAAGAATTATTATTATTTCTTGTATGTAACCTGGGGACTGCCTGTATTGGATTTTAGACTTCTTAAGCCAATTGCAGCCCAAGTAATGGTGAACACATGTCTATGGCTAAATCCCCCCAAAACAAACTTGAAGAACTCATGGATGATGTTGTAAACCTCAAATTTATCCAGTTTATAAAAATCAATGGTATCATTCCTCATATATTCCAGTTGTGTCTTTATAATTATTTTAGTTGCTGTGAACCAGATTGAGTTGTCTATATTATGCTCAATTTAACCAGGGGCAAACCAAAATTACCAGTGGTCTAAAAATCACCCCAAAATTATAAAGTCAGGGATCAAACGGTTGGAGAGAATGATATTGGTCTACTGTAGGGAGATGTCATGTTCCAGTCCATTAGGTTTATGTTCCTGTGTATTGCTGGATTCCTCGGCAGGTCTCTGTCCACCTAGGTCCAAAATAGATAGGACAAGGCTACAGTGGTAACTCTTCCAGTGCAATCAATGCAAGAGCGCTCTTGTGATGGGTTTACAGGAAACAAGAAATATTTACTGTTATAGAGTGTTTACAATGCAGAAGACTACATTACGGCCAAGTTTAGCAAGTGTGATGGGAATCGCAGGACCCAAAGGCCTACTCAGACGATACCACCCATTATGTGATTAGATGCTACTGGTCAGTAGCCAAGTCCTCTTATACTTTCAACTGCTGGCAGCTCTGGAAACATACATTAACCCATAACAATCAAACAACAATTAGTTATAATCAATCAACGGATTGCTATTAAAGGGTCAGCTGGTTGGTTGCCATGGGATACTGTATATTTAATATTTATTATAACATAAGTGAATGTGCATATTTTAGAAGACACTTTCTCTCTGCATGTAATTTTATATTCTATGTGTGGGGAAATCAGGGTATCAGTACGGCACTATGGCTGCGATGAGTTGGCACATCTCCATCTCTACAGTATCTTTCACTTTGTTGTATTTATGTTTAAAGCATCTTTGAAATGTAAGATTGAGTTTTTCAATTTTCCTCTGTGATCTTTCTGCAAAATGGAATAAAAGAGTTTGCTCACAGACAGGGTGCACTTTATGAACAGTCAAGCGTGCTGAGCGCGAGTATGTGTTCCACAACCCAGGCTTATTATTGGTTGACATCAGTCACATGAGAGGAATCGGTAATGAGAGCTGGATTTCACTTGTAAATTGTCCTGGTGTATGGCATAGAACTGTCACAGTTTGACTGCTTCTTTTGAAGGTGTATCTTATGTCCTGAAAGCAATAATAAAACCAGGAATGAAAGCTGTCTAAAGTCTGTGAAAACTCCAACCAGAAATTACAGCCTTTCAGATTGCTTCCTTACAGTACATGTAAAAGAGCTACACAACAAAAAAGGAAAATAAAACCCAAACTTGTATTATACTTGTATTATATACCACCACTTGTATTATATATCAGTAGTAGTGCAATGACATGTATGTATGATATATAGGGTGATTGTAATGCACAAAGCTGCGTAACTGTCCATGAGATGTCCAGTGAATACCCCCATTTTGGGCAAATACATGGAACTGTACAAACATAGAAGATGATTGACAGTATAATCCTAGAGTAGTTATCATTATAGTAGCTTATGGTGGATGATAAACCAGACAAATCTTTACAATCTATTAGTTGACATATTTGATGTACAATTTTGTGACAATGTAATGTACAGCATGTACTGTATGGCAGTTTTTTCTATAACTTACACCATAATTCTGGTGTTTCCCTGCAAAAATTATTAGCCGGTATTGGGTTTCTACTCACAAAAAGGTCAATGGGTCTACACATCAAGTTTAGGGATGAGTCAAAAGTCCAGAGAGCTTCACCAGAGGTCAAACGGGCTTAGACGTCCGTCTGTAACTAGGGGTCATCTGTAAGTCGGGTGTCCTTAAGTCGCGTGTTCTATAAATTTTTCAGGGACTTTATTTGGCTACTGTAGATGTTTGTGCAAATGAGCATAAAATTCAGTAAGTTTGTACTTGTAACACATAACACATAAATCCCAGTTCTATCCAGCTCATCAGAAATTGGCTTATCAATTATTTTTCCATGTAAAGTCCTGAACTATTGCGCTTGGACATATTTATATAAAAGTTAACATCCGTAACATTCAGGCCATATAATTCCTAGGTGACTTCTAATGATTCTGTACATTAGTTTTGTATTAGTTTATACAAAGCAAGTTACTTTTAATGAGTGTTCTGCGCACTAATATACCATGCGTCACTATCACATAAAACAAGGCACCGCTGTTATGTTACCTGCTGATTAAAAAAGATAATTAGCATATAACAGTATTGCAATTATCTTGAGAGATGACAGCAGCGAGCAATTGTTATATTGGTGTGTGCTACATCTATAACTATGTTTTACCTGCACTGACAGTTATGGATTGTATTATGAGACGCTTTAACAAAGAGTCATATGACACAAATGGAGCTCCTCCACTGTCATCTGTTATGGGACTGACAACACTATTCTCCAAATATCAAACCAAATGTGATGACATCACTGCTCTTCATGTATACTGTTATAAATAATTATATTAATGTAACTTGTCATTAATAACCCTAAAATGCATGTGAAACTAAGACCTTACTATAAATTCAGTTGAAGAACAAGAGGTGTTATTCTAAGATTGGCTCTCCAAAAGCAATTGTGAACCTATTGTAAATATATTACCGTACATTCTAGTGAGTGAAATCATAAAAAAATTAATACTTAACACTAGACCTTCAGCTATTCTCAGCCTAGTAACTAGGTAACCATTTAGCTAACATAGGATAGAGTCTGAATATATTGAAGTGACCCATTTACCCCAATGAAATATATATATTAAGTATGCAACAATACTATTTTTTTTGGCATGGAAGTGGCGTAAGAAGGATGGGGGAGACACAATTTGGGCCTTATGACTGTTTTCAAGGCTTGTCGGCCAATATGAGCTTAATAAATCTAACACCAATGTTTTTATTATATGCTGATTTATATACATTAATGTGAACTTTGCCTTAGCAGATATAGCATTGATCTTGGCTGTTTTCAGGTTCCATAACCAAGTTACAGCTATACAAAAAATTAAGTACCTTCTCAACAAATTCTATGATTTTTCAATTGAGTCAGGGGTGCATCAGACATGAGGTGAGTTGGGCCACTGGCCTCAGGCAGCAGTAGCAGAAGCAGGGGACAGCAGGGGCAAAGTCACCTGCTACAAAAGCAGGACATGATACTTAAAGATAATGTCACATGCAATGTCAGCATGGGTGTGAGATGAAGTGTATGAAGAACCCACTTACTAAAAAAATTACTACTGGATGGGGAAGAGGGAACACCATTCTACTGCTTGTTTCGGGCAGCAGAGAGTTTAGGTTCACCCCTGATTTGAGGACACAATAAAATCCATGGTCCTCAGAAGGTCTTAAAATTGAGTTAAATCCTCAGATGAACATGACACATTACACTGTGAAATAATTTATTTAAGAAAAGTGATCTGAGTTTACACTATTTAAGTATTGGAAATAATGAGTAATCTGCCTCAATACGTTTAGATATAAATAGATCATATAAGGTACTTCCAGGTCAAATTTCCCTTTGAAATGTATATATTGTAATAAGAAATTAAAACTTGAAATGGGATCCAGTACCTGTGTTTCTGGAATTATGGGGCTGTCCTCGTGAGACGATCTAAAGAATGTTGACAAAGGAGATGATACTATTACAGGGTTTGGTCTGATGAACCCACTTAAGTCACAACTAGGTATTTCATTCTGTTCCTTCTTCATCACCAGGGTATCCATGACATAAAAAACATTCCAGGGTATCCAGACGGTGTGGTATTGTGTGAGGAATGGAGCTCTTTCGAACATGAGCGTCAGAGATGCACCACCATTGGCAACCAGATCAAACCTGGGAAATAAACAAACAGCATTGAGATTTAATACAATAAAGTGGTAAAGCTGATGCTAACAAGCTCCTGTTAGCAACAAAGAATCACAATGCAAATGAAAAGAAGCCGAGACACCAAACCGGCAGATGCGGCGCTCATAATGAAAGAAAACACTATGCAGCACAGACCAAACAGCTCTGCTGGGTTTAAGGAATATTGATTTATTTTCCTGTAGATGATAACCTTTATTGTATCAACATGAAAATCATTCCAGACATGCCGTTTGCAGGCCACAATGGTCCAACTTCATTCCACCGCATCTGGCAGAGGGCTCCCAGAACCACAAGCATCTCAGCAAATTTTCTAATTTAGTACTTATCTGCTTATATCATCTAAGTTCTAGCCTAGAGACATAAGAAAGGATGCAGTGCAGTTATACCCAAGAACCTGCCAGGACGTAGATTGTATCTGCAGACCTCAGGAATAGCCCCGCATACACAAGAGCCTGGGGACATTAGGAAAGCCTGGGGGTAGGATTTGTGACCATATACTGCATTTAGAACTGTGTATAACTCAGGGCTCACTAACAATGCTAAATTGAAAACATGTATCAAAATCTGACATATAATTAAATACGGATGTGGGATCAATGATATTGTGGGAGGAAATATCAAATATGTATATAAATTAATGGGTAATTTTAAAGCCGTAGCAATATTATGGGACACAAAGGACTTATCTTTTACGCCACTAGAAAATGGGGCTGTGTTTTCATGAATAATTTCTATGCCAATTGAATTATCGGTGTTGTTTAAATGGAATTTTTGATGTTTTTTTTTATGTTATGCTACATGCAGACTGTGAAAATAAAGCTGTAGTGCATTGTATATTGTGAGCTAATCTATTCAGGGTAGTTTTTGCAAAATCTTCAAGACAAATATAAGTATAAGTATATAGGGCGGCACGGTGGCTGAGTGAGTAGCACATCTGCCTTGCAGCACTGGGGTCCTGGGTTCGAATCCCACCCAGGTCAACATCTGCAAAGAGTTTGTATGTTCTCTCCGTGTTTGCGTGGGTTTCCTCCGGGTACTCCGGTTTCCTCCCACACTTCAAAACATACTGTTAGGTTGTTTAGATTGTGAGCCCCTTGGGGACAGGGACCAATTTGACATGCTTGTGCAGCGCTGCGTAATCTGTGTGCGCTATATAAATAAAGAATTATTATTATTATTAGTATACATATGTATAAACATGTTTTATCTTAATCCTTTATTGATGGTTGTTGCCTTGCACACATATTAGATGGAAATAGCTGGCTTATCACTCCAAGAACAAAAGATTGAAATTCAAAAATATTATTGTTAGAGATGAGTGGACCTAAACTTCTTGTTTGGGTCTGCATGCGCCCTGCGTGACCCAGACATATTAGTGCCGCTAGCAATTTGCTATGGCTTTGATTGGCCAGGGGTGTCCCCATGGCCAATCACAATCATGGAAAGTAGATAGGGGTGCTAATTTGGCAGATTGGTTGTTCAGTAGCTAATCTGGCAATATGTCCAGCTTGCACAGGTCGCACACGAACCGGAAGTTCAGGGCCACTCCCTCTAACAATGATATTTAAGGATTTAAACAGTTCAATCCTTTTGTTCTTGGGGAGCCAAGCCAGATGTGTCCTTAGGTTCTCCTGAGCATCATGGGAGGGGGTAGATATTTGTCATCTGAATGCATGTTCAATCAACACCTTATTGGTATAGGAAAATTTATGTGTAAGTAGACATGGAATTTAAAAAAATGAAAAAGCTGAAACTAGTCTGTATAACTATTTATGGGGATATTTGACAAAAGGACACTGCTTCACAACTCTACACAAATGTCCATCACTACCTTTCCTCTTGGCTTGAGATATGGCACTATGAGTGGCACAAGATGATAAGCTTGGGGAAAAAAGTTTGCATTACTCTGTCAGTCTTTATGTGTTACTCATCAAGGCATATCTGGAACCTAGAGGGAAGGTAAGGCGGGACAGAAGGCTGCAAATGCATGTTTTAGGCTACAGTGCAATGGGCTACAATGGAGAACACCACTTATGAGAACCAATTCAAATACTGTGCAGTCTAAGAGAAGAAGAACTTTCTCCAGCACCTGTAACGTTTGACTGGTTGGTCCGAAATCTGCTGCACAAAGTGGTAGATATGATTTAATATATAGTCACTCTTTCTACATCTAGTTCTATACACAAAGATAACACAAACTTTGAAGGTGTCTGCCATCGTAAGGGCTTCTAATAATTACATAATAAAAAGCTTTCCTGTAAATGAAAGAGCAATGTAATAAAACATGACATTTCCTTCTTTTATTATGTGCACTCCCTGTAATTTATGAGCATATGCACTCACATCCCATCTTGGCGTGTGATCGTGTATCCATAGTTCGGGTAATGCAGAAATGACACATTGACTCCGATGAGCGGTGTTCCATCAGCTGTGAGAACCTGGCCTCGAATTACAGATGCAAGGCTACAGAGAGAGAAAGAGAGAGAGAACAGAAGACTTCAGGTTATGTACACACTTGCTTTCTGAGAGGTGATTCATGGCATAATTCCCCGCTTCACTACCTCAGGTGGTTCAGTGTAAAGTTCCCGCATCATAAAGCTGCCCAATGGTGAGCACCTCTAGCTGGAGCGAAAAAACACAATAAAATCTTTGTGCCGAAGTAACCTTTTCTAGATTAACCTTTTATCTCCTATTCAATGCTGAAGGGAAGAATACACTGTTTTCTTGCATACAGTCTTTACAATGCTACATTTGCATTTCAAAAACCCTTATAGTATATTCTTGAAGATGCTTACAATTTTTCAAACTTTGCTGCTTAGCTCAACAACAACTTTTCTTACAACTCCCAACTCTGATTTCACTGCATTTAACTCATTCTCGGTCTAAAACAGATTTGCTCTCTTTTTAAATATATTTTAGACTGCAGTCAGATCTCCATCATGATATCGATCCATGTTCTCTGTCTACAAAACTTTTTGCAGGCCACCAACCACTTCTTAGGTGTGGTAAGAGGCTTTGAGCCAAAAATTAATCTTAAAAGGAGAAATGAGTAAAAAGGACTTGTGCAGTGAGAAGTCTGTAAAACCAGAAAGGGTAAGATACCCTCTCTGGCTCATTAGCACAATTTTAAAAGTTGATTTTAGAAGGTAGGGTTCCATGGATAACAAATTTAAGAGAGCAAGTCATTTTATACATGGAGAGGGGCTAGTTAAATTTGGCTTTTAACTTTTTTATTATGTCACTTTGGGCATGAAGGGGTGTGGAGCCAAACTGTTGGGGGAATTAATTACTTTAGACTTCACATAGACTGATCCTGATTTTTAAACCAGGTTTGACTTGGCCAGGGCCTCTTAGTCAATTCTGGGTATGGTATGCTGGTAGGGTGGAGAATGAAGGCTGGCATTTAAAATGTCAGTCTTGGTAGCCCCCCCCCCTCCACCCCGTTGTCTTATCTGCAGCGGAGAGTTGTTATACAATAGAAGGAATTGAGCAAATTAAAACCTTATACAAAATAGTAAATACATAGTTTGTTGGAAAAGATTAAAAATAATTTGTATTTAACTTTTTTAAATTCATTCAATAGGCGTCACCTCTCAAAATTGACAGTGATCTCTGTATGCACACGCACACAGGGAAGCCTGTCGATCATTACCAAAAGCATGGCAAAACGTGTACCGAAGGGTGAGATGTAGGTCATCATAGTCTGCCGGTGTCACGCAATATTGAGATCATTATTTATGATGCACATATTTACATTATAATAATATTGAATGTTGAACTATCTTTGGGCTGACCTAACATGAATTTATTTGCATAGATTGTGGTCGGTTGACACTTACTGTCACTCTAAAGCAATGTATTACATACATTAGTAAGTATGATATACTGTTTAATGATTATTATAGAAATTGACCCTCAGAGGAATAAACCCTACAGTGTATTCTCATTGTCTGTCATGCCCTCCTCGGAAACTTCATTTCTAGATTGTCTTTTATTTTCTTTGTGATGTATTATTTTATTAAAGTCAGAGATGTGAGAATCATTCAAAATTTGATATTTGATTTGCTGAAGCATTGCCGAATATCTTAAAAGATTTTATTTGAGTCCAATTTCAATCAGTTCAAACCAAGATTGCTCTATTTGTGCTAGAAATAGGAATATATACCCCTCTAGTTTTGAAAAAAACATTTTTTAAATATCTATATCATCATCCTATCCAATCTCATTCATTTTCTATAAATTTTGGAATTTACCTTAACCCTAACCATAAGACTGCCTTTTATATTGAAAATTTCAAGGACAAGAGCAGCAATATCAATTATCTGAATTAATCGGAAAAAATATGGATTCGATTTGGTGGCAGAAAATCTGCCTGTGACCAATTTTTGATATTTGATAAGGCTTTGTGTAATATTGCTGTAGTTATTGATCAGCTGGGTGATTTTGGTTGTGTACCCATTATTGGGTTAAAAGTGACCATCCGGTAGTGCACATCCCAGTGAGGTCTATGTAAGAGATCTACAAAGACATAGAACCAACGTAGTAAATATGTATCAGGTGCTTATTTACAAGAAATACCACCATCTATAGTAACATAGCTATAGACAAGAGATGCTATGACTCTTCCTCTACTGTATATAGCAAATAAAGGGATAACAGCTAAATGTACAGTACAATACAACATATTGTCACCAGTGAAAACCAGCTGCACATGATTAACCTACGAATAACAAGAAATAGGTGGTCACGTCTCAAGCTGAACGAAGAGTCTGCTGCACGTTGACAAGTAATGCAGATATAACCCTGTAAAATTATTTCCCTCTAAAAGGCTTAATATTACCTAATGAATGGCAAGGTACTAAATGATTAGTCCATTCATTTACAGTAGCTATAAAGGCTCTCACAGACGAATAAACCTTCAAGCTTTAGACATGTCAAATATTTGGCACTTGCATGAAAAAAAGTATTCTTTCCAATTAATTTTGCAGCAATTGGTACTTCTGCTGGGAGCAGGAAGGGAGAAGATTTAGAGGGGGCAATAAGGAACATTTGTGCAACAACTTTTAATCAACTGCTGTGCCTAACTGCATTAATACTGTTAAATTACCTTAGACCCAGGAGTTCTAGTGTAAATCATCTTCCTTCACTCAGCAGGACACAAGGCACCTGCTCTCAGTTACTGCTTGTATTTCACATCATTACCGCTTCAGTAAAATACCAGTCAGGCGGATTATGAAATCAGAGCTTCATAATGAATGTTTTCCTTGCAATTTATATTAATAAAATGAAAAAAAAAACAGCGAGATAAAAAAAAAAAATTAAAAAATAACTACTTGGGAATAGCCAGAGACAATTCTATCTTGATTCGGAAAGTATGCATTCAGCATTGCTGATATTGGATTTTCACGTTCTGAATATATCAGCCTGATGTCATTAGCACCTTGAGAGGTAGAGAGGCCGAGAATGGAATTCAATGTGCTGCAAGGACATCGGGAACTAAATGTGTTAAAATAAACAATCAAAGCAAAATAGCAAGATATTTCCAAGCAGACTTTGAAAAATATGTGTGAAGAGCGGATAGATTGAAGAGGACGGGCAGAATTTGTATAAACAGCACAAGAAACTTCTTATGGAAGCTAGAAATGAAACGGTGCATGAAAACGCAGATCTACAGTTATTCCTCTTGGGAAACGCTGATTTTTCATGATTCTTGTGCTTTGTTAATAGATAAATACAATGCAGGTGGACGGTGGGAGAATTTTACAGTTTTTTATATAAAAATAAGAATTTCCTTTTTTAATTGGTTTCTGCATTACTATAGTATAGTATAACAAATGTATAATGGATGACATTCATCCACCCTCCCCAATTACACAATCTCTTGATTTTCGGAACATGTCCGAATTCCAGACAGGTGGTGAAAATCTGTGAGATCCTACTAAGATATTTTCTTAAGAATATTTCCTCTTAGGTAATCTACAAACATTGGGGTTCAACATCACAGTGACTGAATGGTGGGATGCAGAGAAAAATCCATTAATACTGTAGAATGAGAAGTACATAGCACTTAGCATGGAAACTATGGGGGGCTTCTAGAACATTCCCTCAAGAAATTTTATTGTTTACATGCATGGCTTTGCTATGTCTAGGACAGTTTGAGGATGATTTAGAGATTAGACACTGTACCATGCAGGCCATAAAAGGGATGGATAACATATTTTTAAAAATACAGATTTTCTGCAATTTGCATAACCAACAAACTATTTTTATTTATATATATTCACGCCTCCTGAGGAAGCAATAGGCGAAACGCGCGTCGGGGCGAGAGGCACAAGGGAGCTCAGTAGCAAGGTAATTAAAACGAATTCTGTTCAATACAAAGAAAAGCTTATTTAAATGGTAGGAATGCTAATGTATGAGACTGTAATGCAATGTAACATCAGGAACCTTTGACTTGCGATATCTGGGCTACTTGAACCTCTACTTACTTGGGATCATTTTAAATTTTCAACCACTGTTAAAAATGGTATTTTATTAATGATTAAAAAATAAAGAGAATTTTTATAAAAAAAAGGTAATTTGTAAGTTCCCCTACTTCTTTAGGGTGTTATTTTTTATTTTTATTTATATGTATAAAGTCATTGGGGGGATTTATCATGTCAAGGCGTAGTCACACTTGTCCAGGCACAGGTTATAGCCCAATTCTACGCCAAATAGAGTTGTAAATATACTAAGAGCTCATCGAGGATTGAGCACTGCACTAATGTTTAATTCATTAAATGTTGCCCAATGAAAAAGTTGTAACAGGGTCCTTATCCAGTACTGGTGTCTTCTTATGTGATTTGACAGAATTTCTGCTCTCTTTCTTGGAGGAGGTCCAGAGCCCCAGGCTTGCAGGACCAGTTGCATTTTCAATCCATAATGCTTTACCATTGGCACCAGTTGTAGATACTTCTCTCACTATCCATAATAGGAATAGTCGATTGCACTATTTTTAATACTTTTTTTCATTTACTTTAATTGTTTTCCACTAGTGTGCGTAGATAAATGTGGCTGACTAAGCTTCTCTTTCCATGTAAAGCAGTAAGGTGTTAATACAGTAGCTGAAAATCAAGTTCGCAGCAGGAAACAAACTCTTGCTGATATATTTTTAGTACAGATGACAGCTTTACCTTTTATTGAAAGGGTTGTCTCCAGGTATGACATGGGTGCTGTCAGGTCCTATGAGGAAGCTGATCCTATCGTAGAAAGACCTGGCAGCCTGCTGGGACGGTGACTGCTGGCTCTGGCTGATAATGTCCTGTGGATCAGGTAGGCCTCGGCAGTACGGCTGATTCTGGCAAGCGCTCTGTAAGCAGCAGTCTGGGTCCATGCAGTCGATTAAGCCATCTGCCAGGAAGAAAGTAACTTGATTGAATTCACACTCATCAGGATTATTCCGTCTTTATTTTATTAACACCTTCAGCCCTGATCTATCACCAAGATCTTCCATTCTCTTACTATGAAGCTAGAGAAAGAAGTCAACGTTTGTCAGAGAATTGATTCCGGCAGCGAGCTGAGCTCCCTTTAAATGTGTTATCAAAAGACAAGATACAAGGGTCTAGGTCTTATTCGATGCTACATCCTTGCCTATTTGAGACGATGTAACCACACATAGAGATCTGCTGGAGTATCTGTGTTCTCCAGGAGTAGAATTTAATTAGATTAAACAGTAGCGCGAGGCCCAGCTCGGAAGCCGATTCACCGCCACCGTAGCACATCCTCCACACTTACATTTTCTAGAATGTGATTTAGATGATGCAATGGTGCAGAGTTTAATAACCGCTATCAGTACGAGTATCAGCAGGCCTGTGTCAGCAAGACCGATGTAGAGCTGTCATATGCCCGCTAATTTAGCTTAGTAATGTTTCTATTCTAAAACTCAATTTTTGAAATGTAGCTACCCATTCCTTCTATTTTCCGTGAGATGATTAAGGCTCCGGAAAAAAATATATGATACAAATGACTGAAACCACAGCACTGCAGTTCTCCACTGAAATATAAGAAGGCATTTTTTTGAGGGCCATCAAACCGTACCTGCAGTAGATCTGTCAGACGGAATAACACCTGCATTTCTCTACCCTGATGGCCTGATATCACCAGCTCAATATGCTATACCCAATCCAAGGATCCAAATAAGAAGTAGTATGAGAAATATCTATATATCCTCTCCTAAAGGGATATAAAGTAACACTTTGTGATTTATTACAAAATATAGTTCACTTATTCTCCTGGGCATCACGGGGTATGGTTCCAGGGGGAAAATACTAGCATTTAGTAATTCATCTTTGTTAGTTTATAAAAAGCAAATGTACATCTGGCATGTAGTGTGTGGGTCATAAAAACTGCATGAGATTGACACATTCTGAACTAATCAGCTGGAAATGCATTTTTTACAAGCCTCTCTGCTGACATCAATCAGAGGAAGGATCTCATTTTCACCAGCCAAGATGCAGGGACATACTGTTTGTTATTTTTGTGTGGAGTTTATCAGCAACTTGCCCAAGCGAATGACGGATGGTTATGAATCTGGCTCTATATAACTGGAGAAAACATTTCTCATTCTGTCTCTGCACGTCAGTAGCCTCTATTATCTAGTATAACCAACAGAAACCACTCGCCCCGGCCAAACCGAGCTCAAGTGAAACTGCTCTGGCAGACTGCGAGTTCATACTCCATTTATTTAACTCCACTGGGATGTAGTGGAAGACAAGTGTACACTGTATTGTATCAAAGGAGACTTATACCAATAACAACATAGACAATGGAGGATTAAGGCCAGATACTGGACTATCATTAGAGGATATTTACAGATAAGGCCATGTTCTGTCCACAAAATCCTACCAATGTTTTCAAGTAATCTTCCATGTCATCAGCAATAATTCTATAGAGATCAGCCTACGTAAAATGTATTAAGAAAAAAAATCTTTAAGTTTGGGCCCGGGGTCAGGTGCAGTATTGGCGGCTTTGCCAATACTTTGGTGCAACAATTAACGGCTACTAGACATGGCTGTCTCAAACTACTTTTTAGGTTTCACGATAATAAATTAGTGCATTTCTAGAGCCATGGACCTCAGAAGCTGCATCTGCCCTTGATAAGATGTCACATCAGAACAGATGGTTGTCAGGGTATACCTTTGACATTCCCATTTTGCATGTTAGATTAGAAATGGGGTGCTGAATTCCTTAAACTGGTCTTGCACATCAAACCCAGTTGACCAAATGAAACAATTCCAACAGAATTGACCATCCATCCAATGTTAGGACAATGTCTATGTGGCTGATGCTTGGTCAAAAGAGTAATATGGCACAAGCTTATTAACCTCTTCTCAACCTAGGACTCTAAGCCAAACCAAGAACAACTATGTGAAATGGCAGAGATGGTGTCCATGGCTCTTACATTCTTCCAATATACAGGTCCAATATACAGTCCAATTAAGAAAGATTCTTCCCTCGCTTGTTTGAACATTAAAATACTATTTTCATCTTCACATATTAAAAACTGATGTACATCAAGAAATAGACCATGATACGTACGATTTTCATATGAGAAGAATAGGGTAGTATTTTAATGCTCTTTCTTATTTGGATATACAGTACAATTGCCATTGCCATGACAAATATTTCCATCCAAACTAAGTGGAAGTGACCCATATGGACTTCTATCCTTCAACTAATGTTAACATGACTGCTCTGTTTCCATTATACAGTATGTGTTACTTATGTCTAATCTCTTCCTCCAACAAATGAGTTTATTTTAAAAAATAAATAAATAACGGAGCAGGAATATCCATCTAGTTCCTTGATTTCTAAGATTGAACATCTTAATGATGTGTATATTTCCCAGCAGAAGCTACTAGCAGTAATATAACCAGAGATTTATAGAATAATCTAAACTTTGCCCTAGACTTCGCAGGTATGTAAACAGTGAAGACATTATAAAAAAGAAAAATACATATATTGATACACATTGTGATGCTTGATTCTCGGTTGAGTGTCTCAGCAGATTTGCCCTCATGATTGCTGAGTGGTACTTAATGTGTGGCGATAGCACAAGCCGCTTGTTTCAGTAATTGTGTCGAGACACAGCTGCAGACTTATGGCAGGTCATTGGGTGAATCTCTTGGAAGTTTTGCTGCCCCCTGGAGTTTTGGGAATGGCTGCAATATGTATCATGGAAATACTTTGCAGCAGCAAATTGCGCTTAGGAGATTGGAATTGAAATAAATAAATCCCTTTCCTTACAAAGGAATGCTTATATGCCGAACACAATCCAATCAGCTGCAGCCTCCAATAGCCGGAGCTGTAATCACTAACAGCACTCGAGGGTTACTTAAATAAGATGCAATATTCCTGTTCGAAATGCCTTTGAGTGGCATAAATGCCAAAGTCTACGGTATAAGCTACAAATGTGGCCAGTGAAGGCACAAAATATCTGAATGCTTCTGGGAAGGTTGTAATAAAAGTGCTCTACTTTTATGGAGTATGTTTAGAAAAAGATTATACGAATCCTGCTCTTTCTAAATAATACATAACTTTACTAGAGATATGCGTGAGTTAATGTGAACAGTATTATTGACTGTTTTAATTAAGGCTTTCATTTGGAATGAAGGCAAAGGGTGCTACGCTTAACAGTGACCAACAGTATTTTGGTCAATCATCTCATATGTAATTTTGCTAGTAAGACCTTTGTATTTGAGATGTGCAGTGGGTTATCATATCTTCCTGGTACATTAGAAAATTGAGGATACAAAGGTAGGTGCATGGATAAATGCTATAGATATAATTGAGATCTTGAAAGTTGAAGTAGATGAGGATAAAGGGCACGTCTGGGTTGCCGCTCAAAACGCATAAGCTCTGTACATCCATCGGCTTAGGCTGCATTCACACTGACGTATACACTTTTTAGCGTAGCATGGCGGGCACATGTTGGCGCCGATAATAGGAGGAGTGGATGAGCGCTGCTCTTCATAGGAACACAAGTATATGGCGCATGGCCCTGTATTCCGGAGAAATATAGGACATGCCCTATTTTTCTCCAGGCTACGGAACGGTACAGTGCCACACGTGTGCTGCATTGTACCGCTCCCGTATGGTGCTGTGCCAGCTATGGGGGGCATATATACATCCGTATATATGTCTCCCATACGTGTGTGTGAATATAGCCTTAGTATGTTTTAAAGTTGACTGTTTTTATTTTGGTGCTTGGATCCAGTTTTCCTTTTTGCTGACGGAACCTAAACTCCTTTGTTTGCCATAGTTTTATTACTTTCTGCATGACAAGATGTTATAGTTAAAATATGAAAACCTTTATGAGAGGTGACTCAGGTTCTCAAAACAATTACAGTCATTTTGTAAAATAAATTGTTGCCAAGCTACTTTTTGGTTCTTGCAAACACAACATAGGTAAGCTAAATGAGCAGTTCTAGTATCCATTTTTGCTAAAATTCATAATAATTCTGCACCATGAACCAAGTCACTGATTCTTTATAATCTTCTGTATTTAGCATTACCTTTAAGTATAAACATCCTCTATAATACATCAGTTCACGCCACTTAAGACCTGCTGGCATTCCAAATACTTTTTGAACAACAATAAAGTCCTAAAAGTCACCGGCACCAACATAGCTTCAATACAATTCTTAATCTTCCTCACTTTCCTAATACGGCAGGTCAAATACAAAGGAATCAAAATATGAACATATTACTTTGAAAAAGATGGCGCTTAGAGGCATTTCTTCAGAATGTATCTATAAGCACCAGTTTTAAGCTGCAAGAGGGGGAAAAAAAGGTCATGCATGGCCCACATCATAGCATCTGGTGAGATTTGAATGTAGCTGAAAAAATAGCAAGTTTCACGTTTTGTAAGAATCCATTTCATATAACAATGAGGTGTGCTGACAAAATGTCAGATACCCATCAAAAGTAAATACATGTAAAAATAGCAGAGATATCTCATCTTACCTCCTTCGTTGTCCTTACTGTCAGTACACAATGTTTCCATGGCGACATCACATCCAGCTCCTCTCCAACCAGGCTGGCACATACAGTGCCATCCATTTTGGTCTAAAGTACATCTTCCATTGCTGTTACAGAGTCCCGGACAACCTTCTGCAATGACACAGACATAGAAAGAATATCAAGTGATTTGGGAATTCAATGTGGCTCCAGCTTCCTTAAACATAACATAAGACACTTACAGGCCTTCATCAACAGCATAAACACTGTAACAACACATGAAGAGAGAAGCACATTGCACCAATCGTAGTAGTCTTATAATGAGATATATTGAGGAGGGCACAGAAGTCTATTTGGCCTAACAGTAGATGCACCTGCTGACCAGATAATATGGATTTTTCCGATGTTTAAAAAGTTTCAAATATTCGATCCGTAAGAGTAGACTTTTTTTGGTTGCCAGATTAGTCTACAGCTATAACCGTAGGTGGTTCAAAACTTTTGAGTGAGCTAGCCCAAAATGTTGGACAAAGAAATCAATGATGACAGCAATAAAATATTTTTTTAGACAATTATTGACTGAGGTCTAGAAAATTCTAAGAATATTTGGTTTTGAGCTTAAAGAACCTCGTCGACCTTAACATTATCTGGTCTCAGGGCAGAAGTGCTTTCATGTGAATTTACAGTGCTTTCCATAACTGCACAAAGTACCTGCCAGAATAATGGGTGACGGTACTTTGTGCCGAGAATACATTCCTTGGTCACATAAGAAGCAAAAGCCCAGAAATGAATTGAAGCAGCTTAGCGACTAATCTAACAGACATTGGGGGATTCAGGCTGCAAACAGAGGGGACAATAACTGGACAGGATTTCCAACTTAACGTATTAGCTGTGCAGATCTGGTTACTAAGGACGGACAAAATGAAATACCAGAAGGACCACGAGAAAAGACATTGAAAAGACTCAACAAAAACACGGTTGTGACGTGCTTCAAGACATAGAGCAGAAAGTGAGGTTTTCTTTGTGACAGTCTCCCTAA
The DNA here is from genome assembly GCF_040894005.1 of Engystomops pustulosus. Lineage (NCBI taxonomy): Eukaryota > Metazoa > Chordata > Amphibia > Anura > Leptodactylidae > Engystomops > Engystomops pustulosus. Next base: position 244,641,839 of record NC_092411.1, read on the forward strand.
GGCCTTTGCAGTGTTACCTTTATATCCTATCTTGTCTGCTTTTATGAGCAAGAAGGGAAAATTTATGAAACAAATTACAATAATTTAATAGATCTGAGTATTAAAAGGTTTCAAATGTCTTCAAGTCTGACAATACATATAAAAAAATTAACATAATAAACCAAAGAAAAAAAATAAGCAATGTTCAATGCTTTTTACACTAAAGAGAATTGTGCGGAATATTGTGCGAAAGAAGGAAAAATTTAATTACTGCTCATTTCAATTTTTTCTTTAGCAGAAGTTCAACTTTGATAGGGAAACTTTTTAAAATCATTCTTTAACTAGAATATCTGTGCTTATGGTTACACTGAGATTATGTATCAATAGATGTATACCAGTGGATGTTGTTATATGATTTTTAATTATGTTTATTCTGTTTATTATCTTTAAGACTAATTCACATTCATGTATATTTTATATAAAGTTTTAGTATAAAGAAAAGACTAAGGGGTTTGTATTGTTAGTTACTGTGCAATAATTTAGTACTAAAAAAGTCTAAAGTTTGTCCATAGAAAAAATTATTTGACCTTTAAAAAAAAACTGTTTTCCGACTTAAACACTTTTGGCATGATGGGATAGAGCGGAGAAACCAGGTTGTGTGAATGCCCCTACCACTAGTGCCAAGTCTAACCTGACATAGAGAGCGGTGGAGCACACTTTCGGATCAATTATGGAGCAGGAGCCTATAAATTAATCTGATGTGAAGTATGTTGGTGGTGGGAAATATTAATATTGGAGTTCATTAGACCAGTTATAATAAATTTACACCACCGTATCTAGGGGATAAAAACAACACAACTAATGTCATAACAAACAACATGGAGATGTTTATACACTAAATGGGTAAAATAAGAAAAAATATACTGTTGACAACACTGTATGAACATGTGTCGTATGGTGTAGAAGAAACCAATTACCTTTATACAAATAGGTAATTCAGTGACTTTTATCCATAAGCCATCAGTCTGGATATATAACACGAAACATGAAAGTAAGACTCGGTTCACACATGTGTTCGGCAGGCTCAATTCCCGCTTGACACTATGCTTGCTATGTTATATGTTATTTTAATAAAATTCTTAAAAGGCAATGTGTTCTGTCCATGGAAGTCAATGGCAAACAGAAAGAGAGTGCAGACTTTCCGTTCTTTCTGTTACACTCTCCTAAATTGGAGTGTGTAAAGGAAACCCCCAATACAGGTGTGAACTGAGCCGAATGCTGATTTCTGGAATTAAAAGTAAGAGACTCCAACTCTATACAATATGTCAGTGTCAGAACATTGCTAGAACATGTCAGGACAATATGACATTATGTATATTTGTATACTCCTATTTGTATCTACAGAGTTATCTATTGATCTATCTACCTATATAAAATGCCTATCTATTCAATATCTTTCTATACTCCCTACACCTATCTATTGTAGATAGCCATGCCTATGGATTTCATTTTTGCACTTTGGTTTTTAAATAGTTAAGATCTGAGACCTTCACTTGATTAAATTTTACTAACAATATGAAACGGGGCCATCCAGTTATTAACAAGGATATTATGTCTCCCTGACTCCAGTCTAATTATTAGCTGCGTTATCTTTGCAAATTGGAGGGCATATTTTGCTTAGCAAGCACATTTTAAGGCCAGGTACTTTATAAAGCTGAATGTGCCGGTTGCTTTTTATTTCTTCCTTAAAATGTGGTTCCTAATTGACTTTTATCCCTGCATAACTTGATACAAAATGTTCTAATGGGCTCCGCTTCCTCCTTATAATTAGGACTTTCAGAAACGAGAGGGCTTCTGTCTTAGTTAACCTGTTCAGTGGGGGACGTAACATTTGTTGTAGGTCAATGTGACATTAATGGGGAAATTATAGCAATGACATTTTTAAAGGTGTATTAGAAATACATTAGAACATGAAAGTGCTCACCCATGCTACACGGTTTTTGGCACATATATTTTATCCTGTATTTAGATATTATGTTGTAAAAGATGTATACAGCAACAAAAGACACAATGGCAACCTCTAAGGAACATGCACACAAGGGCCACATTTAGATTGGGGAACGAGCGATGCAGAGGACAGAGCAACATCTCAACAGCTCCAAAGTCGTCTCTCATGGCGGCCATCTTTAATAACGATGTCAAATGCTAGTAACAGGCTCTCAAATGATAAAACTGCATCAGCTTCAATTAGAATTGTAGACTACATAAGCGAAAATCGGAAATCCATATATCTGCTTACCTACATCACTACTAGGATGAGTTTTTACTTTGTTTCTATTTTTAAGATTTTTTGATTTCTATGACTCAACCCATTACTGGGGTTGTCTTTCCTTTTTATGCATGTTTTTGTTTAAAGATGGCAGCCTTTAACTTGCATTACAATTTGCCAAAGTGACCTTCGTAGCATTGCTTAGATTTAGTCAAACGTTCTATTGAACCTTTGATGAACACCAATGATCAAAGCATGCAAAGTGATTGAATATTGTGCCGGGCGAGCACCTTCATTTTATTCTGATGGATTCTGAATTACTGATTTTGAGAGCAAAGAAGTTGGGATGATGAGTCGTTTTTGGGCATTTTTCTTTTTAGCCTATTATGAATTTGTTATAATTCATAACCAATAATATCAACAAAAAATTATTCCTCTTTTCTTATTCCTATAGAACTTTTGTTAAAACTATGTCAATTATTAAGTTTATCAAATGCTTTATTCTTACATTACAGATAGTAACTAGTTGTCATATTATTGATAGTGGAAAATGGATCTTAAGATGAAGTCAAAAAGCCATAAAAATATTTTTAAAATGTTTTTTAAAACTTTATTAAACTAATTAAAAAAAATTAATTTTTCTTACATATTGTTATACAGGCGGTCCCCTACTTAAGGACACCCGACTTACAGACAACCCATAGTTACAGACGGACCCCTCTGCCCACTGTGACCTCTGGTGAAGCTCTCTGGATGCTTTAAAATAGTCCCAGATTGCAATAATCAGCTTAAAATTGTCTGCAATGAAGCTTTATTGATAATTCTTGGTCCTATTACAGCAAAAAAATTTGAAACTCCAATTGTCACTGGGGCAAAAAAAAAAATTGTCGGGAACTACAATGATAAAATATACAGTTTCGACTTACATACAAATTCAACTTAAGAACAAACCTACAGTCCCTATCTTGTATGTAACCCGGGGACTGCCTGTACTTTATTTATATGTATTAATGATGATAATGATAATAATAATAATAATAATAATAATAATAATAATAATAATAATCTTTATTTATATAGAGCAATTCTGCAGCACTTTAAAAAATGTATTGGTGTCTTATTTACCTTTACTATGCAAAAATAATCATGGTGAAAGCAAACTAAATTGATATTATGGCCAACGATGCTCTACCACATATATAACTCTAGGTATCTTTTCCAAGCCAACATCATGGATTTCTTTTCCCATACAGTACACAGAAAATATCAGAATTCTATACTTTTCAGACAGCTAAGGGAAAGGTAATAGAAACCCAAAGTAGATTTTATTAGTTTATTAAAAAAATATGTTGAGTAAACAAGGGAAGTCCCTAAACCTGATTTGAACTTGACCTGACTTATTATTTATATGTTATTGAATAAAATATTTATATAAGATGAGATTTATCCACCAGTAGGAAAAAATACCTAGTAAGGGACAAGATGACATGGAAATTAAACATTAAAAAATGATGGCTTAAAAACAAAATATAGAAAATAGGGAACAAATGTACTTCTAAATAAGGTTTATATTAATAGAGTCAAAACATTAGCTCATAATTGTTGAAGAAAATCTACCATCTAAATACATCATGATAATCCATGGACACTTACTCATAGATCCAGGCACCGTGACTGTGGTAATCTTCTTATACTTGTAAGGCCTCCTTCCTTCTAAAATCAACTTTTATAATTATCCTAATGATTCAGAAGAGCTCTGGAGGGCTTTACCAGAGCCCCACTATGCTGTAGCAGCACGTCTTACCCTCTCCCCTGCTCTCTTGGCACTTGCCCTATCCCGCAGGGAGAGATTACAGCAGTCAGAAGGAGGGGGAACCTCAAGAGAGCAAGGGGGAGGGGGATGGTGAGAAAGTGTAACAGCCTGTGAAGCTGCAGCATGGAGGGGCTCTGGTAACGCCTAACCAAACCCATCTGGCATTAGCATAATTTGATTTTAGAAGGAAGGGGGTCATGAATAACAAATATAAGAAGATTACCACAGTCACAGTGCTTGGATCTATGAGTAAGTGTCCCTGTAATGATGGATTGATGGATTTAGATGGTAGATTTTAAGTTAATTGAAAATGCTACAGTATAAACTATATTTTTCTTTACATGGTATAAATATTCTGTATACAGTTTTAAAAAATAGTCAAGAAAAGGCTGATTTCTGTAATTTTAACACAGGATAAAGTAACTTTAGTCTATTTCATTTTAAAGGGAGAAATGCTTAATGTTGAAAGTGTAATATAATAAAAAAACAACTTTGTTCTAGAGAAATCATTTGAAATGATGTCACCTTGGAGTAAACACATTGGGCACAGTTTGGGACTAATTCACATTTACATGTGTGTACAGCATGAGTCAGATATAACCTCAACCGATGAATACTTTTGAATACTCAGCATGAGCAGTTATGGGGCAAAAATATTGAAATAAAATAAAAATTGCAGTAAATTGTGTCCCTTCTAGTGCCAGCAGAATGATTGCATTTATCAGTACCAAAATAATTAACACAAAGAAAAACCAAAACTCTATAAAACAATTAAAAGAAAAAAATAATTAGCAAATGCTATACATGTAATAATGCACACGTACAAACAGCATTGGTCAATTGAGGAGAGGAGGGTGAGGGTCATGATTTAGCTAAGTGTATGATATATAAAAATTGGGGTAAATATTGCCGTATATATACTCCAATTTGGGAAGGTTAAACAAGCAGAAAGAATACAGTACCTTTAACTATTTTATCCAAATAGTGAGCTTGTGAAGTTGAGAAGGGGAGAAGAAATAAGACAGACATTTCAGGACATTAACTGTTAGCAAAGACATGCAGAAATAATGATCATCTGAGGCTAGGAGAGGAATATTCAGGTTAGGTCAGAATCATTGGTCAAGATAAGGACCAGTCATTGTATTATTGATTAATTTTACCAACAAAATAACCTGATAATTTCATGTATCAACTTTTATTTTACTCTTGTGCCATATAAACCAGTTTCACTGAACCCCAGACATAGGCTGCCAAGATTAATCACATATTGTACATTATCATATAAGTATGAACAACTCCAACTCCAATACTCATACATATAAAGAACTATCATATTGATATGGTAACCAGCCTGATAAATTGCATCCTTTGTATTTGGGGATGTGTCGATTCTTATTGTTTGAAAGGAACCTGTCATCAGAAATTGACCTAATAAACCACTACCACTATTTACAGATTGTGTTTCTTTCATGGCCAAGTGTGGTGGCATCATGTAGAAAATCAACTTTGAAGTGAGAGGTAAATGTAAAGTTAAGGAGGATTTTAACACTGAAATCAAGCTCTCTCTTCCACTTCACTGTTATAGAAGGTCCTGCATCCAAAAACATCACCATCACTTCCTTGACTTTATACAACCAATTTACATCTCACTTCAAAGTTGATTTTCTGGATGATGTCACCACAACGAGCCATGAAAGAAACAAAACTAGAAGCTGTTACGCTACCTGACATTATACTAGTAGTGGTTTATTAGGACAATTTCTGATGACAGGTTTCCTTTAGGTTCAATGTTGGATCTTCTTCTCCAGGATCAACGACACATAGTTGGGAAAGATATCACGATGCACCAGCACATGACCTGTATTATAAGGGGTGTACTGCAATATTAGCTCTGTATAAATTTTGTTGATATTAATACTTCTTATGTACTGTATGTACAAGCTGTAAGCTAAAAGCATCTGTGATAAGTTGAGTTCCTGCCTCTTCTTAATCACTTTACTTTAGGTGCAATTTAGGTGCAATCTAGGCGCAATGTTAGGTTTGGGCACTTACATGTGATCCTCCTACAAGCTCCTCTCTGCTTCTCTCCTACTCCAGCATTAGAATAACCCTCACAGCAGAGCCTATGTGTATGACACCCTGCACCCAGTGATTTCCTCAGCAGTGGCTTTTCCTGGAGGGGATCCTCCGGTGCTGATGTCCTGCTGCTCCCGTGTAACTCTGGCCAGTATCCTCCTCTGACTCCAATGTGGTCATCCTGCTACACTTCTCTGTACTAGCTGAAAAATCCTACACACTTCTCTTCAATCCTGCTATGAGCTGCTGCTTTTGCAGATTGTTTGTAAATAGAAGGTCATGAACTGTAAATAGAGGCTACTCATAGCGCCTGTAGTGTCTGCTGAGTTCTGCTGCTGGGGATAAGCTGCACTGCACAAGAGCTCAGTGATCTGCTTCTCGGTTTATGCTACCTTCAGGCTGGAGTGTTTTTGTGCCTATATTGCGCCTAAATGAACAGTTTGCAAAACATCTGGATTGGTAGGATAAATGGGGAAAACATTGTTATTTTTGCTCTGCAGCTCGTTTGGTGTTTAGTTGAAAAACTGTCGCAAAAACAGTGCAACAATATGAGAAGGCGCAAAAACAACATCTCTACACTCCTTGGACTTCAATGTGAAAGGTTCACTTTAATAAGGAAATTATACATTTTCCAACCCATTGGGTTTGTGTTTGACTTTCGTCTATTAGAAAAAGATAAAATGTCAGCTTGGCCCTTCTGTTTTTAAATAGTTAAACTATACAAGCCAATATTTTGTATTTTGAACTTTCCTGGACAAAAGATTACTACTTGTAATGTCTGATAATGGAAAATGACCAGACAAATACTTGATTTTCCATATGCAGAAAGCCACATTCATATAAATAAGTTCCCTAATCCCCAGACACACTTTTAGGTAGAGTTATAGTTTTTGTCAGTCTCTATTGCACTGATTGCTGCTTTTGTCCTATGTAATAACAGCTATAATCACAGCTGGAAAAATGCAATCTGATTTTACTAGATATTTCCAGACAAGACTCTTACCAGTGAAAATTATAGAACAAAAACCATGGAGAGGTTTAAAAGCTATCTGATATCAGCCAGCCTATAGCAAACCAGAATTTCCAATTTACCATCCCAGAGCACAGAGCCTGATCACAAGAGACTGGAAATTTCTGGAGAAATAATTTGCTCACGCAATGGCACAACCTAGCAATTCCTTTGCGCAGACACAGGCAATTATGCAAAACACTGAACAAAGTCATGCATAGTAGTTGTCAAATTTGGAAGAGGATACTCAAGAGATTCTTTGGTCACACTTGGTGTTTTGTTTGGGATGTTAGAGCAGAATCGAGTCTAAATTACATCTGTAATTTAAACTTGAAAAAGTTTCATATGGCCTATGGAACCAGGTTGGATAGTTATTGCGGCACTAAGAGCTTTGCACCAGTTTTCCATTCTTTTTAATGCAAACTGCTTGCACAGGTATTCAAGAAGTGTCCCCTCCACAAATTAGGGGGTGATCCGGTTCTTATACCCCACATTTAACATGTAAAGAATTGTGTTGCACGTCCTATGATAAAGATGCACCAAAAAAAGGAGTGGACTCGGGGCAGTGCAGGGAGCGCCAGATTCATGAAGAAAGGGCACCAGAAATCCTGAATCTGGTGCACCATGCACATTAGTTTTCACCAGTTTTTTGTCTGACTTTGCACATTCTTTATGGTGTAAACTGATTGCACATGTAGTTATAAAGTATCCTCGTGGCTGCACTATACCCAACACAACACATAATTCTGGGGCGTTTCAGTGCACTGGAGTCGGACCACTCCAATTAGTGCAGTGTCTGACAATTGTGTTGCACACCCTGTGTTAAACGAGCACCAAAAAAAGTTGGTGCATACTGAAGCTGAAACAAGGAGGGGCTCAGGTAATATCCCCAGAGTCCTTTGGGCTCATTAGCATAATTGCAAACGTTGACTTTAGAAGAAAGGAGGCCATGGGCAACAAAAATAAGACTATTACCACAGTCACGGTGCCTGGATCTATGAGTAAGTGTCCCCGGTTTCTCATCTTTGATTTTTATGGTAGATTTCCTTTACGTTAGGCAGTTATCCCCATCTTTATTTTACTATAAAGTCCTCTCTTTGTATCGAACATTCGTAAAACAGACACATATCCCCCTTTTTATTAAATATTGCTTGTGGAAAGTTTTTGGAAACTTGGTTGTGGTGCCTTGGGTTGAAATTCACTATGATGTCCTAACACCCTTAGAATACATCAACCAGCTCAAATATACTCACCTTACTATAAGGTGTTTAATATTTATTACAAAAATGATCTTATAAAATAAATTAACTTTTACTTTTATTAAAATTGATTAGCATTAAAAGCAGAAATATTTTTTAGCAACGTTATCGCTAAAACAAATATCATGGATAACCAGAGAAATGGTTAAGTCTATCAGGCGGATGTCTTGAGGGTGTGAAGAGCCTATACTTGGCATACAACATTGTTATTCTAAGCGTCCTTCGCAGGGCATATAATATGTCAGAAAACGCTAGTCTCCTATTATACGTTCTGATCGCGGCCTCCTCTAATGACTGCTATTAGCATCCCATTAAAGAGGCACCTAGGTATCATCCTTAGATTATTCATGCACTAGATTCGCTAGATATGATAAAATGAGACTAGTCTCTGAATAAGTATATTAAGACCATTTATTCCAATCAGCTGCTGTTTTAATCAGCGGGAACAGCATGCCCATTGATTTGATGTTCATTAATTGGTACTCACCGCACTATTTTATTACTGATTATCCTGTCATAATGGATTAGAACACTAAAACAATTTGCATTGCTACATATCTATCACCTTCTATAGAGACGACGTGTGAACAATCCCATAGTATTCCATTTAGAAGGGTTAATATTAAGCCCAGCAGGATCACTAATACACATTTCGCCGGGGTAATTATACCTGTTGGTGCACATTAGATGACTACTTAACTTTTTTTTTCACTACATTTCCAAGTATTTATCAGTATTTTTTCCCTTGCGTTGGCAGTCGTCCATTTTTCTATTATAATACCGGTCCTAATGGTAATGTTAGCCTGCAATCAGAGCAATATGCACACTGCATGTCATTTTTTTTATGTTCGTTGTAATGATGGGAGAGCATTTGAAAGATATTGTTTCATATCCAGGATCTGGACAATCAACGACCAATCAGATAAATTAGAGTATTGTATCGCTTTCTATACTGTAAAACTACTATAATTGTCATTTAGGGAAACTTGTCACATGAAAGAGGCTTCTCAAAATCTTATTGGGAAAAAATTCCTCCAGTTTTGTGACTATTTAATCCGGTAAAATGTAAGACGTTATGATGGAATCTAAATTGACCACATTGTGGGTCTGTCCGCATTCACTAAACAACAATTCTGGCACTGATTCTATTTTCAGGGTTCTAGTCTTATTTCAATGAAAGTACCACACAGACGTTCACAACCTCATCTCATTAAAGGGGTTGTCCACTTTGAACACATTCCAGAAAATAATATTGATATTGTTTGTACAATGAAAAGTTATACAGTTTTCCAATATGCTTTCAGTATCAATTCTTTAATGTTTTCTAGATCTCTGCTTGCTGTCTTAGAGGCTTCATTGTTTACTTCAAGTAGATAAATACTGGTCCATGGTCATGTGATGTCACACATGCTCCTGGCTCGTTATAACACACAGTGTAATCAAAGCTGTGTGATGCTAATGAGTCGTGCACCTGTGTGACATCACATGGCCCTGGACCAGTGGAACATGGACAAGAAGTGAACAATGAAGCTTCCTGTTGCATGACAGCAAGCAGAGATCCAGAAAATTGTTAGGAATTGAGGAATTGAAAGTATATTGGGAAATTTGAAAATCTTTCCGTTACACAAACAATATTAATTATTTGCTGGAATGTGCTGAAAGTGGACAACCCCTTTAAGAATCTGAGAATCTACTTGTCAAATTTGCTCCTATCTCATTTCATTCTCAATTTTCAACATTTGTCTTTCATTAGGGTTTGTATTAGTCAATTAGGGTTAGAGTTAACACTAATGTTACCCTCAAATTTGTATAAATTAATAAACAAGAAATGACGTTTTATTAAAAATCTGTTTGAGAGGACTGGAGGTGGTTATATACCATTTCCCAGAATAATTGGGAAAACCTTTAAAAAATTCTGCAATAATACTTCAGTTAATCAGATCTTGAATGATTTGCTCACCTGTAAGCCTCATAAACTATATTATATCAGTGACCCTTGAAAAACAGCTCTGAGTAGGACATGCTACGTGTGAAGAGCGGATGGTACATTGACAATTTTTACTGTAGGAAATATTTGCCTTAAAGGAAACCTACCACTTGAAGTGGCAGGTGTAAGAAAGACATACCGAGCACCAGCTCAGGGTGAGCTGGTGCCGGAGCTTATTTTTGTTAGTGTTTTAAACCGCTGTATCGTGGTTTAACGATACTTTATAGCCGAAGCTGCTTCGGCGCAGGGAGGTAAGCGCTCAGCGCTTACCATGCGCGCGGCTCTCCTTCACTTCCTATGTAGCCGCGCGCACGGTCGCGCACATGGTAAGCGCCGAGTGCGTACCTCCCTGCGCCGAAGCAGCTTCGGCTATAAAGTTTAAAAAGTGTTTTAAACCGCGATACAGCGGTTTAAAACACTAACAAAAATAAGCTCCGGCACCAGCTCACCCTGAGCTGGTGCTCGGTATGCCCTTCTTATACCTGCCACTTCAAGTGGTAGGTTTCCTGTAAGATGGTTGTTACCATCAAGATTCCAATAGTGTTACAGAGAAGACATTTTCTCAACGCCTAAGATAAATGGTGTGATAGATTGTACCAGTACAATAGACATACTGTACAAATATTCTGACACCACAGCAGCTTATCTGTGTTCTGTTGGGTCCTTACTTGAACATCGTACACCTGGTCCATCCGTTTACTACTTCGAAGGGCATTTACTGGGGTAATAACTGTCCCACGATTACACAGATCCGGCATGACCCCTATAACAAGCTCATTTCAGGGCAGTTCTGACATTTATAAAGTTGGTGATGATGTAATAACCCCTTTACTCCATAAAGTGCATCTCCTATATCTATATCTATATAAAAATGTATCTCTTATATCTCTTGCGCTTCCAATGTCCATGTGATGAAATAGATTGGGACACTAGAAATACAAGTTATTTTACTTAATGTGTCCTTTCTCATGAGTTCACCAGTGAATTCCCTTTAACTTCCTTCTAAATTGTATTCAACGTTCTGACTATATTGGAAAAAAAAAAAATGTTTATTTCTATATTTTACATGCCCTTTTATGCTCTCATAAACTTGTATTACCTCATAGGTGTTGTAGTACAACTTAAAACTGGAATGAAAAAGTAATGGAAAAAAGTGCATCTGTCTACAAAACCTGAACTTCACCATGCTAATTCTTCAATTATTTCAACTCATGATGAACCCGAGCTGGAATAAGATCCAGGCACTGTTTTACCATTTTTGGAAGCGAGCAGGATACATGGGATGAATTTTATGGACTGTGCAAACTTAAAACTTTACAGGTGTCCTGGTTTTTATTTCAATGTAACGGATGCCAAATTCCTCACGCCGTCTGGTATTTAGAAGGTTTTACAACAAATAACATGTATGCAGATAGATTTATGTATACTGTGTTATATATAAACTGTGTATATACTGTATATTTACATACATACTCAGAATAAAAATACTTCCAATGGTAACAATCAGAAAGGATGCAAGGATAATAAAGAATAATGGAATTCAAAACCCATAGTGCATGGTGTTTGCATCTATTGTGTTGCTCTTTTCCCTTAAATTTTGTCTCTCTCATATATATATATATATATATATATATATATATATATATATATATACTTATGGGATTGTTAAATAATGTCACCCACATCATAAGTAACGAATGTGAGAGGGAAACTGTAGTTTTTTTTGACATACTCTTGTAGAAGATTACTCTTCTCTCTAATGATAATACATGCACACTTGGTGCAACACGGGTACAGTATAATGTGGTCAGAAGGAAATTCTGGTGGACAACCATTATTGGGATTGTATGCCCCAACTCAGGGCACATTTACATGAACGAAATGGGGACCCATATCCGGCTGCACCATTTGCGGCCACTTATCGGCCCCCATTGATGTCTACAGTGCCCCGGTCACTGTGCAGTCAGCACACATGGTCTTACCACACCATTACCATGCACGGCGAAATATAGGAAATGTTAAATGCTCTATGGAGAGGGGAGAGGTGAGCAGCGTTCATCCCTTCTCTTTTACAGCATGCTGACGTTTGCCAGCCTGGCCTATGGCCGGACGTACACACATTCGTGTGAATGAACCCTTAAAGGGCCTTTTACATAGGTTTCTTTCTTCACTACGGATCTGTACAGTAACGAGTGTCCTGATCAGTTCGCCTAATTTGCCAATGCTTGTTTATCAGATGATCATATCTTTTATTCAGCCATAAATGTCTTCAAAAATAAGCCAAATTGCCCCATTTAATTAGGGGAGCAGTCTCTTCCAAAATGACCCCTTAGGGCCATCAGCAAATCAGGGACATTTCAGTGTTCTATTTGATTACAGTTTTTTGGGAAAGCAGGAATTCTAAGCATCCTATGTCTCTGCACTGTGCTCAATCTGTGCAATAGGACACTGCATAGTCCAGCATTCACAGACTGACCATAGCAGTGTAAATCTGCCCCTTTACTAAATATATTACTCTATATATAATGACTTATGGCATTGGCCAACCATCTTATGTTACTGGTATCATCTGAAATAACAGATGTAAAAGGGAAAACATAGCTGCTTCATTTCAACATGCCCAGTACCGGGTGGAATATTACCCTTCTCTCTCTAATGAGCCGAGTGACCTCTTATTAAGTCATATGGGCTTTCTATTAGCCCATGTACAAGGACCCATAGGCTCCTGGGCTTAAATGTAACTGCAGCTTCTATATAGTAACAACCGTGTAATTACTAGCTGCGGACACGTGTGTGTATACAGAGACGGATACAAAGGATATTATCTGCATCATTGAATTTCATTTTATATTTATGACATAGTCAGTTCTTAACAACTAATCGAGGCCGAACATGACAGCGGAAAATCTCCTGTCATGGGCCCCTTCCTCCAATCCCAGACATACATGATGCAAGATGCAATGAGTTTCTTATATTACAGAACCTTTTATATTTACAAATCACTTGCACAAATTCAATGCACATTTCATTACCGTTACATGCAAACACTTTTCACAAACGTGACACTTTAACAGCTAAATCCTCTGGGAAAAATCACACGGCATGACAGTCCTGAAAGCTGCTCGGAGGTTTCTGAATAATAGGGCTGAAAAAATGAGCAATGTCACTGTTATTTTCTTACTAGTCATAATGTCTAATTATACCTCCACGTACTCTGCTGCATTATAACATTAGTAGCTGCGCTCCGAAATTTCACATTCTGTTCCTCTGCGGATATAATCCTGTGGCTTTTTTCCCAGCAATTACCAATGACTCAATGAGTGCATTAGGTGCACAGTCACTAAGGAGACATATAAGATGAAGTGTAATATACACAGAACAACAGACTCAAGAAGAGTCGGAAGGGAAGGGAGATCTCGGCATGGGAATGCTAGGCCGCGTATGTGGTTGGAATGTATCAGGGCTCAAGAGAAATTTCCCAGTGTGGAGAAACACACGAGGAAGCACATATTGTGTTGTAAGCATGTCTTGGGACTCCTGCTCTGACAAAACCTGCCTCAAAGCCATTATCAGCTAAAAACATTCTGTGCTGTCTGGTGATGCTCTGTTATCCCAGATGTTATGCTGAAATAATACCACATGCAGCAGGTAGGTAACAAGGAAACATAAAGAAACACAAAAGAATCCTCGTTGCTAGACTACAGGATATGTGCCCGGGGAAGCACCAGGACACCCACTGCCAACCATGAATATATCCAACAGTCTCTCATAATGGCGAATATTCCCTTATGAAGGACAATGAAGCACAAACTATGACTTGGTTTCACAGACAATGCCATGAAACTGATAGCCAAAGAAAATCTATCAGATGATTTCTGCTTCCCTATCTTAAAGGCAGGCGCATAACTACAGTGGTAGCACCATTATATACATATTATGCACACTTTATACAGCATAATATGTATATAACTTATAGGTAATGTATATGTGCGTGTATCTGTGATATGTATATGCTGTATATGTATATGGTATATGGCGTGTGTGTATATATGTACTGTGAATATGCTCTGTATGTGTGCATATGTGTTTAAGAGTGTATAAATGTGTGTGTATGAATTAAGAACTGTATGTTTATGTATACAGGTATGTAAATGTGTGTAATATGTATATTTTTAAGTGGGAAGGGGGGCCCCATTCAGAAGTCTGCTATGGGGCCCTGCCTCTCCTAGTTACACCCCTGCTTAAAGGATATTACAAGGCGGATATAACCACGCCTCAATGCCTTTGTAGAGAACCTGTCATCAGGAAGGTCATTTAAGAATATGACAGGTTCCAATTGCTCCAGGTATGTTGATTTTAAAAATGCCTTTGTTGAGCATCTGAAAAATTCTACTGATCTTGAAATAGTTTCTTCAACACTATCTGGCTCCCTGCTAGCAGTATGTGGCAAGTCCTGAGGGGGGCAGAGATTTTTTTCTTGGCGGTGAGTTGACAAAAGCGCGGGAAGGTAGCACTGGAGAGGCTGAGGGAGCGGAAAGGCGAAGATTGAGGAGGCGGGAGGAGGCATTGATGAGAAGATGACTGGTGCCATTTGAGCAACTGCCCAAATCAGTGGAATTAATCAGATGCATGACAAAGGCATTTTTAAAATCAACATTGAAACCTGTCATCATATAAAAATGACCTTCTTGAAAATAGGTTCCCCTTAAATAAAATAAAAAAAGCACAGCACCCCGAATTTTACGATTATTTGATTGCTTCTACTTCTATGCAAGTGTCTTTTAAGCAACTAACATCTTGGGAAAAAAATCCAGTCTTTAGGCACCCGTTCATTTGGGTGCCTAAAGACTTGTGGTCGCATGGGGCGGACCTGGTATAAAGTAACTGAAGGAACTGGGCTCGTCAACAGTCCTTATTCTACAACTAAATATATATTTTGTACTAGATCCAAGGAACATAAGAAATCCTATAGTATACAAGTAATTTAGAGTCTGAGATTCTGTTCACTTGGGTCATATACACTATAAATTTCTGTCCTTATTTGCTGTAACACTATTGTAGACTTTGCTAGAGATTAGAGCTTAAAACTTCAGAGGTTTTGTATGTGGTAATAAAGACATTGGATAGATTTGGTCATTACACCATGACTAGATAGAAGTTTTCTGACTGTTTGTGAACCACAATTCCCAGTGAACTCTGTTATCTGCAGAAAGGCTCTTCTCAGGTTGTTAAATTCCTTCCCACATCCGACATAAATATAACCCTTGTTCTAGAACTAAAAATAAAAAAGGAGAGCTCATGACCATGGTTCTTACTCTCAGCCCAGAGCTTCCGAATGATGTGGCACCATTATGGATTGGTGACACAGATCACTATAAGATGCATTCCTCTCTCAACCTTAACAAACCACCAGAGATTGGTGAAGATGGTTTGAGTGGTGAAGCAAGACCTTTATTATGAAAGCAGAGCAATAACCAGTGGCATATTAGCATGCTTCAATGCATCTGCACTTATTTATTTTTTAATGAGGACTTTTTCCCGGTGTTGTGTGCCGGGGAGATGTGCACTGACAGCAAAGCCTGATGACAAAGGATAAGAAAGAGTCTCTGCGGAACGTGAAAAGATTAACTTTATAAGTTAGGCCACATTAGATGAAACCTCTCCACCCCTTGATATCGTTCCCAGTGCCTGTGAGTGCTTCTCTTCCGCATAATCTGAGAACTGTAGGCAGGAGGGTGTATGAGTAATTTGCCTTCCTGATTTCACGAGGGATCAGATTAACCCTTCTTAACGCTTAAAATGTTCAGCCAAACAATAACGTATCTGTGATACACAAGTAAGCAAACTACAATTCAGATGCATATCTACTATCTGAGATGAATTTATTATGTAGGTTTTAGTTGTAGGTTTCTCTCTGTCAAGGGCATATAAATCTCTCTATACATCATCTATCATCTATTCAATGCTTTTGTCAGTCAGGGAACTTCCATGCATTCTGTTGTCTATGGTTTACAACAAAATTCTCATAATATAATAGGTTTAAGGGTTTTTCGGTCAAAATAATGGCTTTTAAAAAGAATTTAGGCAATTTTTGCTTTAAAGCCCAAAATAGTTTTCAAGCATTATTGATCGGGTTGTGGTTAGGGAGCATAAAAGTTTTATGGAAGCTTCATTTCTAGCTATAAGAACCTGTTTGAGTCACCACTAGGGACCACAACAGAATTTATTTTCTTTTTGTTCATCTTGATCAACAAGAAATGCAAGAAACAAGATGAACATATATTAATGTACATAGTGGTAGACATGAGGATGTCCTTTTGAGCACTTTAAGCTGCAGTTATACCAAGTGCCTTATGATGTCTACACAATGATACTACAGATAAATCGAGCTCTCCAGAGTGTATAGATAGAGAGCCAAGTGCTAGAGATGTGATGTGAAGAGCAAAAAACTGAAAACGTTACCTATTTCCAAAAGGGGAAAGGATACTTGACAATCACTTAATCCATAAGTCACAAGTCATGTGAAAGGTCAAGAATATGAGTTAACACCTCACTATATATTATAGCTAACTGCCTGTGCCCTGGTGTCTAAACTTCTCCATGCAGCCACCACTGCTATATGTTAAGATTGGATATCATAAAAGAAGTCAACAGCCATTATGGACCCTTGATAGGTCCTAGTGAACCACAAACACATGTTTAAAGTGGACACACTGCAACAAATGGTCTCATAATTAAAACCGATTAAGGTCGAAACACGTTGGTTGTACTTTTCTTGTTCCTGCTGTCACTGTGCTGTATGGTGAATATACAATAAAAGTATATTTGCCATTTTAAACCATTGTAGTGCTGGATGATTGCTTTTATCCACCTGATCCTGCTGATATAGTTGGTGGGGATTCCCACTTTTGATTAGGTTTTGCAAACCCCACCACTTTTTGTTGTAGAACATGCCCAAATTTCCCTCAAGAAATATTGGCCAAATTTTAGAGATTTGAAAAGTATGCATGAATACAGTCCCTGGATCCAAGTTGATCTGGGTTTTTTGTTTGCAAAAATATTTACCCTCTACGCCAGGGGTCTCCAATCACCAGGCCTCAGCCCAAGACTGGAACATGAAGAGAGATGAGTCTTTATTATTTTTATGTGGCTTCTACTGTGGACATTGCTGTGGGCATTAAATGGGGAGCACTGCTGGGGCATTTCATTAATGGGGGAGCACTGCTAGGAAAATTGTGTTGGAGAGGCTCAACTGGGACATTTAATTGGGTGGGGGCTCTGCTGAGGGCATTTCATTGGGTGGTTAGCTCTGCAGGGTATATTTCATTGGGTGAGGGGGTTCTGCTTGGGACATTTAATTGGGTGGGGGCTCTGCTAGGGACATTTCATTGGGTGGAGGGAGAACTGCTGGGGATGTTTCATTGGGGGAGCACTGCTGGGGACTTTTCATTGGGGGGAGCACTACTGGGGACAATGCATTGGGGGGCTCTGCTGTGGACGTTTCAGGGAAAAGTCCAAAGACAATATAGGTGTGTGGGGGTTGCTATAGAAAAAGGGGTATTGTAATGTCCCCTTTTCTGTAGCCATCTTCTTAACAAGCCATGAAAAGAGGGCTATGGTAAAAGAGAACCTATAGAGGGGGTGCAGGAAATGGGACATTATATGGGTTGGGGTTAGATATGGAGTATTTGTGGGGCACACAATTTTTTTTTCGAATGACCATGGTAAGAGGGTTGCCCGACCCCTGGAAAAAAGTTTTAGGTGCAGCTGGTCCCCAGATCCAAAAAGGTTGAGGAACACTGCTTCATGGAGATACTTTGGGTTAGCCACCAGTGACTGAACCTCCTGATATCTCGCTTCATATATCTCTTGTGTATCCGTAACATGGCAGCTTTTAGAAAATAAATAAAAGCTGTGAAAAAGTTACACCTTTTCCCACATTCATACATGTGAATATTGTCAAAAAACTTTCGGAGTGCAGTGGATGGATCAATGCATTTTGCATCGAGTCGAAGAACATTGCATTAGCAGAAGGGATTGGAACCTGCAAACGACATGCTAATTAAAAGCACTGAGCAGCTATCTGCATTTATTTCAACCAGCTAAGAATTTATTTATTTATTTTTTATTGTTCATTACTCCACAGGGGATTAATTAATGAATGCTTAATGATATTAGTCCACAATTAGATCACTTATGCTTAACCACATGGTTTCTATGCATACACATATAAATAGAAATTTTGGGCAGATAGATAATTGTTCAACACTGTAGCAATTAAACAGCTGTAGCCTGTCTCATGTGTTAAGTGATGGAGCTGCGGGCAAGTGGCAGAGCAGATGGCCGGATACACCCATCCCAATGTTAAAAACTCGATTTTTTGGTCTTATTATTATAAAAAGAGAAGTGTTGACAAATCAAAACATGGCAGCTTTGGCTCAATGCAAATGAAGACATTTGCAATTTAGATATATTTCTCTTATCTTCTTCATGTATTAAAAGGCAGAGTTAAAATATGTTGACGCAACGTGATTGTGTATTTTTCTAGAACGCTGCAGACCTCAAGCATAATTATTTGCTAATGTCATACTATGAGGAGACACAGCTGAGAAAGAATCCCAGCGAATGGAAAAACATAAAATATACGTAGGATTAAATATGTTCCTGGGATTTACATATGAAGGATTTTATAAACAAGGGGAAATGGTCATGGCCTTATATCAGCCTTTTAGAAGCTGCTGCTCCTTCTGTGGTACAAATAGTCAGTAATATGGGTAAGGACTGGGTAATCCTACAATCCTCTTGTCGCTGGCTTAGGACTCCTCTGTCAATAGACAGACTAATAAATGCTGGTTACAGTCAGCCATTATAGTGTGGGAAACCCGCAGTCCCTTGGTTACATACAAAATAGGTTCTGTAGGTTTGTTGAATTTATATGTAAGTCGGAACTGGTATATTTACTAAATGTAACACCAGACACAGTATTTTTTGGTTCCAGTGACAAATGGAAAATTTTGGGTTCACAAAAATGAACAATAAAGCTTCATTACAGACAGCTTACAGCTGATCATTGCAGCCCTGTACTAAAGTTAAGTAAATTATGAGCATCTAGTTTTCAACTAGGGGTTATCTGTAAGTCGGATGTTCTTAAGTCGGGTACTACCGGTAAAGTCAGTCGGTCTTACCTGCAGGTACATGGCTATATGAGCTAATGCTTCACTATAGGCATATGGCTGTCCTTTTATACATACAACAATGCCAAGTATTTTGGGGGAGGGCTGGGTATTGTGTCCATAAAACAGTGCCACATAAGTGCCAATATTATGGTTGTCTACAGTGTACTTCATTTTGTTATGTTGTGTTTTTTTAAGTTGTTTAACAAAAATTGCAGTAAAATGGAGATTTGCAAAAAAAAAAAGCAAATAACTTGAATACTACCCGCTGGCTCACTTTGACAATAGCTACTGCCAATAGTGGTAATACATGTACAGGCAGTCCCCGGGTTACATACAAGATAGGGTCTGGAGGTTTGTTCTTAAGTTGAATTTGTATGTAAGTCGAAACTGTATATTTTATAATGGAAGTTTTATACAATTTTTTTTCTTTTGCCCCAGTGACAATTGGAGTTTCAAAATTTTTGGTGTAATTGGACCAAAAATTATCAATAAAGCTTCATTACAGACACCTCACAGCTGATCATTGCAGTCTGGGACTATAGTAAAGCATCCAGAGAGCTTCACCAGAGGTCACATGGGGCAGAGGGGTCCGTCTGTAACTATGGGTTGTCTGTAAGTCGGGTGTCCTTAAGTAGGGGACCGCCTGTAGTTTATTTCTATATATAAGAGCAGGATTGTAATGCTCTACCAACTATACATGGTTTTCGTTCTCAGCAGAGGCCGCTGAATTCATTTGTGAACCATCTTGATGACTTTTAAGTGGATCTGTTATCGGACAGCACAATATGGGCATCTTTGTGTTATGGATAATATACGGTAAATGATCCAAATATATATAAAAAACAAAGCTATGAGTGTTTTTAAGAAGAGGGCTCTATTTCCGCTCCATGACTACCTGTACCACTCAGTGGTAGATGACTATTGAGAAGGAACAGTCATCCTCCTTCAACTGCTAGAAAACAGAGTCTTCTAGCGGAAAAAATAGGTCATCTTCTGGCATATCTCTGGGGTCCAGTATAGGTTTGGAGCAGGATGATTCTCTGGGGGTCTGACACTATAATATGCTGTCCTTATGTAGGATATATAAGGTGAGATGTACTCAGCTTGTGGGATATACTTAAGCTGAGAAGTACTCTTTAAATACCAAAAATATGAAAATAAAATCTATTCACAATATTCCTGAACACACCCTGGAGATAAGATTTGCTTCACAACTCTATAGTATAGAAACCAGAGGAGTCTGTAAATGATTGTGAATTTTCACAAGGTTGTGAAGTAATTCCCTATCTGCGTGAATTTCATTTTCAGATAATGAAACTTCCAGAATAATAGACAATGGGGATATAATCGGTTGACTCCGGGGTTGTATGGACTACTTATACTTGAACAAAAGCATAACATCTTAGCGTTCAATAATGATATCATCTCCCAGTAAATCAAAGATAGACAATTCATGTATGTAGAAAATATCTGCTCTTTTCTGGTATAAAGGTATAACAATTCCCCCCTAGGCCACATTTCCATTTCAATTGACAAAATGTATATGAAAATCAATGGAGCTCAACAAACAAAAAAATAACAATCGAAAGCCGGTTCCTGTTAAAAGATCCTTCTAGTCTTTGGGTGATACACTGACAACTGGGTGTTTCCTGTTGGGGGTGTGTCCTTAAACACCTTTGGATTGTTCAATCTGTGGTGGCAGATATAGACTATTATAGGGTCACCCCCCTTTGACAAGAGAAAATGGCCAGATATAAACTTTTATTTACAAAAGTTATGTTGAAAGGTTATATATTATCAGCTCTGCAACATCTCTATATTGGTAATAATCACATCACTGATGTTATGAATATGGTCTGAAATTCATATTTAATAGATTCAATTCCTAATTCCATTCATTGAGTTTGTGCATTTATACAACCTCTTTACATGTCTTCCGACATATGGCAATAAGCACTATTCACTGCAAACACCACGTCAAAGGAAAATTAGGAAAATCCCTAAAGTGTTACAAAATCTGGAGAACGCAGGCAAGAGGCATCTCACCTGCCACATAATTCTGTCCCCCAAGGCTTGAATAATACATTCCAGATTATATTTTACCGCTGCCTTATTAACCATTATGTTGCCGCTGAGAGACTAGGTAAGCCTTATGTTTTGCTGATACTATTCTAGTCAATTACTTAAAGGCATAGAAATAAACTGGATTTACGCCCAGGTTGCACGCATCATTTTCATAATGTGAAATTGAAAATATGTTCATATACTGCAACATACAGTGGGGGAGATATATCAAGAAGACCAAGAATGTAAGAATGTGCTTAGTTGCCCATGGCAACCATTCACCACTCCCCTGTAAAATATTCACGAGCACTGGTAAAATAAAAACTTTTCTCCCCAAAACAGTACCAATCGGCATTCTTCTGTTGTAGCAGCAAAAGTCAACAATGTAGAGAGTCAATAATGTAAAGAGGCAGGATGTCAATTTATGCGCTGGTTCAACCTTTTGCCCTAAAGGAATTGTCCAAGTTAAGCCATTCAAGCACATAATTGATATGGTTTGTATAATGAAAAGTTATAAAATTATCCAATATACTTTCTGTATATATTATTAATGGTTTTCTAGATCTCTGCTTGATCTCATGCAACAGGAAGCTTCATTTTTTACTTGTAGATAAAGACTGGTCCATGGTCATGTGAGGTCACACAGGTGCACGGCTCATTATAACACAGAGTGTAATCAAATCTGTGGGATGTGAACAGGGCATGCTCCTATGTGACATCACATGGGCATGGACTGGTGTTTATGTACAGGTAGTAGACAAGGAAGCTTCACATAACATAACATCTTATCGTTCAATAATGATATCATCTCCCAGTAAATCAAAGATAGACAATTCATGTATGTAGAAAATATCTGCTCTTTTCTGGTATAAAGGTATAACAATTCCCCCCTAGGCCACATTTCCATTTCAATTGACAAAATGTATATGAAAATCAATGGAGCTCAACAAACAAAAAAATTACAATCGAAAGCCAGTTCCTGTTAAAAGATCCTTCTAGTCTTTGGGTGATACACTAACAACTGGGTGTTTCCTGTTGGGGGTGTGTAGACAAGGAAGCTTCCTGTTGAAGGACCGCAAGCAGAGATCTAGAAAACCATGAAGATTTGATAAAATATATTGGAAAATTTAATAGCTTTTCATTGCACAAACAATATTGATTTTTTTTTTGCTGTAATGTGCTTGTAGAGTACAACCCCTTTAAAAGGAGTTGTCTACTTTTAGCAAATAATTGTGTAATTCTACAATTTACATCCAAAATGCTACTTTTTCTCATCCAACAATCCAATAGTAAATAATCAGCTTCCACTAAATCCTGCGATGGTTGCTGTTTGTTTCCATCTTCATAGGATGGTTTTATTATTTGCCATCTACCAGCACTCAATGCACATCACCGGTGGGGGTAAAGTGAGAGATAATAGTGCTGTAGGCAAGCCCCAATATAACCTCAGGCACCCACAACAGAGATCTGTGACTGAAGACATTCATGACATGGCAACAAAGCGTGGATGGAGTACAAAGTCACATCGACTACAATGTTTAACAAGTAGTAAACTAAGTAAATACACAATCACCAATGCAGAGAGGAAGAAAACTTATGTGACCGTGTTTGTCTAGGCAATGAGAATTCTCAGACAAACAGATAACTATAAACTGCAAAAAACAATAATACATGTCCTTGGGCATGTGCTATCCGTTGACTTACAGATATATGTACTTTTATGAGCTCTCCCCAAGTTCTTGGTTACCAAAGCCCCATTTGTGAGCCAATTGCCCAAACCATGAAACTCACAGCAGGTCCTATCCTGGTTTGTGGTTCAGCCAGTCTTTACTTCCGTCATCGGCATGTGAGAAGCCCTTTCATGCCGATAACACACGGCCACAAACAGCAGACCCTGGATTCATGTATTGCTACCCTGTACTACTGGAATACATTCTTGGAAAAAGACTGCAGCACCAATCTGCACATTTGGGTGATGTTTTGCAGCTGGAATCCATCTAATATTCTCAGGTATGGCCTCATCCCCTTATGCGTCAGATCACAATGGATGGCCTACCATGCCTGGCATTTATCGCTCTGCTGCAAATTCATAGGCGTCGCTGACTGACGGTTGGGTCACATGACCCACCATCAACTGCCATATTTAGTTTCCAAAAGGTGAAAGCAAGATCTCCAGGAAATTAAAGCAAGTCATCTCCCCGATTATACAGAATCTTGTCATGGTCCTTTTGATTCTCTTTTGGAGGGTATTTAATACATTTTTACAGGAACTTATTTTTCAAAATGGAACTACAATAGTGGGGTTACAGTGGTTAGTGCCTTCATAAACATTGGTAACCAATACCTTAATAAATCAAACCAAAAAAGTTACACCTCTGTGACTATATAAAAGAAGAAAATTCTTCTCCACACCAGTCCATGAACTGCACTATATTTTGAGTTACTCGTACTTGATTTCCTCAACGTATCATGGAGACTAACTAGTCCATCATGGTAACTTGTACAAGAGGTTCTTAGTGGGAGCTATGGGAGTTGTACATAAAATTATCAGGTTATTGCTCTAACAAAGAGTGATGTAATATCACACGATGATCATAACTATGTATGATAGACATAGTAACTGAAATGGCCCCAAGCAATCCCATAACTTACCAATGGTGCAGTGTTCTCCATTCCAGCCTTGGTTACATTCACACTTCCCATCCTTGCACGTGCCATGTTCCAAGCAACGAGGATGACAAGCTCTTTGGCTGCAGGAAGGTCCTGTCCATCCATCTTCACATCGGCAAGATCCACCCATGCAAACTCCATGAGAGCCACAGTCAACCGGACAGATTTCTACAACAAGAACAATGATAGAAAATATAATGTTTTTTTTTTTTTTTAAAACAACAAGAACACAGAAGATGTGTAAACCTTGAAAACACTGTTCAGAGGGCAGGCAACTTTTCAAATGGTCTTTTAAGAGGCATGTTTGATTCCGCTAGGTTTACAAAGCTTTGTACATGGGTTTATTGATGGGTAAAGAACTGTGATAAAAGACATGAGTGCCTAATACAAAGCAGGGCCAAAAGGGATATGGAAGCTTTGAAATGGTCTATTATTCATATGGCAGCCCTATGTTCATTTAGATCAATGGGTTCTATGCGGAACTGTACCTTTGAATTGATTTGTTTTGCAGGTAAACCTTTACCCCACACTTTAATAAGGATTGTGACTTCAAGTAATTTATCGCAATAACATGCTTGCAAAGTTAAAGCTTACAAAGCCCATGCTTATATAATTACAGCTCATGGGTAGATCCTGTCACCAACACAGATGAATGGAGGAGACCTCTGCATCATTACTGTTTAATAAACTGGTAAGTAAAGGTTAACCTTTTACTCCCAGGGAACGCTCTCTATAGCCTTGGTCACACGTAAGTCAGTTTAAATAATATATACAGAGAATCTGTACAAATGCTCATTAAGTGTGACATATGATGCAGCACACTAAAAATACTCATCTGCCGGGTAACTGGACTATGCACTTTGATACCCAGGTTATATCATATGTATAAATCGTTAGAATTGCTCTACTGACAACCAAACCAGTTACTCCGTGCTCCAGTTATTGTAAATACTGATACATTATTATATGTCTGTTGTTTTGACCAAATATCACAGAAAAAATAATTGGCTTAAGCTGTTCTCTTTGTCAACATTGATGCCATCTCTTGGGATTGATCTGCAATGTTTGTCAATCGAGGTTCAAGCCAATGAACATAATGAAGCAGAAATGTGGCACTTACACTTGCAATTCATGATGGGTCGTGCACTCAATACTAGGCACAGGCCTAGTGCACCCTGTAATGCATGTGATTACAATGAAAGGTGCATGTTTTTGCCATCTCGCCAGTGTGGTGATGATTGAAATGGATTCTAGAGGTTGGATCTCACCACTAGTAAACATTGATGACCAATATTAAGGATTGTCCATTGATGATAAAATCCAGGTCAACCTTTTTAAGGCTTGTCCTTATTAGCATCTTTGTGCTTTTTTAATAAACTGTCCTAACTCTGTGTACAGTTCTAGAGGCCAAATATCATAAAAAAGCAATGGAAAGATGTATCAATTTGGCTATGCTAAAAAACTGGAGTGATTTGCACCTTACATGCTGTGCAGAACATTTACTGAAGGTTTCAGACCATTTTTAGTCTGTTTTCCAACTCCTCTAAAAAAAGGGTGTGTTCTTTGTAAACGGTGGCCACTCCAGAAAATATACTGTATGCCAGGAAATTCAGACGGTACACCAGAAAATGTTATATTATGGTGCAATAAACTAGACCCACTAATTGGAGGTGCAAGGAACAACTCACCAGTCTCATACAGTACCGGTTTAATCATCCAGCGTCAGACCCAGTGATAACTCTGGCACTGCAGAGAATTGTCTTCTTCTACTCTGCACTGGTCTAAAGATTGATGCATTAATACATCTCCGTGATAAATATGGCCAGGGGGAGGGGGCCTTTTATTCCTCAGTGTTGGTACAAATCCCCTTTACTGTCTCCAGCCTCTTCACAAATAGCCAAAACTAGAATTGTCAAAATGCATAGGAGCCTCACAGGATACTTTCCTCCATTTTGTTTGACAGCAGACAAGGTGTCATAAAAACCCCAGACCAATATGTTGGTTATGGACAATTAGGGAGTTATGGTCCATCTCTGCCCAAGGCCAGATACATTTTTGGCATTATTATAGCCAGTGGGGTGTATAGATATGACTAAAGAGGTTCTAACATTCTGGGACACAGAGACCTAAATATCTCTGAATAAGATCATTGCAAATGGGTGAGGTTTGGTATCAATGTGATCCAGGGATTCAACCGGATCCAATGAGACCAGAACCCTGATCATATGCCCTTCCAATTGAGAAGCTAGAACTCCTCCAAGGTTCTGGACCTGATACCAGGTATGAGGGTCTCTAAAACTCTCCTGTGGATGTGCAGGGGTGTGTCTGCTCCTATTATAATAAGAGCACTCCTGGGGCCCAGGGTCTTTTGGGAAACCATTTACCATCACTAATTGCAGGAAGGATCATTAAAGGGGTATTCTCGCCTGGGTATTCACATTCAGTTTGATAAATCTGCCATATATAAACATTTCTTCAATTAGATGTTATTAAAAAAAATATTCCTGTGTGAAGATAATTTCTCATAAATGTAGTCATTTTGTCCCTTAGAAACGAGATGGCTTCCTTGGATACGGCCACGTCTGCTGGAGGGATTGCACAAAGAAACAAATTGTTTTTGTATATGAAATATCCGGGATTTACTATATGTCCCGCAGCCGTCCTGTGGTAATGATTTCTGAATCCAGGAGGTCAGACAAGACTCAATAGCTCATGTCTGGCCACCGCTGCCAGAGTGTGACGTGGTCGTAACTGAGGAAGCTATCTCTTTTCTAAGGGACAGAATGACTACATTTATGAGAAATTATCTTCACACAGGAACATTTTTTTTAATAACATCCAATTGAAGAAATGTTTATAAATGGAAGATTAGTGAAACTGAATGTGAATGCCCAGGCGAGAATACCCCTTTAAGTGTGGCCATCCATTTCCATTAAAAAAACATTGGGGGGTTTATCAATTTGTCTACACCAGAATAATGGGATTATTTCCACCTGAAGTGGTTCGCGTCACATTTATTTAGGGTTTTAGACCATGTTCAGGCAATCTTCCGAGTTGTACAAAAACGGTTTGCAAAAAGGGGATGTGGCCTAGATTGTATGCCAGAAAATTCTGTTTGTGGACCACAAAATTTGTTGGAAACTAGACCTACTAATAGCTGGTTTAAAGTAGATTCCATAGTCGTAAAGTACTCAAGCTAAATCATTCAGCATGATTCAGCTGGCGCATAATATGACTGTTTAATTGTCTGTAAGTAAGACCAGTTCATAAATCTACCCCGCTAGCTACTCATTTTATGCTCAAAACATACTAAAAGTTTTAAAATAACTCACGGCAATTCCCACAGGAAAGCCTTTGCAAAATACTGGATATTTTTGTAATGGTGGAGTAAAGGGCAATCTGTACCTCAATTTTCAGGACAGAAATTCAACAGCAAAGTAGTAGTATAAGTGATAATTTTTACACATTTTCCAACCTACTGTATTTATGGTCATCACACTTATTGTGTTATATCAGTAAACGCTATACAAGAACCTCTTAGTTTGGATAACAATGACTATTTATGCGGTCTAACTACTTTATTAGTGAATGACAATTCACAACGGTCTTTGATGTTAAAAGCGTATATAAATAATAACTGCGTGCGCTAGAGATGAAAACGTTTTTTCTAATCTCGAGGGATGGCCCTTGTGTCACTGGTGCTGTCCTGAGGAAGGAAAGCTCCTTGGAGATTTATCAGAGAAGACTTTGAAAATATTTTATTAAAATAATCACATACAACCTTTTCAACTTGGATCTAGACTATTCAAGGTGAGATATTCTGCCCATATTTATGAGCCTCTTATATATGACCCAATACTTTAACTTCCTCATTCTAACTTGTGTTAGTGTAA
Source organism: Engystomops pustulosus (assembly GCF_040894005.1). Lineage (NCBI taxonomy): Eukaryota > Metazoa > Chordata > Amphibia > Anura > Leptodactylidae > Engystomops > Engystomops pustulosus. Next base: position 244,670,034 of record NC_092411.1, read on the forward strand.
AGTGTAAAAATTATTGAGTTTGTTCCTATTGTCCATATACTACACCCTTACACAATGGGGAATTTATTAAGAATGGAAATGTACCTAAACTGCCTTTTTTGGGACCTTTTGAAAAATTTGGGATGTATGTATATAACCTGATATAAAACAGTCAGTACATTTTTTTGTGATCTTAAATTCTGCAAATAGATTTTGTTCATGTTAATGTGCTCTCCATAGCTCTAAATCATCTGATACTATCTACATTTTTCTACATTGTAAGTATCATAATATCATTGTCATCTGCCTTACATGACAACGAAACATTTGGGTGATGTGGGACGTTACAGTTATTACAGTTCAATATTGTTCCAATAGAAATAGGCTAATTAACATGGAAAAGGAGTAGAATTTGCACCATCATACTTTTTACCTAATCTTACATAATCGTAACCCCATCCATCATCCCATTTCTGTCACTTTCCCATCACCATTAATTTATACTGGGAGCTCCAGGGTGACAATATATTGAAGGTACCTGTATAAATTTAACAGAAACCAGGCACAAGAGCCAACAAAAGTACAATGTGATAACAAACTGACAAGAATCTTGATAGAAGAAAGGGTCTTGCTTAGCAGAGCTTGTGGTCTGTAGAGGATTAACCTTCCCTGGGATTATTGAAATGGTCGAGGTGAGAAGTTTTGCAGGAAGGCATCATGAGATGGAAAGGTTGCACATGGCATGTATATAATACTACGAGAACTGAAAAATATTACCATCTTTTTTTTTTACTATTTGATGTCATAATTTGATTACATTTCATGCAGTTGAAGGAGGCTGGCAGGTAAATCAATACAATGTGGTCACTTATACTATTAAGTGAGCCTGAAGAGCGTTTCACATGTTTGGCAGATTCTTTAAAAAACATAAAATGGGCCTCATCAATACAAACGTACAATGTTAATTTTATCCCAAACCTTTTTTTATGACATCTTAAATAAATCCAGTTATAATAATATACATTTACATTTTGTATTCTTGGTTACCATGCAGCATAGGTGATTCATACAGTGAATAGGTGATAAATGGATGATCAATGGGGTTAGATTACGTTGACAAGAACAAGGATCATTGAGTCCCCTGTGTGAATGGAGTGGAGGTGATCAAGCCTAACCAGCACTCCAACTCCATACTTCTCTGCTAATGCCACAAGGTAAATGAAGTGAGACACGGTTAGATTGGATTAAATGGGGCAAATCTAACATAATAAGGTCAATTTATATAAAAGAAGTAGTTCAAAAACCCATTACAAAGGATCTTCTAGGACTATTCTACCTAATACTATATTTGGCTAGTGAGTGCTGTGCCCTGAGCAGCAGTGTCCTGTGTACGTGTGGTATTTACTGAAATTATATTTTATGTGGTGGCATTACTGGTCAAGATCAACAGTGAATGAGTTAAGATCTGTTCTGATTTTTTTTATTTACACTGACTGGTTACTATGACACATTTCTTGTAAACTGGAACTGTTTGCATCGTTGGAGTATTTGTTTCTATGCTATGAAAATTGACATTTGTGGGATTTGTAGTAAGCAAATGGGCAACCAGAGCAATCACCAGCAGATATCAGTTTTTCATTGTTTGTGTGTTTGGAAAACTATCAGGTAGCAGTGGCAATAGAAGACTTCCCAAAAGGGCCAACAAGTGCTAAGCATCTCTGGGAACTCCTTCAAGACTGTTAGAAGACCATTTTAGGTGGCAACCTCTTGAAGCTCATCAAGAGAATGCCAAGAGGGTGCAAAACAGTAATCAAAGCAAAAGGTGGCTAAATTAAAGAACCTAGAATATAAGAAATATTTTCAGTTGTTTCATACTTTTTTGTTAAGTATATAATTCCACAAGTGTTAATTCATAGTTTTGATGCCTTCAGTGTAAATCTACCAATTTTATAGTCATGAAAATACAGAAAACTTTTGAATTGAAAGGTCTGTCCAAACTTTTGGTCTAAACTGTACATTACCCCACTAAATGGTCCCACTAATGGTCCCACTAAATGGACCCACCATAACATCATGCACAAATTCCTATGTGAAATATATGGCAATCAAATAATCACATAAGTAAGGGTTACTTAGATTAACTAGACTACACTCTAATAACCAATAAACTGTTGTCAAACATTAAATTCCTTCCGCCAAAACCAAACTGGATGAAACAGGATGGACAAGATGAAGTAAAAGATAAAATAAAGAATATTATCCTTATATAAAAGAGATCTCCAACCCTTTTGTTTTCTCTCTAAATCATTTCTATCAGTTTCTTATTAAGAGACCTGAGATGGTTTGATTAACTTCAAAGCTCCAGAATATCAACTTGAAGGTGGGAGAGAGGGGTTTATTTCACCAGTCCCTTTTTTGTTCCATCTAATCAATTTTTCATTAGGGTGAAGGTGTTTATCAGCTTTTAGCACACAAGCTTTGAACAGGATGCGTCAATCTTTGTAATGAACTTATTAATTAGAGCTAATTTAATTCAAGTGGAATTGAAGGTCTAATTAATGGAATGACTGCTTATGAAGATAGAGGAAAGCTGTGTTGATCTCCAACCTAAACACTGCAAGGAAAAGGTTTTCTTTCCCTCCAGCAATGGAACAAACCGATTCACTATGCTTAGATTTATTACATCATGATTACAGATGTCTGAAGGTCACCTCCCGCTTTTAAGATTATGTGCTCCTCAAAGGTTATACTTAAAAAGAAAATATACAATCTGTTTTAAGGCAGCATTAGTTGTCTCAATAAATGCAGCCATAAAACATCAGTTCAACGTGAGGAAGCGACAAGACTTGTTTACTTTCAATGAATGCTCAATCCATATATAATTTCTGTAGTGTAGTCTTGACTGGGGGTCATTTTTATGGTCAACTCTTATACCATTTCTTTTTACTGAACACACAAAAGTCAAATGAGTACAAGTCCTGGATCTTGAACCCATGATGGCTCTTCATACATCATGTGAAACTGTAGCTTGATAGTACAGTTTTTGATAGTTTCTGTAATAATTGATAATTGCCATCTAAGGTCCCCATCAAGTACTATGTATACCCAGCGTCAGTCCAATATCCTCAATCATGAATTGAAGTTGTACTTGGATGCGATATATGAATTTATTTGTTAAATCACACTGAACACACTCCACATTGTGTCAGAAAGAGTTGCAAATGGAAAAACTATAAACCATACAAATGTATTTAAAGAAAGAGATTTACACGTTATTGATACTAACAGTTTCTATGGAGGCATCTCTCTAATTACACATATGAGGTGTCTCTTCTGGTCTACTTGTTTAAATGGAGAGGTAGTGACACATGCCGCTGTCATAACCACTCCCATATTAGTGGTTGGGAGTGGCATAGGTTATGACGAAGGGGCCATGGCGATCATAAGGACTGCATGAAACTGTCCTATGGAAGGCAGTAGGACCTGGGACACCATAGGAAGTCTCAAGTCCTTATGCCTTTATGCCTTGATGGTCCCGGCTTCTTAACATAAACTTTCTGGGTCAAGTAACATGTAGATAATCCCAATTAGGGTCTTCTTCTTAGCTTGGTAAAATTTGTGTTAGTGGCTAACCCTTTGCCCTTTGGCATGGTAGTCACTGCTAGTATAAAATTTGCTACCGTCATGACTTCATCTTAAAACTTCAGTGGCTGATAGCCTGTGGGTAAAGTAGATAATTTTGTCTTCATGTAACTGAGAAATGAAAGGAAAAGAAATGATACCATTCTTACCGGTTGAGCAGTCAGGTCCTGTCCAGTTGGCATCACAAGTGCAGCTTCCAGACTCTTGAATATATGTTCCATGACCGGAACACTGGTCGGGACACATAGATTTGAGGATTTCACAGTTGGTACCACCCCATCCTTGGTTGCAATGGCATTCACCATGTATACAAACCCCATTATTCGAACAAAATGAATCCAAGCAATCAGCTATGAAAAGAAAGAATGATTACTTTCAGTATATTACACATTCCTTTACTACTATTGACTATACTCATGTTACTTTCAGGGTCATAAATGGAAACTATGTAAAGGCTTTTGCCATGAATATCTGCAGTCACACATAATTTAGAATAACTAGCTACATCAAGAACCTCCTCCGTATAAAAAGCACTGAGGGTAGAAGAAAACCATAGTCTTGGCACTGACCAAGAGGCAATGTGACCGTTTTAGCAGACAATGGCTGTTTTAATGTATCAGTTGAACACTCTATATCTTCCTGGACTGCCATTAATGTGCTCTGGATGATGAGACTTAATTCAGCAATTTGACTCAATAAAACGTTACACTTGTAGGGTCAATGGTCTGAAAATTTAATTCCGGGGACTTAATTGCATTCCTTTGCACATGCAAATCAATAAAAACAATTTGATCACAGAAAGAAAATGGTGGCTTCCTCTAGAAGATGCTAAGACAAAATGGTCCGTGCACTATATAACAACATCACAGATTTCCTAATTATATCTCATGTTTCATTTCAGTTTAGGTTCTTAAAGGAGGAAAAAACTTTTTATTTATAATTTAACATATACAGAGTGTAAAGGATACATTATTTGACACATTTTATGTGCACTACGTAATGCACCATCTATAAATTTCAATTAATTTTTTATATTGGACATGTATTAATGCCACAATTTACTTAAGGTAATTCCCTACAGAATGACCTCTACAAAGGTTTCAAAAGCTTTTCTACAAGCATCAATGGACCTTTCCAGTCTATTGTCCATGCTGTAAAGCAAATCTGTAAATGCCCTGAACAGCAGTTTAGACTACATGGATGCCTCCATGACTGTGTGCCAAAAATAGACCAATACCAAAGTTGATTATGATTAGTGATGAGTGAACCCGCAACAAAATTTTCCTAGAACCAGGACTTCCGCCAGAAGTTCAGGTTCAGCATTCAGGCTCACCAGGTACAGGTCAACCAACGTTTCACACCCACCGGGTTCAGTGCTCTCACTGATTTGGTGTTAACTCTTGAAATGCCTCCAGCAAAGCAATGATCCGAGGGAAAATGGCAATGATCCAAGGGAACAGTGACAGCATTTAAAGGGTCAGCAGTGTGTTTGCGGTTTGTTCAGGTTCATGTATATGAACCAAACTTTAGTTCAAGGTTCTTGACAATTCAGTTTGCTCAGCACTAATTATTACTTATTCCCTCAAATTTTATTTAGAAATTTGTAAAATTGGGAAAACAGATAATAATGCCATTTAGAACACTGGAGAGCAATATCAGACTCAGATAGTAGACGATCCACCCTTATGACTCTTTACCAATGTATTAGTGCTTATTACTGATGAAATTCATTAGCCGAAGAATCTATATAGAATCTAATAGACAGCTTCAAGATGAGATGGCAGCTGCAGAGTATGTCTTGAAAATGTTGGGTTAATCTATAAAGTGCTACAAATTATGATGGTGCTATAAAAATAAAGATTATTATTAATATTAATATTGTAATTAAAGAGGTATGGTACAAAAAGGAATAGTGATGGTTATCCAATAACTATAGCTGTATAATCTGATCTTCCTGCAATTGTTCTACATGACTACTTCCAAAATACCAGTTGCACGTACCTTCCTCACAGTTCTCCCCCTTATAACCTGCATTGCAAGCACAAGATCCCATGATGCATATTCCATGGCCACCGCATAGAGGATCCACACACTGGGTACTGGGCACATCACATTCGGTTCCTTTCCAGCCGCTATAACAGAGGCAGCGTCCCTTGGAGTACTGACCATTTCCACTACACAATACAGGACAGGCTGCTGTGAAATATAACATGACAATAGAAGAATTAGGACACTAAGCAATAGTCATGCTTACAAAATCCAAAAACAACATAGGAGAAAGCAAAGGAATATGTCAGACAATTACTGCTGGAATAAGTGATGCCTTGTGTTGCCACATCTTAGCTGCATTTGTTTAACAAAAGAAAACTAATTTGTGTACCTCTCGAACAATCGGGGCCTAGGAATCCAGGAAAACAATGACACGTTCCCGATACACACTCTCCGTTTCCATGACAATTTCTAGGACATTCCACAACGGACTCTGCAATAGAAAATTCGGTGAGACTATTTGTGCAAGTCTTTAAGTGGAAGATCTGCTAAGCAGTTGCAATCCAGAACCCCGTCCCCCGTGCCATACCCCCACCCGCAACACACATGTTCCCTCATGTTTTGATTCATAATTGTTACACATTTTTTACGCAGTTAAATAAAAAAGGATGGACTTACTTAGTAATTTGAGGAAAGCAAATATTGACTTATTCCCTATAATATCACGCTGTGCTGGATGGAATTAGAAGTTCCAATTTGCTATGACAAGAATGTCCGGAAAGCAGAGCGTTTTTAATGCAGGTTGACTAATTTAAAATGACATTCTAGTTCGCTGCCTCTGCTGATAGTTATACAATAATTAGCCGAGACATAAAGGCACGTCAGTCATTGGGTTCGGTAGTCAGTGAACTTGGCCCTCAGACTCGATATAAAACAACAGAGAAGCGGAAGCTAAAAATGATTTTTGATATCTTATCATACGGTGTGAACTGCTGTCTCACCTTTTCTTGGCTGTTAGCGTGGATAATTTTACACATGAAGCTGTAGAAATTATTTTACCTTTCAACTTATGGTATGGCTAGACATCTAGGACAACTCTACCTTAAAGACATAGTGAATTAATCTACATAGAATGTTTATGATAATAAACATCCTGAAATAATTGTGCCTGTGGGAGTGGTCACACTGGGGCAGGAGGAAATAGTTTACAGCCATATCTTGATGGTCAATCATTACAGTATAAAAGACTAGAAACAGGGTTTAACAATCTATAGCTGGACAAATATATTATATATTTTTTCTTGGCAGATCCTGACAATTACAATGGGAATGGTAAACCAAATAATCCATATGAAGGCTCACAAAAGTTCCCCGAATAGCAAATGTCGGAAGAGATAAAGATTAGGCAGCAAATTAACTGCCCATGAATGCCTCCGCCAACCTTGTGTGTAGGGTTATCAGGAGAGATGGTGTTTGCCCTTTTAATGGAATTTGTCCAATGCCCCATCTTTCTTACAAAAAATCTTTTTAAAATAAACCTGTCGCATTGTAGATGTTCTACGTGGAATTTTTCAAGTATAGATCATATTATTTAGTAGTTTTGAGATAAATGATGCAGCATATCCAAGTTAGAGTCTCATTGAATGTCAGCTATATACAGCCAGCCCAATGGATCACAGATGGTTCACAAATTACGTAAAAAAAATGAAAGTTATACCGAGCCTATACTTTTTCAACAAAGCTATTAAACAATCTGTGCAGCTCTTCTTGCTCTATAACATGTTTCCCACCATGTTTATTATGACAAATTCCACTTTACAGTGTGAAGTAAAATTATTACAGCCCTGCATATATAACACACCAGCAGTTGACATTTCTGGCATGGAACATTACTTTCCATTATGGAATGCTATATAAATTATTACATAACATCATCATATACATTTTCCTATGATATAGATAAACACTGAGGCAAGAAACTAAAATACTGGGAAAACTTACCGATTACAATTGTGTTAAATGACACTATTTCAGGGTTCTTGCCATCATTATAAAATGCTATATGCCAGATGCCAGAGTTCAGATACTGGATGAAGCCAGCTTCGTGAATGCTGAGGGACCTTGGAATACGTCCTGTCTTCTCAGACTCTAGTAGGTTACGTTTCTCTCTTGAAATCAATCTGCTTCCTTCCAGGAGTTCCACAAAATCGTACTGGAAACAATTAAGATAAAAAGGGTGAACCTCTGCTTTTCATCCAGATACAATTTGTTCTGTAAATGTGTACATGCCAATCTGCTTCTGGCCAAAGAACGTCTAGTCACAAGTTGGGGCAAAGTTATTTGGCATTTAAAGGAAGTCTAACACCTAACCCAAACAATCTAATTTGTTGTCAGCATGTTGTAGAGAAATGCACTATGATTCCAAAAATGCCTTTATTATTTCTGTCTATTATGCTGTTTCTAAGAAATCCCCATTTTAATTTAGTTGCTTATGTGGCAGTTGGTGCACCAAAGTCATGTCCTCGGGACCTTCCTTCCTCAAATACTACTCTCCTGATAAACAGGGTATGTGTCTTGTGTGAAGAATGGGGTGACTCTGGGAAAAGAAGGAAGTGAATTTGTTGGGAATATGAGTGCAGTAGGTGCTAAGGGCGCACCTTGGGGGCACCGACTGCCTCATTAGCATGTTTATTAAACTGAATATCTTGGAAATGGCATAATGAATAGAAATTTTTTGTAGAGTAGTTCTGGATAAGCGCTCCTTATATATTTCAGTTGTAACAGAGTATATAGTTCCACATTTAACTGGGGGTATAACTTTACAAAAACTGTAGAAACATCGGTAAGCCTCTGTAACCAATGAAACCATCCCTCATGGGGGTCAGATTCCTGGTACCGATACCAATTAGGTGTCACAGCCATTATAGAACATGTATGTAACCGTGCCTGGTAACTAATATAGAGTCTTTGTTACCAGCCTAAGTGCTGAGGCCCCAATGAACACTTTAAACAGGTAATCATTGGATGTAATATTACTAAACAAACCCAAGGTTATCTTATCAGTGTTAAAATCTTGGATAAGCTTTTATCCATACATATTTTTTTGGGAATCCTGAAAATAATAAAAATGGTACCTTACTTCTGATATAAGGGAGGTACAGTAAAAGCCCCATACACCCTAATGTGGCTCTGAATACCATAACATGTCTGTAACATGAGTTTCTTCTATTTATCTTCATATAAAATGTCGAACTTATTGGCAATCTCACTTCTGAATATTCACATACTAATAATTTCTATACTTTGGAAGCGAGTATGTCACATACTATGAAATATTTCTTCCCGGTGATTGATTCAGCAATACAAAGAAAATGGAATGTTCATATCTAGAGATCTCTAAAGAGTAAAGCAAACAAATAATTCACTTTTTGACTAAATTATGAAATGAAATAAATAAAAAAACTCTACAGCAATGAGTATACTGTAATGCCCTTGACAGAATGGAAGTGACTTTACAAGACAAAAAACACTATCTACATAGCAGCAATCCTTCAAAGTACAGAAGAAGAGAAAAAAAGTATAGGATATGGACTTGACAAGGGCATTTGGCTGGAATCGGTGTCTGGTAATGTGCTTTGTACATTTTAATATGCATTTGTCTGACTGTTTGTTATGTGGCCTGTCCCTCACCTTTGTCTTTCTCCTCTGGCATCGGGTATGTGTGGTGTCACAAATTTGTTCCTTTTCAAGGCATTTTTGTTTCCAAACACATTTGTCTTCGGAAAACAATTCCGTAATCGGAAGACCTTGCTGTTAATCAGCTGAGGTGGCTTCACGCTCATCCCACCTGCTGGAGCTATTTGCTTTGTGAACATTAACTATCATTTGTAATTTTCTCCACTGTGAGAAACTGCAGGAAAGGTGCATTGTATAAATAGAAATATATCAAGGCCCTAGCAGCACGAAAGCTCGCCGTTAACTAGATGGAACCTGTGGATTTTATTCGAGCAATGCAGAAGGGAGCTGGAGTTGCCCAGATTTGTGGGAGATTCATTAGCTCGTCTGGGTCTTTAGACCTTCTTCTCCTCCCAGGGAAGGTTCTGCAGCCATTTCAGAACAACAGCAGGGGTACCACTCACTGCCAGCATCAGTCATTCCCACTAAACTTTCCAACAATTAAGTGCCAGGAGGCTCACATTTGCCTTAAGTTTTATGGTTTATGAGAAGAAATCGGAAACAGTCTTGGCTTGCGGTGAAGCTTTTCTTTCTGTAGTGAACACAATCTTCAATTACTGTAACCAATGCAAATTATTACAGCACATCAAAAGTCTATGGCCCCAATAGATTATACTGGCTGCGTCAGTTTCTGTCTAATTTTGAACTAAAATTTGTGTAATCTGGTTGCACATGTGTTTATAAAGTGTTTGTGCCAGTTTAGAAAAATGTGCACATAAAGGGGTGTGTTAGTGTTTATTACTGCGACTAGACAGAATTGTGCTGTACGCTGTGTATTAAAGGTGCACCAAAAAAAAAAGAAGTGCACACTTCCCAACCAGTGCATGGTGCGCCTGACTATTGAAGACCATGCACCCGTGTTCAATTATCTGGCACACCTTGTACATTTGTGAGGAAATTGGCAATAAGGCAGTTTGCCTTACTTTTGATACGCCTGGGCCTATTTATGATTTTGGAAATTCAGAGGTTAAATATATATACACACAAAAGCTAGTGAAAATAATCCTCATGGTAGATAAGGTATTCTCCAAGCTGCTCTTGTGGCTCATGGGACAAAATCAAACAGGGATTGTTCTTGTTTTCAGTATGAGCTGTTTGCCGGCAAAATACAAATCAGGACTAAAATAATTAAATTCCCTAATATATAGACAAAAGTCCATAATGGCAAGAATGGAGAATTCCTCCCTGACCTCATACAGATGGGGACACTTCACCTGTCACTAGGAATGTCATTTTTAACTGGCAACAAGTTCTGATGGCCTATTCTATGCTGATTTAAAAAAAATGCCTTTGTCAGTATTCTTAATGAGTTCAGTACTATATATAAGTTTATTTCACATTACCTGGATATCTGTCAGCAGTGTGTGGTGAGTCTGTGTGAAAAGGGATAGCTGCAGACCGTGTGCCTGTAATTAAGATTTCTCTTCCTTTTTTCTCTCCTCAACACAATCTCCCTCCCTTCCCCACCTGTTAAATGCACATGACAGGAAGTGAGTAGGAGTGAGGGAGCTGCCGGCGTGTGGAGGAAAGGAGACATAGGTACACACAAGCTGCAGCTGCCCCTCCCCTGGGACTCACCACATGCTGCTATTAGGGAGCCAAGTAATGCAAATTAAATTCATAGAAACTACTGAAATTATTCATAATGCTGACAATGAGGTTCTTAAAATCAGCATAGCGTAGACTACTGGAACCGGTCACCAGCTAAAAATCAATTTCCTAGTGACAGGGTTACTTTAAGCTAAATTTCTATAACTAGAATTACAACATAGTTATCCCTTGCAGTCATTAGAGTCTAAAGACTTTCTAAAAATGGCTTTTGTAGTAGTGTATTTTTCAGATTACTGCTTTCGTTGTAAGAATACTTTATTCATACATATGATTAACCTACATTTCTAACGTACATGCAAATATATTGTCTTCTGGACAACTTTTAAAATGGAAAATTATCATAAAGCTTATTACAAAGCATGTGATTAGGTGCTAATATTAAGTTTATATTATAAATTAGGTAACATGAACAGGAAAGTTGTTTTCATCCGAGTGCTATCCGTTGGCACACTGACACATTTATTCTAATTGACCTGTGTATATGATCAAGATTTTCCCAGTTGCTTGTGGAGGCCGTAGAAAACTTAGAACAGGCCCTATTCTTGCCATGTTTGCATTCCCAAGAAGATTAAAGGAACGTGAAAAGTACTAATGAAACACAGGTGTCATCCACATGCAGTCCTTATTAGCATATCAGTAGCTATTTAACACAATCATGTGATCCTTTGTGGGGTTGGGACAAACTAGTGACATTAAAAGTCTGCCTTCTGTTTTTTTCTTCTGTAGATCCGCAAAAAACGGATGATATACGAATGGTACGTTGACATATTTTGTGGACTAAGTCCGTTTTGGACAAAATATGTCAACTACACACTGATGACACATGGACCTCAAAAAAATGGTTCACAGATCAGTTGTTGGATCCTTAGAACAACACCCCGTTGTGCAGGTTGTCTTGTTTAGTACCAAAAAAATCATAAAATCGGTATCTTTCCTGCTGATTCTTGCTTTTGAGGGTCAACCTAATCAAGAAATATCAATTAACACTCAGGGCTGCTGCTCAAATGTTGAGGCTTCACCACAGCAAGGGGAGATCTACCGTCATATCGGATCGATCATGCAGATGCACATAATAGTCATATTTGGAAGGAAATAAGAACAATATCTTTTTCGGTAGAATATTTGGCAGGTAATATGCAGGCTTCATAGCACAAAGTCACTAACCATTAACTTTAAGGATCACCGTCTACAGCAATAATGTACTATTTTGTTTCTATGCCTATTGGTTTCCATAGCTGAGTTTCTATGCTGTAATACGTCTATGAATTGTGTGAAATGAACTACATAGAAACCTCCAATCTATTCTGTCAAGTCCTAGCAGTGAATGAAATGGAAAAAGGAAACCTCAGGCACGATCCATTTAGATTTAGGTTTAAAAGGACAAAAGGCTGAAGTTGGGGGAAAAAATCCTACAAATATGTGATAATGCTCCATTAAACCCGATGCTGCCTCCTTGACACAACATGACAGGCTCATAGGCCTTTATAGTAAGACACAATGCAAAACAGGTCAAGTGGACTATTTACCCTGCACGGACAAAGGCCGCAATGATTTCATCTGGCTCACATCTTAAAATGTATTTTGGAAATCAATGACAGTAATGGATCACCACAGGGTAAGTCTGCTGTGCCTTTTTTAATTTACACTTGAAAAGGTCTAGACTGTGTACACATGCAATTTGTTCATTTCAAAAAGTCTATCAAAATGAAACACTTATAACCTTAGATACCTAGACACAAATGGGCTGCTAATGGAGTTGTTAAAAGTGAAGGCTTGAGGGATTGTTCGATTTTCCCCCTGTTTCATGAAAGACTTTATTATTATTTTGTATTCAAGTCCAAAACTACAATTCCATTGTGACAAACATCATCACAATGGATATCTATATTGTTTCTGTTGCCCTAATGCTGGAAGCATCAAAACTGCGCTTTCCACTTCTCCTTCCACCTACAGCCTTCTATTTAACCTAAAGGAACCGGTTCAAAAAATCAATTGTTTATTTTGTTTTCAAAAATCAATTGTACATTTTTTCAAAGTCAACCTTGTGCTGATGAAAAGGTCTTTCCATGACTAGAAATGTGAACTGGTTCTATATTTTCTTTTAAATAACAAAGATTTAAGTTTTATTATAGAAACATATGACTTGCTTTGTGCTAAGTAGTAGAGTTGAGTGGTCCCGAACCTAGAAATCACAGGGCTTTGGGCTCACCTCTACTGGATGACCCCAAACCACACTTTCAGGTTACGGTTCGACCAATATCCGCAAACCTGAACTTGTCCACTCATCCCTTATAATGAAGCCTAAAAGGTTTAAACAGATCTGTTCATAGAATTGCTGGCTTTTTATGGTTTTCTGTCAAAATTTCTATAAAAAAGACAATATTGGACCATAAACAATGGACCATGTGTCATGGCCACGTGAGGGGTAAGCTCATGTGTCGGTGACAATAGAAAAGGATTGCTTGAGCTGCAAAAAATGGACAGGACTTAAACCTACTCTTTGGAAACCACAATTATGCAAGCCTATTGATATTTATGGGTTTGTGTGCTATCCAATGAAACAATAACTAAAACCTATTTTCATGTACACGTGGCCTAAGCTCTACAAGACAATGGGGGACATGTGTCTTTACTTACATGTTCTTAAAAATGCAGGACACAGCCTCAAATCCAAAATTTACAGTAGTGTCTACTCCTGCATATAACCCCCTCACATGGCTTGTGTCCTCTCCTGCATATAACCCCTCACATGGCTTGTATCCTCTCCTGTATATAACCCCCTCACATGGCTTGTGTCCTCCCCTGTATATAACCCCTCACATGGCTTGTGTCCTCTCCTGTATATAACCCCTCACATAGCTTGTATCCTCTCCTGTATATAACCCCCTCACATGGCTTGTATCCTCTCCTGTATATAACCCCCTCACATGGCTTGTGTCCTCTCCTGTATATAACCTCCTCACATGGCTTGTGTCCTCTCCTGTATATAACTCCCTCACATGGCTTGTGTCCTCTCCTGTATATAACCCCTCACATGGCTTGTATCCTCTCCTGTATATAACCCCCTCACGTGGCTTGTGTCCATGTGGATTAGAGACATTTGCAACAAAAAGTCTGAAAAAAAGCCAAATTTTGTGTTTGCCTGGACAGGAAAAACTGATCAAGTATCACAAGTAAAAAGACATGATCATGCATAAGGCACAAAAAAGAGCTGCCAAATGTCTCAAAAATTCACCGCAGAAAGACAAAACTATGATACATGTTCCCCAATGACTGTATAGTGTCTCTATTTCACCGATAGCTGCGCTGGACAGAAAACATCATTATAGTACGGCATGGTTGCACACCTACCATGAGGCAAGTTGTGCCAACCACCTCTGTGACAAGAGGATGGAGAATACATCCATGGAGGGTCCTGTAGTCTACAGACCACCCAACATACCCAACACTAGTGACTTTCTAGGTAGTATTATGTGAGTAACAAGTAGTATTTGGCAGTAATTTTTGGCCATTGTAGGGCGGTTTTATGTGTCTGCCTTTTCAAGTTTAAAAGAAAGGAAAGAAAAGAAGGTTGTTGGATTGGGACTGCACTTTACTAGTTTTTCAAGGTCTTATTTTTATACTACCGGTGAGGTCTTCCTTTCTGCTAAGGAAAAGCAATATTCCATTAATACTGGAACTTAGGGTTAGTGCCTTTGTAACCAATCCAGACATGTAATACCATCAAAACACAAGAAACTGTTGGCGATGTATTTGTTCCGCTCTGAATAGAATAACAAGTAGCAGGAAGATGTACACGTTGTCAGCACTTTCCAGTAATTTGGTGCTCTGTCGTTGGAATACATGATAAGGTTGGGAGGGGGTAATCTGGATTGACTTGTCTTTTTTTCCCCTTTAATGAAACAAATTCATTACATTCTGCAAATATAAAGGATGCATGTTCTCCTTCATTTAATTTTGCTTTAAGCCATCGAAGTCCTTTGTTATTTCCAAAAGTCTCTTTAAATAAACATATTGATCCTCGTGTTGCAATGAAACTGACATTCTAGCAAGTGTCACAAAAGACTTTCAGTCTAGCATTGATTGCCTTGAAACGGACAACCAGTGTCAATTATTCCTGTCTGATGTATATGTGATTCCTCTAAGCAAGTAGAGAATCTATTGTCCCGGTGCATCTTTTTTTCCTTTGCAGGTTTGGTACGGACAAATCTAGAAGCAATTAATGAATTATTTCAAGTATGTGTTGTACTGCCATTTATACATTATTATGCAGGGAAGCCTTAACCATCCTATATAATGCAAAATGAGCAACTAGTCATGTATGCAAATGATGCTATTATGTGTAAAAGCTATTGACCCTATTGTATTCTCGAGGTCATTCTCCTGGGTACCGGCTGCCAGGATTACTTGTAACACTACGGAGCCAAATTCAATTCTGCCTAGAAATTCAACAACACCCAAAATGTGAATTCCTAAAATTTAAGTAAGACCTGTTATATCCCATAACTAATTTAATCATAGAATAATTATTTTCAGGGATCACTGGTAGTGTTCCTATGTCTGGCTTCTTATACACAATGTATGGACATATTGAAAATAGGATGTTTACACAGTTATCCAATCAGTGCTTATTCTGTCAGCATCTACAGGGGACCCTTTTTCCCAAACCCCATTTTCCACGCACCCAATTCTGAACTTTTTAAATATATTCTCGCAGAGGATAGGATATAGGAATATGATTAATAATTTTTAATAATATTTCTAATATGTTTTCATAATATTCCCTGGCATTCTGTAGGATTGAGAATATAATTCTGATAAGTGGGCAAAAACTATAAGGACCTTCATTAGTTGTGAGAACAGGGTCCACTAGTCAGCATGAAGTAGTAGGTTGCTCATGATTTTTTTTGATCAAAACATTTTTATTGTAATTTTGTTTTTTTTGTTTTTTTACAACACATAACAACGCACTGTTGCACAAAAGACTAAAAACAATAAGAAACAACCCACTCCCCCCTCCCCCGCCCACCTTCCCCACAGCAGACAGATAGAGACCACATCTATTAATCCAGTCTAATGACCAACTGGGCCTTCTACACAGGTCATGCCTAGAGAGCAGGGATTTTTTCATCCTACAAACAAGTACCTACGGTAGTTATTTTCCCCTTTAAGAAATTGTCATAGATATCTTCAGACAGCCACAGTCATCAATTGGTATTGAGAGCTATTGCGCAAGTCTATCAGGGCCCTATTCGGAAGTCCAGTATTGCTCATCCACCTTCCCCATAGCTTATCAAATTTTTGGGGGCATTTTCTTTTCAAATAAACCCCCCACTCCAATCTAATTATACTGTTAACCTTATTTATAAATTCCTGTACCGTGGGTGCCGAAGTCTGGATCCATCGAGCCGCTATGGTCTTGCGTGCGTATATAATAATTTTTGTATACATAGCATAGTAATCCCGTCCATATTATCATTTTCAATTAAACCTAGCAAGCATATCCTCGGATCCGGCTCTAGGTCCACCGACAGCACTTTCCGGATTACATGTAAGACTTGTCTCCAAAATTCCTCCAGCTCCTTACACTCCCATAGCATATGTAATAATTTGGCATCTGGGGACGAACACCAGGTTGCTCATGATTATTGACACATCATTCATTCTCTTGTGACTGGTGGGGGTCCCAGTGTTTGGACCGTCATGATAAGTGTATTATGACATATCTGTAAAGCACATATAATTATCTTACAAATCTCAAATATTATCTGGCTACATTATAGGGAAGATTTATCATTAGGCAGGACATTATCTCAGTTTTTTAGTGTTATAGGAGCTCTGATTATTGCATATCAGATTTGTTATAATGCTTTAGAAAGCTTTGTACATAAGCTTTCATTTTGGAATATGAGGTGTTAATGTTTGGAGAGTAGAGATGATGATTGTTTTTTGAATTCGGGTCTGGGTTTCGGGTGGTCCACCTGGCCAATCAAAGCCATGGCAAGCAGGCAGGGGCATCAATTTGCCATATTGGCTGCATTGCCGACAATCCGTCAATATGTCTGTTTTGTGCGGGTCACACCCGAACTCTGGTTCAGCAGAGAAAAGAAGTAAGCGTCACTCTTCGCTATATCTGGCGAGCACCGCGGTTGGGACGTCTCACATACACTCCGGCTCACAACCCCGGCTCTCGGACCTGAAGCTCACCTTGATGTGATGTCTGAATGTGGTGGTGCCGGTAGCCTGTATTTCTAGTCGGTTGGACACCCGAACTCTGGACCTGAACTTAAAGTTTGAGACCACTTCTCTCTACTAGAAAGAACTTGATACTTTTTCGTTTAAAAGTCACAAAGAAGTTACAAATTTGGCGCAATAGTTCTTCTTCAGTGCTTCAGGAGGGGACTGGAGTGGACAAACAAGACTGTGTTTTACCTGCAGCTCTATACAAGGATTAATATAACTCACTGGTTCTATAACAGATCAATGGGCTGCCCCCTCTCTATACGGCTGTGATCGCCATCAGGCCTTGCCTTATTCTCTGAATCTATCCAGACGCCATTATTTAATTATTCATTAATTAATTATTCAAATTCAGAACAGTGAGAAATGCCAGAGCAACATAAACTATGGGAACAGAATATCTGTAAACATGTAGAGATATAAACTTTCTCATATGACTTAAATGTGCACAGCTCCTGTCAAACAAAAAAAAATGTTATCCTATTTATTAATATCTCCCATGGTCGCTAAATGACAACTGTATAAACAACCCACGTTGTCACATAATATTTCACTGTCCGTCACAAGATGATAATGTCACATTCACAACACAAGACGGAGGATTACAATATTGTAGCTTCATCAACAATTCAATATTTAGTAGACGTGGATCCCGTTAAAGTTGGGGACCATAGAAGGCTATATTTATGAAGACTAAATTCAACTTTTGAACTCATAGTAGTTTTCTTAAGACTAGGAAGACTATGGGACTCACTGCCCCAGGATATTGTGCTGATGTTGACTGAAAGTTTGGAAATGTGCAAGAGAGCAAAAATATTGTATGTTACGGGAACAAAACATTTTGTTAATTTTTGTTAATTGTTATTTTTGACAGCCATATTGACGGTCTCGCAGGAATTTTTCCATACTATGGGCTATTTGACCATGTAGGATTTTTATTGCCTTCCTCTGTAGGATTTATAGGTTGGACTTGATGATCCTCCATCTTGTGTTATAAATGTGACATTATCATCTTGTGATGGATAGTGGAATAATATGTGATAACATGGGTTGTTTATACGGTTGTCATTTATCTACTAGGACACTATGAATACCACATGCCTTACTCTAAGCTATTACATTCCACATAATATAGTTCTAGAGCAGTGGTAGCGAATCTATGGCACACTCAGAACCCTCTCTGTGGGCCGTTATCTGAGAGCTTTCTTTAGACATGACTCAAGACATCTGACATCAGGACACTGATACAATGGAAAGCTGTGGAAGAGCAGTTAGAAAACAATTACTGCTAAAATTGCTGTGTTGGCAATTTGTGATAGATAAGAAAGTTTTGGATGTAGTTTGGGCACTAAAAGGTTCCCCATCAATGTTCTATGAATGGCTTAGAACAATGCCTTAGAACTCTACATAGCACAGTTCTTCAATTATTTCTTCTAGATGTTTATGAAGTAAATGACAATTGGCTGTAACAAGTACTATGAGTGTGTGGAGGACTTGTTTCCTTTGGGGCTAGGCATATTTAATTTCCATCTATGTACAAAACTGCTATTTTGTAAAAAAATTAAGAATTTACTAGAACAAATATGCCAAGAGAGAAGAAATATCTTCTGTATGCTGAAATTTCCTATTACTTCTATGTAAATATGATTTATATTACTTACTGTCACATACCACCGTCTCATGTCATCCCACAGGGACAGTGACATCACTGACAGCTGGAACCATCAGCCACCAAGTAATATAAGGTCTTTGGCAACTTTCTTTCTACATCGGCTAATTTACAATAACCCCCTTATTTTCCATAGCAAGTTATTTATTGTGCACCAGCGTATGATAGCCCTGGCATTCCCCCAGCACAGCCGGATACATCAAGTGGCTAAGAGGCTCTACCTAGTATAGAAATGGGCGCAGCCACTGACTTTTCACACCCCACACCGGACCACTCACCTGGCATAGAAGCGGCAGAAAGGCCACAATAATCGCAAGTGCTAGCGATACAATAGCATCCACAATTATTACAGGGCTTCTACTCCAGTGTTCTGGTGCAGAAGCCCTGCTAAATAAGCCCCATGTAGTGAAACTGGAATAACAATGTATATACACATAGATATACTTACATATACTGCTAAATAGGAGAAATATAATTCCGCTCTGGTATTACAGATGGTACATGTTTACTAACCTTAATCCTATCTTTTAATTCATATGCAGTATAAAAACAACTTGTCTTAGCTGAGAACATATCCCCTCATTCCCCAACAAGCAAGCTGAAATAGCGTCTGCCTCGCATGTTCACAGGTGTCCTACATGAAGCAGCATGCACAGTGATTTCCTAAATGGCAACGCCAATCACTTGTACTTTCCCCCTCCCTCAGCCCAGTCATTAAAACAACATATGTCTGATCACTGGAAATCAATGGCAGCAGATATACAGTTTCTCCCAATGGGAAATATAGAGTGTTGACTAACAAGCAAATACACAACTTAATGATGGAAATACCGGCTTGTAAGCCAGTGTGAGGTTCTTATATAGAGAAATGTATACTAAACAATTGCATGGCAGCTAATGAGTAGCCTATCGGCTTAGCAGTAATACCCCTTCATTTTGTGAGCAGCGGCGTACCTGCTTTTGAGTTACACATGTCATTGGCACGGGGCCCATGGAAAGGAGGTGAGTAATGTTAGTGGAGGGGTATATAAATTACTATTTCCTGCTAGTGCCAACAAATACCTGCATTTAGTTACTTTTATTTTGTTTAAACAAAGGAAAATAATTTATGAAAAATATTTTAGCTTAAAACGGCCACAAGGAGAAAGAGAATCAAGTCATTACTTGAGTGTGAGATGGAGGCAATCCTTTCCTTCCATATACTCCAATGAGCGCATCTTTCGGAAGGGTAATATTGAACTTTAGGAATTGTGGCTGATCAATGGGAATCTGTGATCTCCAAAATACACCTGGAGGAATCTCTTGAAGCGCTCGCCGACCAACATCCAGTTCTCCAGAGTCTATCGTATTGTTTTCTTGTCCAAGACCTCCAGATTTCCCTAAAAGAAAGAAAATATTTCTCAGTTTGGACATGATCCAGTTCTACAAGAAAGATTGATTGCTAATAAGACTGCATGTCATATATCTACAACTTTATTTGCCCCTTACAGTGCTTGGAAATTTTTACTGTTATAACCAGACTTTATACCATTGAACAGGAAAACGATCCCCTTCTATTACATTTGTATAATCACCTCTTATATAAGGCTTCTTCAACTTCACTCTAAAACTATACCAGATCTCAGTTCATCATCAATCTGTGTACAGTCACACTATAGAGTCCACAACTTACTTTAGATGTGGGGAAATCTTTCTCCTATGGCACATATAAATAACATTTGTCCTACCACAACCTCCTTCTCAATAGTGCCGGACAAAATAATATTCTCCTTTGTCCTTCATTAGATATCAAGCAACCCAACCATCTTGACAAACAGTCATAGTTGGTACGACCCACTTTAGGTTAAAGCAACTTTCATCAAACCAGCCTTGGGCTCAATTAGGGCTACATCACACAGCCGTGGTTGGTCTAGGAATCTAGTACCAGATAGTGGCCGGATTTGTCGGACAGACCAAAATGGCAAGGATGGAACTTCAAGCAACAAAGTTTTTTCGAAGAGCCTCCTTACTTGATATATGACTATGATGCTCTGAGTCTCATCCTCGACACTGTTGCTCAATAAGTGAAATATGGTCAGTGCAATCACTGTTCGACCACAGCAGAGCATTATAGCCTTTATATAAAGGAATTAAATGGCAAGACATAGAAAGAAATACAAAATAAATATCAAGGAAGGACTTAAAGGGGTTTTCCGGGAATAACTATTTTTAATATATGGCTGGTGGGTGGCACCAGTCACTATTAGGCTAATTTCTAGCCTATTAATGAGATCATTATCTGAAATAAGAATCCTAACCCAGGTGTTGTTAGATGAATAAGGTGTTGCATGAATTAAGATCCATGGCTTATAGATACAGTGGTAATGAGAATGAAATAATATACAGTATCTATTATAATATAATACAACAACTGTAAGGATCAACATGTTGAAAGGAGACAAATAGATCAATAGAAGGATGGTGATCTCTAGTACTCAGAGCATGAAATTATTTCACATTTCCTGTTTCTAGAAAACATAGAAGATCGATTTAATAATCTTAAGAAGCAGAAAACAAATAATGATTTATTTCACTTAGAAATTAAATATGAAATATACCATACCATGTGCTCTTGTAAAGAAGTGTGGAATTTGCTTTCCTTGTAATAAGTGTTTTGTGATTCCTTGGAGTTTGTGTTTTGTGATTATATATTACAGCTGAATCTCCCAGTCACATGAAAAGGAAACCCAATTCTGCACATAATTTTAAATAAAAACACAAAACTTAAAGCTAGGTATAACCATGTCCTTAGTTACATAAAATTAACTACAAAAAATGAAGCCCCATATCACTTTTATGAAATGGTGCTGCAAATAAAATTCCCTTAATTAATTGAACATTAACAAGTGTGACCATCCTATAAAAGCAGAAGTTATGTCACTTTGAATTGTTGCTGTCCATCAATCAGGAAAAGGTTATGAGCACATTTCCAAAAATTTGACAGTGGACAATGCTTTTGAAGTGTACGTCCAAGGCTGTATGTCAGGCTGTGAAAGGCTTCTACATAAGCCTTTAACTAGATTGCTAAATGTTCAAGTTTATTGCCGCTCAGTTAGAATAAGACAATAAATGGTCTCTATTCATTTATATTCTATATACTGTAGCATCAATATTTAGGGGTATGGTTCTAGTGGGTTCAAAGGTCATTATCACACCTAAGAAAATATATTTATCCAAATCCTGTTCTCTATGCAATGAATGTATGTTAAAGCTTCTTTTGTAATATTCTGAGCTGAATAGATTGTGCTTAGAATTCCAGTGCCATACTATACAGCATGTCACATAACGGTCTGCTGATTTAATTCCAATGCTTGTAATAGCAGATTGTGAGCAGAGAGTTCATATCTGAAGCTATCATCACTTGTTCAAACACTGACACATATGCCACATTTATGCAGAATAATTTGGCCAGGTACATCCATTTCTAATGTGCAAAGGAAACCATTAAGGGAAGCGGCTTGGTTCGGAGGAGAGCAGACTGCAAAATGTGTCTCGCTAATCAGTAAGTCACCCAGCAAGGTGAAGTATATATAGACAATCAATAGCATGCTATCACCCCATGACATAACCTTGGATGTAATATGAGTGCTATGGAATGACTTCAGGTAACATATTACATGTTTGTGTGCAAATAACCACACAACATAACTTCACACGGCTGAAATTCTGTCATACACAGCAGCCTGCATGAAACGGGAAACCATCGGGTAAAAGGGGAATAAATCAATATTCTTTCAAGTGATACAATATTAGATCAACTTCACCTGCTCTCTGCAGAGGGCAATAAAGGCAAGTTTACCCCTTACTCTCTGGAAAGAAATATTGCCATAGGAAAGAAGATAACGAAGATGTGGTTGATCTTCATCGCTATCTATATACTCATTGGCATGGGGACGTGTAACATTGAGATGAATCAAGCGTGGTGGCTAATCTACAGGAAGTTTGTATGTTAATCCCTTGTTAATGTGGATTTATAACAATTTCCTCTAACTCTAAAAATGTTAAAAATATTAAATAAAAATAAAAAAATGTGGACAATTTTCATTTTAGATTGAGAGCTTCGATGTGGACAGTTGAAGACAATGGGGGAGACTACATGTGAAGACTATGGGGTAGAAGTTTTATGGTGGAAAAGGCACATAAATCTCCACATCTCCGCCAGTTCAGATGGTTTTCTACCCTGAAATGCCCAAATTGACGAATGGGGTAAGCTGTTGGGGGCGAATGCATGAATGTCCTAGCCTGACACATTTACTATAGTCTCGGAGGAGACTATAGGTAAAAACGCCACTAGGTGACATCTGGTCTAAACACGTCCGACAAAAGAAGCTGAAGCCTCTTAGTAAATATGGGCACCAGATTGTTGATGGGGGTTTTAAAATGCCAGTCTTAATAAATTCCCCCCAATCTGTCATGAAACGAGTTGTTGTCATACAAATTATAAAATTATGTAAAGTTCTGGTATACAATAATGATGTTTTACAGCAATAAACTACAAAACATGTACTATTTAAAGAGATTGGAAAGGAAAAGGCTTGACCCATCAGAGAGAATCTAATCTCCTACGTCATGTGTCCTCACTTGTCCTCCCACATAAGTGAGATAAAGAAGTACTTATAGCTCCATTAGTGATGGTGCCACGCACTTTGTCATTGTCCTAGGAGAAGACTGAAGACCATGAGCCGACAGAAATATAGAAGTCAGAGGTTTAATTGGTGATTGTTGGATGTTATAGCATCGAGGACTGGAGGAACCTGGCATTCAAGCAGCCCGGCAATAACAATGCCTAAAGTTCTGAACTCAGTAGGTGCACGCTAACAATGAGAATGACAAAAATAAACACTGCGAGGAGAGGAGATAGTGGCAGAACAGATATACAAGGATATAAAAATAAGTAGCACATGACCTAAATACTGAAGATATGTTTAGATACTGTAAATTAGAGTGTATTCTAAATAGACTTCAATATTGGGGAAGCGGAGGTGGGGGAGTAGACAATGGATGAGAGTGTATGTTTATTTGTTATAATGTAGCAGTAGTAGTAATAATTATAATATTGTAGTCGTAGTTTCTCAACTCATTGTAATTGTAACCTTTTCATCTTATGATATACAACTTTTATTTCAGTGTGTTGCGGAGGTAAACCTGTCTACTAAATCTACTAAAAATAACATCTTCATTTACAAGGTTAAGATCTATTCCGGAAAACTAATTTGATACTGAGTTGTGCTAAATAGAATTTTACAGGAAAATAGAATAAACACTTGTAAAAGATTGGATGTAATTTCTTACCATTGTCACCGGCGGGCACGTTTACAGTATGAGTTGGCACAACTTCCAAATTTACTTTTCCATTCTCAAAAGTGTCGTTTTCTGTCTGCTGAAGCTGCCAGTTTAGACCAAATAGATGCATGGCTGAGGGAGAAAAATACAGTGTTAAGGGTTTTCTAGAAGGCACAAGAATGAGCGCTGATGTGGCACAGAACAGTACACAGTATAAACAGACGTGAGTGTCTGATGCACATAGACAGCTATACTGCGTCTATACACCTTGCTGCTTCATGGTATCCATTCCCTAGTGTGCACCAGACTTCACACTGATACAGAACACTCTCTGAATCTCACATCTCTTTGATTTCTGCAGTTCCTATAAGAAGTTGGTACAATGTTCCTTGTGTTTAGCTTCACATTCACTACATCACTGGGGCTCTGAGTAAAAACTTGAAACGACTTTCATTGATCTCTATGGCAAACAGAGTGCACATATAAACTTTACAGGAAATGCTTGGCAGAGCTCAGATGCAGAAAATAGTATATAGATTGCAGGTATTTCTTTAGACAGCAAACCATTTCACATATATACTGTTTTGTGGGCATCATTGGTTTTTGCTGGTTTTTACCATCCATGTCAATGCAAGTTGGGTCTAAATATTATGTTTCCGAAATAGAAGACATGTGGTTACTCCCTATATCAATAGCATTGACTTCTGTGAATAAGTAATACAGAGATTGTTATTTTATCTGGGCTCTGAATCCTAAATAGGCCCACATCTATTCCAGTAGACCAAACCCTGATAATGATTTTGTATAGGAACTGAAAAATTACTGACTTATGATAAGGTTGTATCAGTTTCTAAGTAAATCTTTTATAAAATTGTGAAAATGTAAATTACGGTTGATTCTGTACTTCCTCAAATCCCAATTACCTGCTGTGTCATGATGAGATTATTTTGGAAGCCTTGAATATTTGCACTGAAATAGGTGTATATTCATATATTATGAATACTACAACAGTACATGCCTAACAGCTATATATATATATATATATATATATATATATATATATATATATATATATTATATATATATATATAGTAACAGACGGACCGTCTCTGAGTTCTGACTTACATACAAATTCAACTTAGGAACAAACCTAAAGAACTTATCTTGTACTAAGAAACGTCGCCACTGTTTCAATAAACTTCACCATTTGGAATTTTGGATTTTTGGAGAGCTGCCAATTTTTTTTCTTTTTTGTTAAATCAAACCTAATAACTATTCGATGGCCTTGCAGAGATTGACATAACAGACCAGAGTATTGGACTCTATTAATTGCCTTTTTTGTAGCATTTACGATAAAAGTTTAATACTAAATAATCCATGCAATGTGCCATAAGGATAGATACAGTACATATGGCAAAATGGGAGCCTAGTATTGATATTATGCACCATATATGTATCCTTAACAAATAAATTACAGAAAACATTTCACTAATAACATAAATAAAAACCTGCAGTGTATGAGAGAACATAGACGTAACAGTCCGAGTTCCAGGGAATGCAATCTCATGCCTCGTAATGGAGGTCCATAAGACATCTGTCTTCCACTGGCTGAATCGTGGCTGAATCGTATCTGAATGTAGTTCTGGTTTTACAGAGCACAATTTCAGTTTTACATTTCTTTCATATCATATCAACTTGTTGCGTTATTGAAGCAATTTCTGCTGAGCTGGCCTGCGCGTGCTTTTTATTTGCTGGCAGGAACACTGTATGAGTAAGGGATTGCGATTTGGAAAGTACATATTGGAAGCTTAGAGAAACGGAAAGTGTTATGTTATATCATTGGCTTAATATCCAGGAAGCTATAATCAGGTTTGTTATTTTCACGTTGTTTACATGTTGAATTGTTACCTAGCGGAAGTCTTAATGTTTGGAAGACATGAAGTGTCACGTATTAAAAAAAAAGAAGAAGATTAGGCTGAAATGTTACATTTGCCAGAGATTAACTTGTGAGGATCTCTTTTACATTCTGTTATCCAACTTGGACAGATTCACCATATATATCTGCCGAACAACATTCAGTTCTTGTATGTCTCCAAAGCCTGGTCTGTTGGCAAATACCCCAAAAGATTTGCTATAAAACCCAAGAGTGCTCTTCCTCTAACTCATGGAATAGAGTTCTAAGTTCTACTTTAACAGATTCCATATGTTGTGTTGCCTCGTTGTCCTATAAAATATTCTAAATGGGGAAGAGTTCATTGAATTTCGGTAAGTCTGAGTCATTTCATGCAGGCAGATTCTGTAATGCTTAAAACATAAGGTACAGCACATAATATTGCACTACATAAAGTTAGTTATATGCTTAGATTTTGTTTGTAGTTTGTTCTCTTGTGCTGGCATCTTGTAAAATAGAGATAGACAATAGCTTAAAATATAATTCGAAAAGGAAAATTATATAATATAGAAATAGCCAAAAGCGGTAATATGCGACCACATCGTGTGACATCACATGGAATATAGATCTGTTACATTGTTGCACTTGTTGGCCAGATTTACTTACCCGGCCCATTCGCGATCCAGCGGCGTGTTCTCTGCGGTGGATTTGGGTCCGGCCGGGATTCATTAAGGTAGTTTCTCCGCCGTCCACCAGATGTCGCTGCTGCGCTGAAGTCCGCCGAGACCCCGGTGGAATGCCCTGAAATTCAGCGGCCTATTCCTAGTGAAGGTAAGTGCAATTTTCGCAACATATTTTTTTTTTTAAAGGCGGCGTTTTTTCCGAATCCGTCGGGTTTTCGTTCGGCCACGCCCCCCGATTTCTGTCGCGTGCATGCCGCCACCGATGCGCCAAAATCCGGTTGCGGGCGCCAAAATCCCGGGGCAATACAGGGAAAATTGGTGCAAATCAGAAATATTCGGGAAACAAGTCGGGAAAACGCGAATCGGGCCCTTAGTAAATGACCCCCACTATCCCTCGGAGTTTGGCCATTGCCTGAATGATGATGTGGTTGGGCTAAACGTTACAGCTAAAACCATAAGGCAAAATACAGATTGTGTAACAGCACCCTGCCATCTAAACCTTATCCATGGGTTATAATTGTTCTGAATTAAACTCTGAAGTCATCTGAAGGTTATGGGATAAGTTTAACAAAATCTAAAAAATTTTCACAGCTCCACAGGTGTTATTGTTACGCCAAACAAGCAAAAAATATATTTATAAAATTAAACAAATAATATCTTACTGATTCATCTACTGATCACTTTTTTATTTTGGTCCTTTCTTATTTTTCAATTTCAAATTAATAAAATATAAAGAAACCTTCCCTATGATATCAACTATGTTCTCCTTCCTCCTTCTCACTGTTCTGTTACAGTCTGTATGACAACTTGCTGGAGCAGGAAACTCACTCTACTCTCTCTGTAGCAGGAACTTCCCATAATCTGACTGCAGCAGGGGGCGGTCTGCACTCTGTCTGCAGCAGGAGCCTATCCCCACACGGTCTGCAGCAGGAGCCTATCCCCACACGGTCTGCAGCAGGAGCCTATCCCCACTCGGTCTGCGGCAGGAGCCTATCCCCACTCGGTCTGCAGCAGGAGCCTATCCACACTCGGTCTGCAGCAGGAGCCTATCCCCACTCGGTCTGCAGCAGGAGACTATCCCCACTCGGTCTGCAGCAGGAGCCTATCCCAACTCGGTCTGCAGCAGGAGACTATCCACACTCGGTCTGCAGCAGGAGACTATCCACACTCGGTCTGCAGCAGGAGACTATCCACACTCGGTCTGCAGCAGGGGCCTATCCCCACTCGGTCTGCAGCAGGAGCCTATCCCCACTCAGTCTACAGCAGGAGCCTATCCCCACTCGGTCAGCGGCAGGAGCCTATCCCCACTCGGTCAGCGGCAGGAGCCTATCCCAACTCGATCTGCAGCAGGAGCCTATCCCCACTCGATCTGCAGCAGGAGCCTATCCCCAATCGATCCGCAGCAGGAGCCTATCCCCACTCGGTCTGCGGCAGAAGCCTATCCCCACTCGGTCTGCAGCAGGAGCCTATCCCCACTCGGTCTGCAGCAGGAGCCTATCCCCACTCGGTCTGCAGCAGGAGCCTATCCACACTCGGTCTGCAGCAGGGGCCTATCCCCACTCGGTCTGCGGCAGGAGCCTATCCCCACTCGGTCTGCAGCAGGAGCCTATCCCCACTCGGTCTGCAGCAGGAGCCTATCCACACTGGGTCTGCAGCAGGAGACTATCCACACTCGGTCTGCAGCAGGAGCCTATCCCCACTCGGTCTGCAGCAGGAGCCTATCCCCACTCGGTCTGCAGCAGGAGACTATCCACACTCGGTCTGCAGCAGGGGCCTATCCCCACTCGGTCTGCAGCAGGAGCCTATCCCCACTCAGTCTGCAGCAGGAGCCTATGCCCACTCAGTCTGCAGCAGGAGCCTATCCCCACTCGGTCTGCAGCAGGAGCCTATCCACACTCGGTCTGCAGCAGGGGCCTATCCCCACTCGGTCTGTGGCAGGAGCCTATCCCCACTCGGTCTGCAGCAGGAGCCTATCCCCACTCGGTCTGCAGCAGGAGACTATCCACACTCGGTCTGCAGCAGGGGCCTATCCCCACTCGGTCTGCAGCAGGAGCCTATCCCCACTCGGTCTGCAGCAGGAGCCTATCCCCACTCGGTCTGCAGCAGGAGCCTATCCCCACTCGGTCCGCAGCAGGAGCCTATGCACACTTGGTCCGCAGCAGGGGCCTATCCCTGTTCGGTCTGCAGCAGGAGCCTATCCCCACTCGGTCTGCAGCAGGAGCCTATCCACACTCGGTCTGCAGCAGGAGCCTATCCCCACTCGGTCTGCAGCAGGAGCCTATCCCCACTCGGTCTGCAGCAGGAGCCTATCCCCACTCGGTCTGCAGCAAGAGCTTATCCCCACACGGTCTGCAGCAGGAGCCTATCCTCACTCGGTCTGCAGCAGGAGACTATCCCCACTCGGTCTGCAGCAGGAGCCTATCCCCACTTGGTCTGCAGCAGGAGCCTATCCCCACTCGGTCTGCAGCAGGAGCCTATCCCCACTCGGTCTGCAGCAGGAGCCTATCCTCACTCGGTCTGCAGCAGGAGCCTATCCCCACTCGGTCTGCAGCAGGAGCCTATCCCCACTCGGTCTGCAGCAGCAGCCTATACCCACTCGGTCTGCAGCAGGAGCCTATCCCCACTTGGTCTGCAGCAGGAGCCTATCCCCACTCTGTCTGCAGCAGGAGCCTATCCCCACTTGGTCTGCAGCAGGAGCCTATCCCCACTCGGTCTGCAGCAGGAGCCTATCCCCACTCGGTCTGCAGCAGGAGCCTATCCACACTTGGTCTGCAGCAGGGGCCTATCCCTGTTCGGTCTGCAGCAAGAGCCTATCCCCACACGGTCTGCAGCAGGAGCCTATCCACACTCGGTCTGCAGCAGGAGCCTATCCCCACTCGGTCTGCAGCAGGAGCCTATCCCCACTTGGTCTGCAGCAGGAGCCTATCCCCACTCGATCTCCAGCAGGAGCCTATCCCCACTCGGTCTGCAGCAGGAGCCTATCCCACTCGGTCTGCAGCAGGAGCCTATCCCCACTCGGTCTGCAGCAGGAGCCTATCCCCACTCGGTCTGCAGCAGCAGCCTATCCCCACTCGGTCTGCAGCAGGAGCCTATCCCCACTCGGTCTGCAGCAGGAGCCTATCCCCACTTGGTCTGCAGCAGGAGCCTATCCCCACTCGATCTCCAGCAGGAGCCTATCCCCACTCGGTCTGCAGCAGGAGCCTATCCCACTCGGTCTGCAGCAGGAGCCTATCCCCACTCGGTCTGCAGCAGGAGCCTATCCCCACTCGGTCTGCAGCAGCAGCCTATCCCCACTCGGTCTGCAGCAGGAGCCTATCCCCACTTGGTCTGCAGCAGGAGCCTATCCCCACTCGGTCTGCAGCAGGAGCCTATCCCCACTTGGTCTGCAGCAGGAGCCTATCCCCACTCGGTCTGCAGCAGGAGCCTGTCTCCATTTATTCTGTTTCCCCATTCTGTTTGTTAATGTGATCCTCAGATCCAAGTGGATATTATCCCAGTGAATACAAATGCTATGGAGATTCAGCTCCAAATCCAATATTCTGCTATGTTAAGATATTGCTCTCCATTAGAAGAGTAAAAATTAATAAATTAAGCTGCAATTGTTATCACCATGTCCTTTTCTTTTCATCTTTCCCTCAAACATTTCCTATCTGCGCTCTCACTACGGTGTAACCTCTGTGTGATGTTATTGGCACAACTAGTACAGTAAATTCGGGGAGGTTTAATGTACAAGAGGAGAGCTGTCGGTTGTGCTTCATGCTTAATTACTCTTTTTGTAGACCAATATATCAATTTTAGATGTAGAAATTAACTTTCAGAGCAGGTCAGTAAGTCCTTTGTGTTCCATCTGATGAGAATGGGAATTCCTCTGTGCTGCCTGAAGGGCCTGGAGAGAAGCACATTGTCAAGACACCAGCAGAGCGCGGGCTCACACAGGGTGATAAGGTAAGATGAGAGGGCCTGGAATGGTACCAAATTGGTAATGTAAGATGAAAGCATCTGCATGTACGGATTACTGTGTGTTATATGGTTCCCAGCAGAGCCGGGCTTTGATTAGGAACACATATTTTTCCATAAATTAGCTTTTGTTTGGAGTTTCCCGCTGTGTGTATGTGCTGTTTGTTGGAGTGTAGAGGTCTATTTGGGGCTTTGGTATGTCCATCTGTATCTGTCACACCTTGATAAAGTGTAGGCTATTGTAATCAGCGGTGTTACTTCTCATAGACATGCACAGGGAAATACTCCATACCCTTATATGCACAGCTGGCCGCAAAAACTAAAAAAAAGGAGCGTGTGCACACAGATGGTAACATGATTGGGAATAGGCACATGATACCAGCAAGGGATGAGAGCGGGGACACATACTCCATAGCAAGAAAATAGATGTACAGTATAAAATATATAAAAGTCTCAATTAAAAAAAGAAAATCTGTCTATTCATATAGGATGTATTATACTTAAAATATTATGTTCTCTAAAATTATATGGTATATCATTGAATGCAAAAATTGGCACAGTTGCAAAATAGCTTATGTCTTATGAAGACTCAGATCCCTACAGTATTTCTAGAAGTTTATTTCACATATACCAGCTTGTGCTTCTTAAAGGGGTTGGTCACTTTACCTTATGTTTTTGTAATGTGCATGTAAATGTGGGGAGGCAGGATATTAGGGGGTTTACCGATGCACAACTATTAATAGTTCTGCTCCGCTTTTTTGATATGTAAAGTGAAGTAAACCAATACAACTTAGCTAACAAAGAAAGAAAAAAGATCTCTGCCCAACAAAGTTACCGCGAATGCAGAGCCTTGTGGACTTAAATGAGAATTCACACATTCAAAACCTTCATAGAGAAATATACCAGGACTTTAAGGCCTTAAAATGCAATTAACAAAAATAAGAATGTATTAATTCTCATTCACAAGCGCTGCATATAATGGTCATCTACTTGTACATCTATAGACGTGCTGTAGATAATTCTTCTTATGTATTAAAATCAGTGTTTCTATTACCATCACATTTGCTGTATGGTTCTCGGATTTATCTCGGTGCTTATAGAAAACATTTCCCCCAATCCATTAATTCTCTTTTTGTTCTGCGGGATATTGAATGGGGAGCATCACATTAACCTGATTAGCAGCGACGTCCATTTGTTGTGTTTGCAGAGATGCAGCCTCCTAAAATAGTGCGGTATAAACAGTCCGCAGAGACATAAAATATTAGTCTAAGAAACAACACATACTAACCCTGCCCTCATGTATATACTCGAGTATAGGCCAAGTTTTTCAGCACTCGGCTTGTACTTGAGTCAAGAAAAAAACAAACAAAAAGTGAACTCACCTTCTGACGTACCCCAGCATTAATTGTGGCTCTGACATCGGGTCCCGGTCCGTTGCAGTCTTTGTGACGTCAGCCGCATGCTGACTCTCTAATGTGTGTGCCGACAGCGACACACACTATGATGTCATCCTGCGGGTGACGTCATGGTTCCTGCGACGGACCGGAAGCCAATGTTGGTGCGGCGATGGATGCCGGGGAGCGCTGGAAGGTGAGTTTACTTTTCTTTCTTGAAACGCGTAGGTGTTATGATATTACTTGTACCTATGCTGGATATGTTTTATGGAACAATTGGAATTTCTCAATTAAAGTCTGAAGACAAAACTTTTTAACTTTTTAAATACCTGGTGCGTTTTGGTCCGGGATTAATCTGATATTTTGCTCCACTGCTTACTCCAGCCTGAGGAGGGATCTACAGCACATACTGCGACAGTAACTGCCCCTGAAATACTAGTGAGCTGGACCTTTTTTGGCAAAATATTTATGTGCTTAACTTGTGTACTAACCACTAAATGACATGGAAAGCTTCTTCTTTCTTTAAAAAGGCACTAACTTTCACAAAAACATTGGAAATGTGTCCTAAGGCTCAATATAAGAAACTTTTTAGTTCTTACTTCACTTATCAAGATGTACTTTAGTAAAAGGGTCATATTACAGCTTTCCATAGAAGTCTATATAGGGGGGGCAAGAGACGTAGAGATAAGGAAACATGCTGATTTTTTATTATCTGGTCATTACTTTTATATATTGTCCTATATGGTTTTGGAGCTCCCGGTTTCAGAGAGATATGGAAGCTAAGTCTTCTGCCTTCCAAATAAACTGTCTATGAAAGACATGATAACAGCTAGTCTATTCCCAGTAGCTCAAGTACAACTGAGAAAAAGGAAAGAGCCTGCCGAAGGGAAAACTGATAAAAATATAGAATACAATTATTTAATTAGTCAATGAACAGTAGGCATAGAGCTGTAGTGTAGTATAAGATAAAATATAATAGAATGATAAAGAATATTATAAGTCATCACCACGGTAAATAAATGACAATAAGATGAATAATAGCTATAATAATAATAACAAACATATCATTATAAATGATTCCCGTCATTAAGGTTCTAATTATAAGGAGATGCTCTACCATACAAATAAACATCTCACATGGTCCCATCTTGAAAATGTTTCCAAGTTTCAGCTGACAAAATTAAGAAACGTGGGTATTTGGAAAGAGGATTGAGCGAAATTGCCAGATTTCTGAGGTTATTTTATCACGCTGACAGTTATGTGTCTATAGAATTTTTTTTTAATCTGTCTTTTCCACTTGTCTCTGCAATAACATCTTTTGTGTCACTAGCGTTTGGGGACTGCCAGTAGAAAGACTCTGCCATTGCGGTTGAAGTTATTCAACTGTATTTTTGAGCTCACAATCTATCCATCTGTTTTAGATTCTTTGTTAGTATGTCAAAGAACAAACTCGTTAAATTTGTCTGCCAACGGTTTTTAGAAAGCAGATTTTCATCGTACCGTGCCAACTGCTTCTGATGGCGGCGAGAGGGAAAAGTGAGCATTTCAATAGCAAAATATTTCCCAATAAAACTCTATAACTGCTTGTAACTATTATGTTTTCTTATCAACTTAGTATGCAAGATTTGTTGGGTTGTGAACCTCACACTTCCCATGCCGGTGGTCCCGGTGTTGCGTCTGTCTCTCACACGCTCTCAGCAAGATAACCTTGCTAATTTGCTACAAATGAGGAGAATTATCTGCCGTGTCTGTCTGGACCTATGTAATTATAGCTGGCGACAGATAAAAAGAGTGATACTGGAGCCATAATAGATTTGTCTTCGGTTTGTATAGTGACAAAGCAACAGAGATTTAAAACTAAAAGTATAGTAAAGACGTTATAATTAACTTCTCTTCATAATACAAGCTTTAGCTTTTCGGGTCAGAGACTGAATGAGTAAAATTTGCAGATGTTTTATGGAAAATCTACAGTGATGTCAGTTCTGTATAAATGAGCCCATACAGATTAGAATAACATATATAAAAATACAATATCTGCCAATATTTTAATTTATCTTGTGTGGGCAGGGATATTTCAACTATACCCAGTAACTCATTGTAACATTGTAACATTTTATTATGGGAGATTAGGTTAAGACATGAGTGAATCATCAGAAACTTCATCAAATTTTTTAAAAGATTTGGTTCGGGTCCAAAAACATACTTGTAGGTTGATTAGATTGTAAACCCCATTGGAGACAGGGACTGGTAATCTGTGTGTGCTACATAAATAAAGGAATTATTATTATTAAAGTGAATCAGAAAAGATTCAGGTTTGATTCAGTACCTGAAAAATGCCAAATTTGGACTAATTCCACAAACCAATGAATAGATTTACTCGTCTCTAATTAGTTTGAACACATATACAGACCCAACCTATAATCCTTCAGTCCAGTGTGTAAGTGAAGTCTGATGTGTCATTGAACTGTACTTGGTCGGAAATCTGACACAAAGATAATCTATCCTAGTTTTCAGACATAATTTTTTTATGTCTGGAATGTGATTCAATAAAATTGTAGCATGTTCCACTCTGTTCTGAGTCAATGGGTCCGTGAAAATATACTGAACGCACAAGGATGCATCTCAGTCAGTTTTTCCTGCATGAGTTTCAGGGAAGGAGCTCAGAGCAGAGAATCTGACAAAGCTGAAAGATGATTAGAGCTGCATACAAAACACAGACTGTTGAACAGATATATGACTGAATGGTTTTTACTGAAAGAAAATCATATGATTTGATGCTCGGTATGTCTGGAACTGGCCTAAAGACCACTTGCCCAAGAAAAAACACTCCATGCACTGGAGAGATTTTCCAGAACAAACCTTGTATCACTGGACTGAACTCAGCAGCGTACAAGCATCAGTTTGGGAAATCTCTCCCGTGCATAGGCAAGTGGCCTAAGACTTATACCTATTCTCCTATAGTGGGGGAATAAAAAGTAAATTTTTGGGTGCATTGGCTGTTTTGTCGACAGCAATTAAATGAGTATAGCACCTGTTATTTTAGTATAAAATATTATATATTTTTTTAAATAATATATTTATTTAATGAATTTATTGATAACTTATCATATATTAAACGTGCAATACAATAGTACAAAAGTTATTCCACCTATAAAATCTATGCCGTTGCCCACAGCAAATAAGCTCGGGGGTTGGACTGCTGGAAACATCAGCAATTAACTGGCAGAAAGCACATAAACAGTTTCCCTGCAGCACTACCACAGGAGAAAAGAGGTATTACAACCTTCTTACTTGAAATGAATGCATAACACTAAATCCATCACTAGAGGTGTCTAGAATAAAACATTATACAACATTTCATATAAATCATTAAAAATTTATTATACAGTTTGCAGCAAAAAGTCATTTTGTGCCAAGGATTTGTTGGAAGTGTATATTTTTTAGGACAGTTAACAACTTTGCTATCAATAACTTTTGAAAGGTCCTTGAATGCAAAAAGCCTATACAATGATAACCATGTGATTATGACACCAGGCCTTTGACCACACAAATTCGATATTTGGACAGAAGTGACATGATATTGAATCGAGTGCTAAAAATAAAGAAGAAAACATGTATCAAAATATTGACTTCTATCTGTAAGGCTCACAGGAAAATAGATTGGCCTCTATTGATTTAGCATTTTTCATGACAATGCTATGGCCATGACTTTGTAAAGTTTATATAGGGAAAGCCAAGACAATGAAGAACTAATGTCAATTCCACATAGTTCTGCTAGAGAAGAACTATTCTATTTAAAAAATGAGGTAATTCTAATTTACCTGTCCTTTTTTTAGGTAAGTATTATGTTAAAATGCTGTCTCATAGGGGCATTTTGTGCTTCTAGGGCACTCGTGAAAAAAGTGACCCCCCTCTAGATTGCTAACAGAACATGAATTCTAGATGGGGCCACATATGAACTAAATACATTAAAGGTATTTTGAAATTATCCAGTGGGTAGGGAATAACTGCTAAATTGGTGGGGTCATGTTACTGGAGCCATCCCCAAAAACAGGAATGGGGTCCCATTCCCCATGGGCATGCCCACGTCTGCTCTATTCATGACTAAAGATGGTTTTCCAGGTGATCACCATCAGATTGGTGGGCTAAGTCACTCTGGATTTCCTCCAACCACTTTATTTCAGCAACCTCTAATTCGAGAATAACAAAAGAAACAAAGGTAGAAAGCTCCATTCACTTTTGTTATTCCATCAGCAGAGGTAGCCAAAATCAGAGGTGAAATTGAACGGCAGACCCCACTTTTCAGATAAAGACCTACCCTGAAGATTGCTCAGGAATATTGGGAATCTGGAAAACCCCTTCAAGAATTACTCCATTCACCTTTGTAGGATTGGAATATACTTTACTAGGGTATCTTCAGCAGTCCCATTGAAGGAAACAGGTGGGTGGTACATTTGATCAGCCCCTCTATTCATCCATGGGTACAGGAGGCTGCTTTCCTAATTAATACAAATGTATGCAAATTAAAATAAAACTAATCATGAGATTTTAATTTTTAAAAAATGCATTGGAAAACTGACTATGATGCAAACCTCTAATATATCATGCTGTATCAGTTTTCGTGAGGAGGTCTACACTACCGTTTTCTGCAAATAGAAATAGTGTAGGCCCTGTGCCCTCCATGTGCATATTCAGCATCAATGCGAGGACTGGATGTACAGATTGTGTAACCTTTTGTGTGTTCACACAGGAGAAGATCACCTTTAAGTCTTCAGATTTTACTTATTCCGAAAAGTCTATTCCCAAAGGCCTGCAGAACAGGGGCGAACCAGATGTGTCAGGAAAGGATGATCAAATGAAAAGCAAATAGATTTTGTTCTTTGATATACGGAGTACAGCTTGTTTGGACAGGTTTTGCAAATGGCAGACAATTCCATAAAAGGTGCGCTACATCTTTCATAACATCTCGCTCTGGAAGCATCTGCTAGGCACAGAAAAACGGAGCTGAAATCCTCTCCTTATTGCAAATTGTTACATTGGTTTTTGTCAGGGTCTGTTTGCAATAGAAATATTCATATAAAGTGAATTGTGACTCGGCTTGTCTGCCAGAAAAGTATGTTCTTCTCTGAGACTAAGAAGACCCATCTGTCTGTGTAAAACCAGTTATGGATTACAGGTCTCGCTGACCTGGCGACATGCCATGAAGATATTCATTGCGCCATAGTGTCACGCCACATGTAATCCTATTCACAGTAGGACGTGGATATTTTACCAGGTGAAGAAACTAAGACACATTTTTATTGCTAAACTGTTGTCATTGCAGTCCTGATAGTGTATAATAATGGTCTTTGTCAGACCAAATGTATAGAGCAGCAAATACAAAGATCACTATTAGCCCTCATGCACATTGTTTTTGCCCAGGTTTTTCTTCCGGATGTTACACTGACACATTCATTTCAATGGACTATTACACACAAACAATTCATGTATTTGTGGGGAGGCTTTAGAAAAAGCAGGACCCCTATTCCATGGGGTCAGTTTGTGCTTCCACCTTCCCATTGATGCCTATGAAACGTTGATTAAGGTGTCATTGGTGGGCGGTCCATATCTGTGCTATAATTGCTAGGTACAGTCATGTGACATTACAAGGGGTTGGGATTAACTAGTGACTACTTTTGCAATTTGCCTTTTGTATTTTGTTGATATACAAACAGGGATATCATAGAATATTACATACTGATAGTTTTTGTAGACAAACTGATGACAAATGGTCCACAGAAAGTGATCGCAGATCTGTTGTTTACAGCCCAAGAACAACACAGGTTCATGTCCAAGGAACCCAAAAAGGCACTACAAATCCCAAAGATTTGGTGCTCCGACCCCCTGATAAATCAGACAGAGGTTGTACTCCTGGGCAGTTCGATGCCATGTCAGGTCTAACATAGAAGTGCGCAATAGCCTGTGGCAGGTCCTGGCTATGGGTAATGTGCAGTCAGAGAAATGACCCCCCCGTGCCCCCTCTGTGACTAGGTGTAGCCACTTCACTCCCCTCTTTCAACACTTGGCATGGAGGTTGAACAATTCTTGGATGTATACCAGGAACTGCATCAATTTCAGAGCTTGTATCCCAGTTTTCTGCTTCACAACTAATTTTCATTTTTTCTCTTATATATTAATTAATCTCATATCTATCTAATATATATCTACATCTATCCATCCATTTATCATATATATATATATATATATATATATATATATATATATATATATGTATATACATACATCTAATGTCTATTTAACTTCATGGAAGATATACATACTGTCAATGTACATAAGAAATACTAGAATGTGGGATTGGACTAAGGCATTGAGGGACATTGACAAATGCAGTAAAGATAATATAGAGGTCCATGAAGAGGTCCGTGAGGAGGATGTAGAAGTCCATGATGTATCATTGTCTCAGTCTACAGCAAACACTCAAATATTGACATATGGGTATAAAATCTGCTAAATTCTACCTGTGTTTATCTATGTATCTACAGTATGTCTATGCATAGAATATACGTTAAAGAAATAACCATAATTTCCCATTTAGACAGACACAATTTCCTAGCAGACGGTCCTTCGCAGTGTAGCTCTGTTATAATCCGCATTTCCAGTATAATAATGACAAGGGCTCTGAGGAACTAGCCCTCGCTGCCCCTATAAAGGAATGATAGTAAAATTGTCTCTAAATGAAGTTCTGACATTTGAAATCCAGGACTTTGTGAAACTGGTCTTCCGAGCGGCTTGAATGCCAAGAACAATGATTATTAACCAATTGACTTTTTCTTTCCTCATACTGCAAAACAAAAAAGCCACACTCTGAAGTATCCTGCAAAGTTCTGTCCTCATTATAGGGAGACTAGAGTCTTCTAGACTTATAAGATGGTAATGGCATTTACTGTCCTTGTTGATGCCTCCACTAATGTCCATAGTAGTAACTTAAAGCAAAATCATAAGGCAGAAAATACTGGAGAGCCATATTTTTATAGGAAGGCAGCCATATCATGGGCAAAGGGATACAGTAGTGGAAATGTGCTACAATTGGTAGGCAAATAAGCAGAGCTTAAAGCGTAACTGTGATTTTACCAAGTGTAACTGTGATTTTACCAAATTATTATATGTGATTCCCCTTTGAAAACAAACAAAACAGAACGATGCCTACTTTGTGCTGCTCACTATTTTCTTATGGTATTTTCTGGTATGAAAGTGTTTGACAAAAATCTTTCGCACAAAAGTTGAAGTGGGCGGAGACTAATATCTTTTAGTCTATGTCCTCAAGCTGAGGCTAGTTAGCTTGGCCACAGATGCCATGATTCCTTGTGTTTTCTCTCAACTCTCTCTCATGTAATAAGTGGTAGAAATCATAAGTGTAAACCAGTCTATAGCATGTGCTGTGTGAGCACTAAGGGTTAAAAGCTTATCTGCACAGAGCAGAAAGTGCCCATGAAAAGGTGAGGTAGGGGAGCAGCATGAGGAGAGTATGCACTGTCTGGAACATATCCAGCTCTGCCACATAAACAGAGAGAGCTCTGTCACATGACCGCCTCCTCTGGGAGCATGGAGAAACAGCCCCTCCCTTCCCATGAAACCATCCAGTTAGTAGAGTTTGTTACTACTGACTCCATGGCTTGTCAGCAAAGGCAGAGGAAGCAGCAGTGAGGTAATCTGAGGGGTATAGCAAGGCAACTGCTGGATTTAGGTAACAAAGATAAAAGGTAAAGTTGTTTTACATCCCAAGAGCTATAGATTTATAGAAAAATAACTTTACATTTACACCTACATTTTAAAATGTGTGCTCTGGCTAGAGCAGAAGCTTACTGGCTAGAGCAGAAGATAACTGACTAGAGTAAAAGGTTACTGTCTGGAGCAGTAGAGACCTGGCTAGAGCAGAAGTTTACTGGCTGGAGCAGTAGAGACCTGACTAAAGCAGAAAGTAACTTGAGGGGGCAGAAGGTTACTGGCTAGAGAAGAAGGTAACTGACTAGAGTAAAAAGTTACCAGCTAGAGCAGCAGAGACCTCGCTAGAGCAGAAGGTTACTGGCTAGAGCAGGAGGTAACTTGCTGGGACAGAAGGTAACTGACTGGAGCAGGACGTTAGAGTCTAGAGCAGTGATGAAGAACCTTTTAGAGACCGAGTGCCCAAACTACAATTTATGATTTATACTCCCTTCTCTGTCACAGTTTTCATTGATACCAGCACTCTGAGGACACCAATAAAGCAGAAAATAGTCCCAGGTACAGCTGTCACTTTAAAATACCTCTGTGCACAGCAAGTCCTGGGCTGTCTGGGACTGCAGGAAGATACCTAGAGTCATCTCTGGTGATGGCCTGAGTGCCCACAGAAACCAGTGCCATAGGTTAGCCATCACTGGTCTAGAGCGATAGATACCTGACTAGAGCAGAAGGTAACTGGCTGGAGCAGTAGGTACCTGGCTAATGCAGAAGGTAATTGACTAGAGCAGAAGTTAACTGGCTAGAGCTGTAGGTACATGACTAGACCAGAAGGTAAATGGCTAAAGCATAAAGCACATTGTTTATTCTTGGTTTGCAGTATGATAAAAGATTGGCATGCCTACACCACGTAGGTCCGGGTAGGGATGGCTCTGACAGCCAAATGGTGCAAATAACTGGTGCAGGTTACAGCTGAAATCTACATCAGTCCCAGATAGCAATTCTGGCACACAAGTGCCACACCAGGTGAACTACGAGGTCAGAACCTCTTAGTAATTCAAGAATCCTGTATGCCAGCTTCGCTGTTCATTAGAACTGGCACACAAAGCAATCCAGCTATGTAAGAGTTAAATTTCATTTTCTTCCACTTCTTTAGCTTCTTATTAAATATTTTGTTATCGCCAAGCCTGACACAACAGCCATTTGCATTGTCAATTAAATATTAATGCTGCACCGCATTAAAGCATTGTAAATATTTTGTTATGCTTTGCACTTAGCATAAAATAGGGTTCAATTTCAGTAAGTACAAAATATTTCTATATACAAACATACAGTATTAAATTACTGTAAATGATGGCTGAAGATAGGGAAAAGCGATTATATTTTAATAGTTAATGTGAATGGTTGGGTCGTTAGGAACAATGCAGAAAAGTTGGTAAATGCATAAAATGAGCTGGAACTTGGCAGTTTCTGCTTTATGGAAGAATAGGGGGAGTTTATAACGTCTCTAATAATACAGATAATTCAAACATCACTAGGGACATTTAGAGATGGTTACAATATTACAGGAACTATATTCAGCCTGTAAACTTTTTTAATAAGCTTAAAGTATTGGTTTACCTTCACGTAACCTATGCTGGTATAATATGGGCTTGCATTTACAGTAATTTCCTATCAGACAATATCATAATAAAGCTGGTCAGCCACATGGATACCAAGCCCATACATTCAGCTGAGAACAACGTGTTACTCTTTCCTTTGCCTTAAGTAGATTATACTGGAATCAATGGCAGACATATGTCAGAGTACAGGCGGTCCCCTACTTAAGGACACCCAACTTACAGACGACCACTAATTAAAGACAGGCCTCTCTGCCCACTGTGACCTCTGGTGAAGCTCTCTGAATACTTTACTATAGTCCCAGACTGCAATAATCAGCTGTAAAGTGTCTGTAATGAAGCTTTATTGATAATACTTGGTCCCATTACAGCAAAAAATTTTGAAACTACAAATGTCAGTGGGGCAAAAAAAAATGTGTCTGAATCTACAATTATACAAAATATACAACCTCAACTTATATACAATTTCAAGTTAGGAACAAACCTGGAACCTATCTTGCACATGACCCGGGTACTGACTCTATAGGCATGAAAGTAAAGTTTCTGGGACACCCTTGACACATATTTCAGCTATATGGGAATAAACATGATGGGGGAGAGTTATCAAAAGTGTCTGAGGTAAAACTGTTCCAGTTGCCCATGGAAACCAATCAGATCTCAGCTTTCATTTTATAAACTGCTGTGTGAAGTTGAAAGCTGATCTCTGATTGGTTGCCATGGGCGACTAGAACAGTTCTGCTCTTAAACACTTCTGATAAATCTGCCCCGATGAGTATCTGACCCAAATGGGATGTGAACAAAGCTTACTACCGGATCAGTACTTCTCGTCTTAGTAAATGGTCATAGTAAGTAATTGAATGGCACATAACAGTTCATTACATATTTTATATAGCTATAGCCAGAACTATTAATCTTTGATTCCATTTATTAATCCTGTGTTATATGTACACAGAATACACTTAAAGCAAGAAGTCTAAAAGTGTGACAAATGTATCTCCGTGGTCAATGGCAATAATCTTGCACACTGCTGGTTTACATTGCATAATTTGGTCACTTATCCCTAATGTTTTGTATGAAAATTCTGGCATCTCACCTAACCTTTCACTAAGCCCCTCCTTGTCCTGGCCAAAGCAACATTTGCTTTCAAAATGTTTTTTGTGGAAATCACACCGCAATTGTGTTGAATTGTGATTAGTACTTCTTTGCCGTGATAATGTCAATTGGATGGTTAGATATCATACAGGGAATCTACTAAGACTGGCATTTTGAATACCAGTCTTTATATCCCCCATCCTCTGGCACACTAGATTTACTAAGTATGCTCCAGCTTTTAGTACATC
This sequence comes from Engystomops pustulosus, assembly GCF_040894005.1. NCBI lineage: Eukaryota > Metazoa > Chordata > Amphibia > Anura > Leptodactylidae > Engystomops > Engystomops pustulosus. The sequence goes on from NC_092411.1 coordinate 244,712,821, forward strand.
CGGAAGCGATCTCCATCAGATCAGATAGGTTTAGACCATGTCTGAACTGGAGGAGGTTTCAGTTGTAGTCTCCACAGGATACTTGAGTAAATATGGCAGACATTAATGTTCCCGCCCTCTCCACTCTCTCCCCCGCCAAGCCCAAAGTGATTTGTAGGGTGTAAAACAGGCAGAGAAGAATTTTTTTTACATGTCTTCTCTGCCAAAACACTAGCGGAGAAGGCATAGTAAATCTCTACTCATACTGAATGTAAAGGGCTTGAACGGGTAGTGCAAGTTCAATTTAAAGGCTTCTTTACTTTGTACCATTTACTTTTCCCAGAATATCTTAGTGCTGGTACCCCTAGCAATAAGTTGTAATTCACAAAAAAAAACCTTGCAACAACTGTTTCATTTTACTACTGCGCCACCACAGGGTATATCAAGAATTACATGGTGGTGGTAATTTTCTGCCGTAGCAGAAAAATTATACCCCCAAATAGTTGACCAGGCAATCTCTTTTTCAATCCCTTGGAAATAATAGCTAGAAAGAGTATAAGCTTGGAATTATTTAATGTAGAGATTAATACATATTTTTGTGCTGGTTTCTTTTCAGAATTTAACACATTTTACTTTTGAAAAAAATATATAAATATATAATTTCACAAGAAAGAATGACCTTTTTGTAAAATGGCTTAGAAAAAAAAAACTTTATTGGTGAAACAGAAAAGCACTCAATCATGGTTGATAAGGGCTTGAGGAAGATAGCTGTAGGCGGCTCGTAGAAGACAGCTTTGGAAAAATTGCCTTTTCCCTTTGTCTCAATAGTCTTGTTCCAGGGCCAGGCTGCTTTATCCAGAGATATTAAAAAATAAATTGTGTATGTGAGGAATGGCGGCTGGTATATGCATATGATGAATACCGCTAGCCTAGCAAAAGTAGCAAGAAATACGATGTTGATATTTCATTCTTTAGGGATAGAAATGAGCGTCTCTGGAGTTGAATAAGAAGTAAACCTTTTGTATTAGTAGAAGTTACAGGACAACAAAGATGAATAGATGTGATACAACAACAGAAGGCTAAGCTACAAAAAGAAGTGAATATTCATTTCTATGGTAAGATTTGTAAATTTAAATCCTGGTCTTTCCTATCAAAAGTTTTAAAGGGGTATTCTGGGTTATACATACAATGCACTTACGCTGCCCAAGCAAGTGACCTCAAATCCACAGTGGTGGACAACCCCCATATCTTCCTTATAGGTTTGCTCACACAGTAGCCTCTGTAAATTATGAATTGTTAAAGGAATTTTCCAAGCTATATGCATATCCCTTATTCACAGTATAGGACATAAGTGTCTGGGGACCTGACCATTGGAATGCTCACATGAGAATGGTTGTCCTTTATCTTTCTTATGTTCAAGCATGTGAACTACATCTCCGTTCATTGCTATGGCACTACTTAAAGAAAGGAGGATAGTGCTCAGCAGTTTATCACCTGATTTTCCAGATTTGGTGATCTAAAAATTTTTGTGACCCATGCCTGGTTTCTAAATAAAAAAGGCAATCAAATTTTGCAACTTAACCTGAGGGGCTCCGGAGCTTTGAAGCCTGTCAGACTCATTTGCATATTTTTGGAAAAAAAACAAGGGTAAAAGATGCAAAAGGAAGGGGATATCCTGCCAGAGAGGACCAAGTATGCTTGGTTTACCATCCTTCATTGTGGTGATAGATTTCCTTTAAACTGAATTTCAATTTCTATAACTGGTACAACTTTATGTATACATACACTAAAAGTGCAATTCAAGCCATCAAAAAAATAGTGAAAAACCTGTATATGACAGATTAAAGAACAAATGGGAATTAGTTGGGGGTGCATTTGGAAACATCTTTGGATGGATGTCAAGGCACTCATTAAAAAAGAAAAATATACTGTAGAAAAAACTTTTCCTAGATTTGAAGTTACATCAACCAATAGAAATATTAAATGGCCTATAAAATATTAAGGAATTTCTTGAAGATGACCATGCAATGAAAGCCTCTGTGCTCTGTAGCCACAGCAGTCAGGATGCAATAAATGGAAGCCTCCGTCCTCGTTAATTAACTCTCAATTAAATATTAACTTGATTCTAACATAACAGCACTCTGAGCGTGTAAATCATTTTGTCTTTTTCTGACAAGATTAATGAAGCTGCTTTCACCTACGCTGCCTGACAACCTGACAAGATGTTCTGGTATATTTATTATCAGAGGAAATACTGAAAAAGCTCATGTCTTACCTATGAAATAGGAGAGTAGTATTGCCAGTAGTACCGACACCCCTACGGCACAGAGTGCGGTACATTTCCAGCTACAGTACTTTGAGGACTTTTTGAATTTAAAAGCACTTCTTGATAAGGTGTTCCGAGGAAGTGGTCTGGTAGGAGGAGTATAAACAGTGCCAGAGGCCATGGTGTATCCCGGTGTAGCAGTGCTGAACAGTGGGGTTGTCCCTGTTCCTGTTTTGAATAGAAAATGCCTGTAAAGACAAGAGAGTGAAGACATTGATCAATATATTTGCACATTTAAACGTTATTTTAAATAACTTGTTTTTCAGGGGACTGACCCTTTAAGTTGGGTTTGTTGAGTTATGCTTGGGTACCCATACCAGGACCCAAACCAGAACACCAAAGGGTAACACCCACAATCGCACCATTTGCACTGATTGCTGGAATCCTCTCTGAGCAGTTGTCGGGCAGAGAAGAGGGAGGGGAAATAAGTTATTGGGAAATACCATATGGTATTTCTACCACTCTCTACCATGGAGATACTGTACAGTGCTTTTATCCACTAGACTTTGGACTTACTGGGTGTCAATGGAAAGGTTTTATCTAACCAAGAGCTTCACTAGAGCTTCTACAGAGCTTCACTGTCACACAAGTTCAATGCACTAATACACATACATATATATATATATATATATATATATATATATATATATATATATATAGAGAGAGAGAGAGAGAGAGAGGTGGTATCTCAAAGATGTCCCTATACATTACTACATTATCCTTATTTTTAATTATACAAAGAGAATATAGTGATATATAAGGAGATCAAGTCAAGTAAGAAATTTACAGAAAGTGCACTTTCAGAAAACATCCAACAGAAACACTACAAAATACAATAAAATATATTACATTTTTTACTGTTTGGACTCACAATTTAGATTAAGATTTTAGTTACACTTTAAGTTTCGGCAGCGTGTGCATACCGCCGTTTTCCAAAGGATTGTCGCTTCACGTGACTTCATCTGAGAGCGGCAATCCTCAGTAAAATGGTGGAACTAAATGGGTTTAAGTCTGCTGTTGGTGACGGCAGCGATCATGCGTGTTACTGGTGAGTGAGCTGGAATGCCAAACCCGAATTTTTGGCTCAAATACAGGTTTGGGTCTGCTCATCCCTAGACTGTCCTGCCCTAAATATTCTTAGTTATACATGGTTACATATGTTATTCTGCAACCTGGGTGCAAAGCAATATACTCCTACAAATCACACAGGAGGCTTTGCCATAGAACACCCTGAAAAATGTCTTCAAATGTACACTAGACGAGACAGACCAACAAAACCCGAGACAAATCCATATTACTATCCAAGTAATGTGTGCACAGGTTAACAAATGTAAGGAATTTCTGATTCATGCAATTACCAGACATCGTTTTCTATTGTATACTGTAGAGGTTTAGATTAGAAATCCTGTAACATCATTACACTGATCTGATTATTGATTCTCATTGTGCCCCGGTACGGTACTTTACAGTCTACACAATAGTACACTGTCCCAGTTTATACTCTCATTACCGCTGAAAAGTAATCTCTCTACATCTCTTTTTCAGCTTCTTATACAGTTTCTTCCGCAATATGACCTCACACCCTGCTGGCTTCACAAATGCTCAGTTACGCTGCTTGCCTACCTCTAATAATCTGAAATAATGATTCCAGGGGTCTCTGTGGCTGATGGCGACAAAGTGCCATTAATCATGCATTCTTCCTTTGAATACATTTTTTGTCCCAGATGCATTATTTTGCAATTATTGGCAACATTGTTAGCCACTATATTCCTGCCCATTTCTCTAATTTACCTAAAGCATTAATCATTTTGCTTGTCTCCTACCTGGGACATCAACAGGGTTACAGATGTTTATCTCATCTGCGTCAAGGTGCAGCATCCATAACAAATCATTTCTGAAATCACTAATTAACATATAAAATACAGAGGGTCATAGTTCACCCCTGGGATATATCATTGGTGACCTTCCTTCACTATTTTCCATTAATAACCACGCTCACTACCCAATATAAAGCCTTATATTTAACATGTAATTCAACAAAACTTCAAAGCAGTGTTTAAGTTTAATATCCTTACAGTATGACTGAATAATAATAGTAATAATGATAATTATCATTATTATCTTATGATGCTGTAATGACAATACTGGGACCTTGCAGCACCATAAAAGTTAATTTAATGGAGGTCATGCAAGTGTATTACATTCACTTCTGGTCTATTCGTCAGGTTAGTTGGGATGCTTGTAACTATAGAGGGGTGAGTTCATGGCCGGATTATAGAGAGGGCTTCAGGGGCGCACACATTGGGGCCCCCACCACTTTATTCATAAGGGGCCCCCACTAGCAATGTCTGACAGTCAGCTCACAGATCAACCGATCTGTGAGAGAAGGAGAGAGAAATGTCAGGGAAACAGTGGCGCCTGAGACTAGTGGTGACTGGGACTAGTAGTCAGTACTACTGACACTGCTGCTGTACCAGCTAAGCCAGCAGATAGGGTAACACTGCTGCCATTATGTCCAATAGACTAGCACCTAGGGTAGTACCACTGCCACTGTGCCAGCCAGCGCAGCAGCTTGGCTAGCATGTAAATATGAGTTTAGCATATTAATGATAAATTAGAATAGTAATGTGCACCACTGTTTAGGCTACCTTCAGTGGGGGCCATCACCAGATTTTGCGCCCAAGGGCCTCCACCTATCTTTATCCGGCCCTGAGTGAGTTTATTCATCGATTCAGTACGAATCTGTCGATTTTCAGGCATTGAATCAAATCTGAATATTTTTAATAAATTATTCACTTCAAATGAATCTTGTATATAAGATATTGACAGAAGTGTTATAAATCTGTTGAAATGGTTTCTGTTATTATCAGTTCGGCTTCTGTTATTATCATTTTGTGCAAACAGAAAATTTTTATAAATTCCTAAAAACTAACAAGACAAGATCAGACATTTGTATGAAAGTGTTCTGTGTTAGAGGGCTAGAAAGGGGTTTATACCAATTTCCAGGACAATTAAATAAACATGGATTTGGACTCAATAGAGTCTTTCAAAAAATTTGACAAAGCTTATTGGCTTTTATTGATCTTAGATATAATCATCCCATACACTGATGGAGATACTCGCATTCTTATGTATGAAAATATCATATTATATATATATGAAAGAGCAAATCACCAGAGCAGGCAAACTACTAAATCAGACTGATTGTATATGTTATATATCAATGGGTATTACAGTGAAATACTATACCCTGACTTATGCCAAACTGGACCAGGAATGAGGTTACTACCTTCAGAGTAAGCATCAATCAATGCCAAAAATAGCCTATAAAATAAGAACGGAAGAAGATGACTAGATATCAGATCACCTCTCTAGTAAAGTGCCAAAAATGTTCAGTAGAGTAATGTTTGCCAGCGTTTCTCAACTCCAATTTTCATGTACACTCTTAAAAGTCAGTTTTAAAATGAAAAGTTTTAAAGTTTCTAAGCATTTTACAGGTGTTGCAGTGCATCACGGACTTGTTGGGATAACTTTAGATCCGTCCTTGAGAAATTCTGGTCCAGATTCTTGAGTTTCGAAAAGGATGTTAAAGTATCTCTGCACTCTGACAGATTCCTGTTATGACCTTTCTGAGCTTGTATCCAAAATTCTACTTGTTCTATACTTGTTCTATATTTTACTATATACTACAAGGTGAAAAAAAACCCCATAAATATAGTAAAGAATACTGCCTCTGTAGTCATGGTCGGCCATTGTCGTCAATGCTGATTGGTAAATGGAGAAAATATTTCCAAGAGTAATCTAATGAAACTATTTCAGATGTAGAGATTTCCATGGTCAGATGTTTCTCAAATACAAAAGTAAAGCTTCTAAGAGAAATGCAGTTTTTATCATATGTTTATGGAGCCTTAGTTTCTACAGTCTAAGTTAACCTTTAAAGATCTACACATTCCCCATAATTACAATACAAGATCTACTATTACCCTTAAAATAAAAAAAATGTTTTCATCAATCTCAAAAAGACCTCCATGAATAGGAACTTATTGTCAATTGTAGATTCAAGGGCAGTAAACAATGCAGATGATAACAATAGGGAATTTGAGTTGAGTTCTGAACCTATATACTGGCAGTGTAACTAATTCCTATTAATCTTGACTAGTAAATAAACCAATATACAGCAATATCTATATCATTGTGTCTTCTAGGTTACAAAGTTGCATAAATGTAATTCTGTTCCAGATCATTGCATAAATTTAAACTTCACCGTGTGGTTCTGAGGACATAAAAAATGCACACATTGCTACTTTTCATAGTCGACCTTTAGAAGGGTGCCTGATGCATTAGGGTGGCACAACTAAGCTATTTGTAAAGCTTATCCTTTGCTAAAAAAGCACTTTTTTATATGTGAAAGCAGCAATCTGTGCTGAGTGTTGGGTTCTGCTCTCCTTTTATGTATCTATATGCTTCCTGAACAATGACTCATCGTTACAGAAGTGGTGACACAGTAATGTGCTTTTAATCTATGGAAAAACATGAAATAAATCAATGGGGCAGCGCCTACGACATTGTTACAATGCAGCCTGGGATGTTCAGCACCATGGACAGGGCTGGAGGCTGCTACACCAGAAGCTCTCATCCATGTCATGTTTCCTGGATATCATTACAAGGAGGTGAAGTAATTTGTTGACATTGTGATATACCTGCACTCCTGAATTTCAAAGGTGTAAGATGGAAGGATATTTCTAGAAAGAATCTTTCAAGCTTTTTCCCCCCCAGTAAAATTCTTTGTTTAAGATGTGAAAATATCAGAACCTTTTATGGACTTCTACCAAATGCCATGAAGGCCGTTGCTTTAAGGGGTCTTCTAGCTATTTCATCATTTATTCATTAGGGAGTACAATAGAGAACAACAAAACAATACTCAACATTCAACAGCCCCCCGCCACTGTTGAGATGCTGCACAATCCCTGTTGCTCTCAAACTTCCAGCTCGAGTTCGGGTGCACCCTGCACAAACCCAGGCACATTACCAGATTGGCTGCTGAACAGCCAATCCAACAAATCTACACACTTAGCTACTAGCCTTGGCTATCATCGGCCAAGGGAACACCCCTGGCCGATTAAAACCATGGCTAGTTGCTATGGGTGTTATTATGGCGGATTGGCTGTTTGCCAGCCCACCCAGCAATGTATTCGGGTGGTGCAGGGTGCAACCGAACCAAAATGGGAAGTTCAGGTCTCCTCATCTCTAGTCACCAGGTATAGAAGAGCACCTACGACCCAAGCAACATCTTAACCACAGGAAGGGGAAATGTTGAGAGGTGAATACTATTGTGTAACTGCTTAAAAAAAAACCTATTAGAATAGCACTCCTCACCCCGTACATCCCTTAGGAGCAATACAGGCTCTCTCTCTTCCTCTCTCCATATATTTAATATAGGACCTGCTCTATAATTTCCGGCCACCTGACTATGGTACAGAGAAACCACCTCGCCTTGTCTTGACAGTGCATAGTCAATGATGGGAGTGAGCCTCAATTTTCGCGGTTTGTGGTGGCACAGTTGTGTGTATGGGGCCCAACTGTTGATAAACCAGAGCAGAGCTGTAGGACAGTGATTGTGGTGTAAATGAATCAATGTATTCAGTAAATATAAACTACTGTTCACACTACCAATCTCAGAGTAACTGTCTCTGTAACTGGTTCCCTTTGCTCCTTGAACACTGTTGATTTCTTCACTACTGGATGTTCTTTTTTGACTTTACAGTGGTGACCCGGACCCTTCAATAATTACAATCACTACCCAACTGTGTCAGTATTACAGCATACCTTAAGAATAAAGTGTTATTAACCTATGAGTGCCCTCCTGCTCTCATTTTCTACTTATACAATAAGGATACATTCACGGCATGTACGGCAAACCTATTGTCACTATTCCACAACACATGCCATACTTCTACCTTGCCCTTGTGCTGTTCCACATACTGAGTGACTGCATTCAGACTGAATAAAGACACATTACTGTGACAAGTAAACAGCATTTCTGTTACATGTAATAGGTTACTACTGAGACTGCGGCACATTTCGGTTGGTAAATAGTATTCAGACATATAGAATTGACACCGGCTTTAACATGTAGATAGGGAGAAAATTATTGGTTGACAATTCGGCTAAGTACTGCTGATTACAGAGATGAAGTGAGATAAATCAGGGGTCAGCTTTACAAAGTAAAACGGTTGCCTACTGTAATGCATTGTGGCAGAGCTAATTCCAGACTGGAAAATGTTTTAATAGATGCTTTCGAGTTAAGACATTTTAACTGCCTACTTTTCAGAACTGGGTTTCCACCTGCCACAGAATTACCGCCACTGACGTCTGATGGGAGCAATGGAGGGACATCACTGATTGCCAAAATTTTCAAAACTTATATCAAGACCCACTGCCATTTGACATTGGTGGGGTTTTATCTGACAAGCTCAATGTGATTCTATGAAAGGAGGCCTAATGCTTTCATACATGAACCCAACAACTATTTCTCCAAACCTATCATACACATGCATGCCCGGCTCTTCTAAGCATGCATGTATTCTTCTATAACCTCTGGTGCAAACTCATCTCTTTAATGTGAACCTCTCACGTTGAAATGCTGTTCTATCGGCAGGCATCAAGAAGGAGAAACTAAGCAGATTGGGCATGCAGGCAGCATGTTATAGAGCATTAACAGCTGACAGATTATACATGGTGCTCTATCTGCAGGCAGTATTTTATATAGGGGAGCTGAGCATATTGGATATAGTGAGCATATTGGATTTAGTGCTGTTCCTCAGGCAGTCTGTTATAAAGAAAGAATAGCTGGGAAGATTGTACACAGTGTCCTATCTGCAGGCAGTATGTTATAGGGCAGGGAGAGCTGGAAGATTGTACATATTGTCTTATCTGCAGACAGCGTGTTATAGAGCAGGAATTGTTGGTAGATTGTACATTATGTCCTATCTGCAGGCAGCATGTTATATAGCAGGAGGAGCTTAGCAGATTGGATATAGTGCTTATCTGCAGGCAGTATGTTATAGAGAAAGAGGAGCTGTGCAGATTGTACACAGTAGCCTCTCTGCAGGCAGCATGTTATAGAGCAGGAGGAGCTGGCAGATTGTCTATAGTACCCTACCTGCAGGCAGCAAGTTATAAGGCAGGAGTAGCTAAGCAGATTATACATAGTGCCCCACATGCAGGAACTGTGTTATATTGCAGAGGGAACTGAGCAGATTGTACATAGACAGAAAGCATGTTATAGAACAGGAGAAACTTTGCCATATTCAGGAATATAAATTTTCCAATGCTGTAAATGTATAAAGAAACAGCTTTCCATCTTGCTCAATGTCTGCAGTTTTGCAGGGCCAAAATTACTGACAGAGTCCCTTTAGGAACAAGGCATTAGGCATGTTGGAATTCAACATTTGGAATTCCTGATCATTTTAAATGCCTGAATAATAAACACTAGTTTATGATGACAGTAGTCTAATGAATATGGATCATATTGCGGTCTATTATTGGGAAATCCCTTGAAAGTCCCTATAGAAGTCATTTCATTCCTGTAAACCTGCTACTCATAACATACTCTGACAACCTGTAGCTGCAGAGTAACAAGACGAAGATCACTACAGCGCCTACAGTCTATAGGATATGGAAAGCATGTACAGTATAGTCATAATATTAGTATTCAGGTAAAGCCTTCTTCCGGAGGTGTCCCTGCAAGTTCAAGAACCACAATAATAGACTCTGTTTGTTTATTCGAAGAGCAAAATACATTTTCTAACGTTCTGCTAAACCACGGCCCAAAAGAATCAGATTTATCTCTCTATTCACACATTTTCAAGGATAATACTTAAGATCTTGTCAATTTGTTTGACAACATGTCAACAAATTTTCCCTGCTTTCAGTCCGATATCATTTGGCTACTTAAGTCCCATGTGTTTGGAAGCCCTTAAGCTAGGATGATTTCAAATTACCACTGATGTTATTACAGATGTGTCAGGTTTGATGAAGTCTGTCGAGAGGGGCTGAGAACAGGGCTACGGAGAAGAAACCTTGTGAAATGTATTAGAGCCTTGTTCCTGACACAACACCTTCAATAATTACCAGGAAGCGACAGGTGGATTTACATAGTTATTAGCCCTTTAATAATAGGTGACTAATCAACTTGCCAGGATAACTTATCATTGGATTTGTCTGTATCTCTTATTTATAAAGCAATACAATAGATTAGGAGCAAGGATTTCTATAAAAGACGTGCTCTTAACAAGGTTACTGTCGAGAAGGAAAAATAATTGCTTAGAAATCCTGTATTGTGTGTTCAAAAACCATTGAAAGCCTTAGAAATAATCAAACCATAGCAAAGACTAATATTTATATATCCAAGGGGATAAGATCTCATTGGAATCCCATTCAATGAAAGCAATTTGAGGTCACTATGCTGAGGAGAATAATAGCTAAATACTAACTCAATGTTTGGACTTCCATCTATTGGTGCACAATTTGCCGGGTAAACTAAGAACCTCCGACTTCTCAGTATTTCTGGTACACAGTTGTGCACCAAGATGATTTCTATGCCAGGTTCCTGCCACAGACCATAGTAAATGCGTCAGTAAGATGGTGGGAGAGCAGAGTAATGGTATAAGTAAACTCTCAATTCCTGTCCCTGGATTCTTCTCCAAGAATTGCAACTTTTTCCTGCCTAGTACACCAGAATTCTGCCATACGAGGCAAGATAAGTGACACTCCAGACTCTTTAAGATTCCAAAACTAGACTGAATATCACAGTTTTGTTTCATGCTTATATGGGGTTGTCTGGAAAGAGAAAACATTTCAAAAAGTAAAATTGTAAATTAATGCACAGTAATTCTGAATACTTCCCAGGCGGATGGATTCAAATCTCCATTCCTGGCCTCAAAATTTAGATGTCTGTTAAATCAGAGTTTCAACCTAACTTCAAGTGGCTAGGTTGCTTTCGGTAATCGCACTGGTCCAACATGACAGGAAGTCCCTTAACCAAATATGTAAGGAGTAGAGCGCCTCTGAGAGGTGCTTAGAACCCCAATTCAAGAGCAGCGGGGAGGATCCATTCCAAAATGCACATTCGTTTAGACTTAAAGGGAACCAGATCATCTTTTTGAACCTCCTCCATGTCCCTACAGACAATAATTAGCAAATCCACTAACTGTTTTATAAAACTTCTAGCATTAGTGGGTTTAGAAAATAAAAGCCCATCCTCCCAGTCACCTCATGTCAGCATGTCTGCACTGTATCCACAAAAGGAGGCAGCAGAGGAGTGGGCAAGGAGTGAATGTTGGGAGGTGAGGAGATGATCATTTTGCAAAAGAGGGAGGGAGCTGAACACTCCCCAGGGACACAGGTCACAAGCTGGCAGGGAGCCAGCTAAACTTTAATCTAAGTTATTATTTGAACCACTAACTCCAGAAGTTTTATAAAAATAGTTTGGGGATATGCTGTTTATTGTCTGTAGGGATATGGAGAAAGCTCAAAAAGGTGGCCAGGTTCTCTTTAAATGACACATTTTACATAGTTTACCAGCAAAACATGTGCTCATTACCAATCACAAGTGATTCGGTCTTTATGCATCTGGAATCGTGAGAACCACCTCCCTACTTCACTGGAATTGCGAACCTAAACATAATTCAAAGGCAAAAAATGAACAGGGCATGTGGAAAAAGATCAATCACTGCACACTAGGTCAACAAATCCCACAACATGATGGAGATCATCTTCTGAAATCCATTGCCTACCAATCTCACTGCCAATGGTGTCAACAACTGGACATCTATCACCCCAAGGGTTTCTCCCGTTGTCTTCTTGGAAATACAAGACCAAAGCTGCAGCACTAAGACAAAAGAGACAGAAGGAGAACCAACATTGCACTCTAAGATAATAAAAAGTGAGGATATAATTTAGTTTTACAACATAAATTGGAAGTTCTACACTTTTTATAAACACCAGCAGTGGAGTTTCTTTCTGGGTCTAAAACTTATATTAAAGGAACACAACTGGAAAGCGATTTTACCCTGATCTAGCAGAAATCTTTAGATAAATTATTCGACATCCACATCACGGCACCATGCAAGCTCCTGTTTACTTGAGATCATTGGCCACAAAAGCTGCAAATGCCTTTGAAGTGAGGGGCTACCATCGTAGCCTACAGACACAGGCGCAGCTAATTCCCAGTGTCATGCTTTTTGTGATCTTGTAGCTAATTAATCACATAGAAGAAGCTGAGGACGGCTCTAAAGGCCAGCACAGCAGGCACCTCACTATTTTATTTATCAGCTTTTCATATAGATTGCCAGTGGGCTAATGGGCACAAGGGCATACATGCCGCATGTATAGATGATATACGGTATATGCAGACAGATCCCGCTTATGTATATTATATCCTTTATGAAAAATATATGGTTGGCAATTAGAGCAGAGGAGAAGCACAGCCTGAAACTTCTGCAGGAGCTCATCCTGGATAGAAAGCTGAAGCGAAAGATGAAATGACAGCCATGCCCGTCTGTATCAAATCCTGTCGCCTGTGGGGGGACCTTATTTACTGTACCAGCTACCTGTGATATGTTAGGATGCAGCGAAAATTCCTTCTACAATCAGCCGTCCAACCTTCCTAATGTACACAGATTGGAGAGACAGCCAAGTGACAGCAGATCTCAGTCAGGTTTAAGTGTAAATAATAAGGTCATCTTCTATTTCCCACTTAATCCTTTATCATGACAAGCGGAAAATAGTTATATCTTCCAAGTAGGGAGGGAGAAAGAACGGAGACTGTCCTACAGATAGGAAGGTGTTATCCACTCACCTCCTGCTACGTGCTAGGAAACAGAAGATACAAATGTTTCATCTGATTCTCACTGGCAATGAGATGTTGTGTACAGATGATTTCCATGCACATTCCTTAGATTAGATCCATGAACTCGCTGGTTTTATACCGGGAGCAGATCGGAAGGGGCTGAGGAGAATGTACACAGTGTTCTGCAGGCAGAATGTTATAGAGCAGGACGTGCAGAGGAGATTATACATTGGGGCACATTTACTAAGAACAGTGCAGTCTGTACTTAGTCTGTACTATTCACTATTTCTGGCGCACCTTCTGCATGAATCTAGCGCCCCCTAGAGAGTACACCACTTATTTTTTTTGGTGCAGCTTTAACATAGGGCAGTGATGGCTAACCTACAGCACTGGTGCCAGAGGTGGCACTTAGAGCCCTTTCTGTGGGCACTCAGGCCATCACCAGAGATGGCTCCAGGTATCTCCAAGACAGACCAGGACTTGCCGTGCCCAGAGCTTTTTTAAAGTGACAGGACTACCTGGGACTATTTTCTGCTTTATTGGTGTCCTCAGGGGCTGGCATCAATGAAAACTGTGACAGAGAAGGGAGTATAAATCACAAATTAAATTTCTATGTTGGCACTTTGCGATAAATAAGCGGGTCTTTGTTGTAGTTTGGGCACTCGGCCTCTAAAAGGTTTGCCATCACTGACATAGGGTGTGCAAATATTTCTGTCAGACATTGCATGTTAAATCTGTCTGACTTAGTACAGGAACGCCCAGAAATCTGTGTGGCATGAAGCATAGTACAGCTGAGCCACAAAATGGTCACATGCGATACATGTGGAGTGGTCCCTTCTTAAATACATGTGCAAGCAGTTTGGATCTAAAAGAATGTGCAAAGTCCGACACAAAACTGGCGCAAAGCCCTTAGTAAATGTGCCCCATAGTGTGCTGGTAGAATGTTATAGAGCAGGAAGTGCAAATAAGATTGTACATATGGTAGTGTCCTATCAGTTGGGAGGATATTTTGGAGAAAGAGGCAGTGAGCAGATAATGCATATTGTCCTATCTGCAATCAGCTTTTTATGGAGCAGAAGGCACTGAGTAGATTGTACATAGTGCCCTATCTGCAGTTACATGTTATAGAGGTGGAGGAGCTGAGCAGACTGTAAATTATAACTTTTCTGCAGAAAGTGTGTTATAGAGCAGGAGCAGCTCAGCAGATTGTATATAGTGTCATATTTGCAAGCAGCACATTATAGAGCAGTAGGAGCTGAGCAGATTGTTCATAGTATTCTTTCTTCCGGCAGCATATTATAGAGCAAGAGGAACTAAGCAGGTTATCCAAAATGTCTTATCTTAAATCTGTATGGAATAGAGCAGGAAAAGATAGCAGATTCTACATTGTTCTATGTGTTGTCAGCATTTTATAGAGCAGGAGGGGCAGACCAATATATATATATATATATATATATATATATATATATATGGAAAAGTAGTTGCAGCACTCAAGAATTTCGGTATGGGTGCACATCCAGGGGCCAGGACGAGTGGTCCCAAAATAATTAGCTTGAGAAAGGCTCCAGGCCATGGGAGCCGAAACGTGGCTTGGCACATGTTGGAATAAACTACCATTTTCTTCCACAAGTCTTTGGAGTGCTGCCATTTTTTCTTTTATATATACATGTATATATACATATGATTGGAGCAATATTATCTATCCTATAGTCCCTAAAGTCACCAGTATTGACACATGGATGGCTTAGGATCTTTTATTTTACCTTAACTTTTTTTGTATTAACAATGTGGATGTTTCTCTCCTGTCTCCGTGTCTTATATTGCAGTACCAGCTGCTAGATCTCTCACTGCTCCTGGGCAGGACACTAGATAACTATGGGCTCATATCATAGCAGATTGTGCCTTTCAGTTCCATACTTAAGGTCTTCTTATAAATCCCATTTATTTTAGAACTATAAAGCATTGCTTCCTCTATACACTCAGCCATGTTCTATTAGATTGAGTCTTCCTGTATCTGGGTCCTTGTAAAGTCTGGGGAAGGAGGAACAATTTAATGACAAGGGTTTAACCACTACATCCTCAGCTCCGGCGAAAACATATAAATGCTTATTACTGAGTAGAAGGGGAGGAAGATGAGATATTTCAGCAGTTCTGCCGCTGCTCATAAAATGTTACACAGATCCAGAACATCCCAGCGCTGAATCGCATCCACCTCCCTGGTAACTTTTTTCCTAAATGTAGATGCTGCGTATTGTTCCACCGGTCAATTGTTTATGTCATATTATGGCCAATTGACAGGAAGGACCTTGTAAGATACATATAAGGGCTTCTTTAAATAGCAGGCGGTAAAGAGAGCGCTCCATCTCTTGACTTTATCCGGTGCGCACGTCTGCACAGATTCTCATTATCTCATCCACCGCCACGCGGGTCCCTTCTACAATGAACAGATTGAAAGGATAGTAGGAGTTCAGGGGAAGAGAAAGAGCTGGGGCCAGTACAATCACAATCAAAGAAACATGTTTGAAGAAGAAAATAACTAAATGCCTACCTAGCCATCTGCACATACTGTACGCTATTCAATCCCCGGATAAATATTTTTCTTTTTAATAAAGCCATCTGCATAATGGGAATCCATCATGCTGAACAAACTCCAATACTACGCCTGACAGCGACAATGACCATAGACCTTCCCAAGGGGAATAAATCGATTCTTGTACTTCAAATGAAGCACTTTCAAAGGTAATACAAGAGTTTACTTATACAGTAATGCCTACATGAGTGGTATATTTCATATAGAATGACGGTAGCTTAGGGACGGTTTATATATATGTCCCTAATAGGGATATACACTGATGCTGGTCATTACCCCTATGCCATCCATGGTAGTTTAAGGGGACCTAGGAGAAGTATATGACATAATGAACCACTACCAGTATCTTGTCAAGCAGCACAACACCTTCCACATTAAGTTTCCTTCATAGGCCATCATGGTGGTATCATCTAACCTGGAATTTAGTGCTGAAGTCAAGCTCTCCCTCAGATCAGCCCCCTCTGCTGTGATTGACATCTTGCACCAAATCCCAGCTTTCTGTTTCAGATATAACTATCAAACACCTATAGGCCTGGGCATAGATTTGTTCTGTTCAGCTCTGTCTGCTCTCTTTAACATGCTGCAAAGGGGCTACTATATACAATCTGTTCAGCTCCTCCTGCTCTATAACATGCTGCTTGCAGATAAGACACTATGTTCAATCTCCTCAGCTCCTCCTGCTGTATAACATGCTGCCTGCAGATCAGACACTATGTACAATCTGTTCAGCTCCTCCTGCTCTAAAACATGCTGCTTGTAGATAGGACACTATGTACAATCTGCTCAGCTCCTCCTGCTCTATAACATGGTGCTTGCAGATAGGACACTATGTACAATCTGCTCAGCTCCTCCTGCTCTATAACATGGTGCTTGCAGATAGGACACTATATACAATCTTTCCTCTCCTCCTGCTCTAAAATGCTGCCTGCAAATTTAACACTATGAATAATCTGCTCTGCTGATGCTGCTTTTTACCATGCTGCTTTCAGATAGGACACTTCATACAGTCTGCTGGGCTCCTCCTGCTCTATAACATGCTGCCTGCAGATAGGACGCTATTTACAATCTGCTCAGCTCCTCCTGCTCTATACCATGGTGCCTGCAGATAGAACACCATGCACACTCTGCTTAGCTCCTCCTGCTCTATAACATGATGCTACAGATAGGACACTATGTACAAACTGTTCAGCTCCTCCTGCTCTATAACCTGCTGCCTGCAGATAGGACACTATGTACAATCTGCTCAGCTCCTCCTTCTCTATAACCTGCTGCCTGCAGACAGGACACTTTGTACAATCTGCTCAGCTCCCCCTGCCCTATAACATGCTGGCTGCAAATAGAACACTTTGTACAATATACTCAGCTCCTCCTGCTCTATAACCTGCTTCCTGCAGATTCTCAACTCTTTTAGCTGTATAACATGCTGCCTGCACAGTGGAAAACCTTTTTATAGTGCCTCATTCCATTTAACTAAGCATAAAGTTTTGTTCTCTGTGTCTCAGTTGGTATTTTATTCTTTATGTGCATATAAAGTTGTCAAAGTATCTTGTAGTAACTTGAAACATGGAAATATTGTATAAACATGTGCAGCATAGAAGTGCATTCATGGTCCTTCCAGTCATGTTACAATATTACAATTCTCTGAGCTTTTTGCTAGTAGCGACATTTATGTAACTGGATTAACCCATTATCAAAACATGCTGTGCTGACAAGCTATGTATACAAGGTTACCATTGGTATTAGGATCAGTGCAACATGAATGATACAATGTAAGAGTGAGTCATGGAAAACAAAACAATGCTTTCAGGTTTGACACGTCATGTACTGAAATATTGAAAGAAAAGTTGTAATGCTAAACTATAGATAGCGCATGATTATTTACCTGGGAATCAGGTGGGTTACTGGAAAGATGTAGATAGAAGGAAACTTTTTTTTTCAAATTTTTGTTTTCAAATCATCAACTTTCAACTTATGTCCAGTCCAGGATTTTGAGATCCTGCTATTAATGGGGAGTCTACAGTCACAGGTCATGCAAAAACACTATGGGGGTAGGGGGGGTCCGACCCTAATATCTAATAAGAGGGTCCCAGAGGCCTTTTAGTAAATAAGGGCACAAACTTTGCCAGTTCAGACCTATAGACCAGGTCTGAAGTTGCAGAGTTTTTTGCTGTAGCCTCTGTTGGTGGGCCGGGCGTCCACACCACTGCACACCTTGGGGAAACAGAAAAACTGGCGGGGAAGATGAGATTTATGTGCCTTCTGTGTCTAAAAACTGGCATAGAAGGCATAACAAATACACTTCCACCAGTGTATGAAGTCAGAAGTGGGCATCAAATGAATAGTGTGGAAGGTAAGGGGGGGGGGGGCTACGTCACTGCTTTGATATTGATGATCCCCATCTAAGGATAGTTTATCAATGTTAAAATCCGTGAAAAGCCAATAAGGTCCCAATTCATAGAAGAAGAAAGTTTTGCCAAAATTTTTGAAGGTATAATGTATAGCAAAGGACTCTATTGCATGTTGAAGAACTTGGAGATTTTTGAGTCTATTACAAGTGAGGAAATTATTAACAGATATGATGTTTCCTCATCCAACTCTTGAATCAACATATCCAAAGAATTGTCACAATGAGCTATTTTTATTTTTATAAAATTTTCTGTATCATCGGTTGTATTAGGACTCAGATCCTGCCATGAGTTTTGTTGGTCTATTTCCACATTGAATCTCATAGGAAATAGAAGTCTTTGATCTTATTTGCACTAAGTGAAACATAGAAACATCTTAACACCGGGTAAACATTTTGTTTCCCCGAAACATAAAGCTCTACAAAAACCATGTGACACTTAACAAGTTCAACAACATACAAAATTTCCATGTAAACAAAGTACAAGTGACAAAAAAACCTGAAAAAATCTGTAACGCTTCTGGCTGTGGCACGCTACGTTCAAGCATTGTCACGCTGTTTGTGAGTTTGTATTCTCAAATCTATTATGTTCTCAAACTGATGCGCTATTATCTTTGGACAACTTTCACACCAGGAGGTGATCCCTGGCAGCGTAATTTCGAAAATGAAAAGCTTACAAACAAGATAAATCTCATTGCTATGTTACCTGAATTAATATCACCTGACAGTCATTTCAACGAATGCAAAGCTCGACGAAAGCTATTTCCAGACTGCAGCTCCGTGCTGTAAACAACTATAATAAACTCCAATCTGCATATTTCCATAGTTAATAAGATTCCTGTATATGACAAATAATAGGCCGACAATCAGAAGTCAATGGATGTAGCGGGGAGCAGGGCTGTATTACGGCACAACACGCAGGCGTCCTGATTACATTTCTTACAGCTCGGGAAACCGCTCAGGCTCCGATTCTTATTACTTCCCTGCTATAAGGTTCAATCTGTGATCATCTACTTTAATAAACACATTTCCTCTCCCATAAAGATGTCCTGTCAGAAGCTTTTTAACCGCCATTTAGATTTCTATTATTTTGTTTTCACGCTGCTTTCCTGTAGATTCTCTGCAATCTTTCGGAAGCCAGAACACAACAGAATGACCAGCAAATGTTATGCAGACACTTGGGGGGGGGCCGGACTAATTATGTCTTGTTCAATCAGGATTTGCGACCCCCTCTTTCCCACAACAACCTAATGCCAAGTGGGAACAACAGGGTTGGACACAAAATAGGACTGTGTAGGGATACAAAATTTTCTATAGCTTGCACCAGATTGTAACACAGGTTATGAGTGATATCTACGAAGAAGATCAAGACTGACGCACAGCAAGGTGAGTAAAAAAAGTTATCATATCCTATAAATAATCTATAAACTTCACCTACAGCATACTATACAACATATTTTAACTTTAGCTCTATAGATGTTCAATATCTCTTCTTGCAGTGGTAGGAATGGCCGTCGTTTACGTCTAGAAGATAAAAATCAGTCCTTGTCACGCAGCAGACACGCAAGTAGGTGGTTCATTATGGTTACAGTATAGATTTCGGATCTCTATTTTGTAATGAGAAATGCGATCACGTAAAAAAAGACACCCAGAAGTCAACATTGGAGGTTAACGCAAAAAAAATTAGAAAATTAGGAAATTATATAGTTGTGCCTAAAAAACTTTCACTCTTTGAAGTTTAATTAATATAAGATTTATGGTGGTATTTAATATTATACTTTATGATAAAAAGATGCAGAGAGGTAAATATCATATTTTCTGAGATAGATTTAGAAGAATTATAGACCATTAAAGGGGTATTCTGGGATATTAAACGTCTGGAAAAGGTGCCCTCCCATGATTGACTAATATGGGGGATAAATGACCGCACAGTCCTCCCGCTTTAATTATACTAGGTTGGATTTACATAGGGTAGGGTACTTTGTGTATTTCCTTCCCTTCCCCCTTTTTCTATTTTTGCAGGTATTGGTTTGGTCCGACTCACCTGTAAAATCGGTAAAGTTGGTATGCTCTACCTGTAAGATTTGGGGTTTCTGGGCAGAAGATCGTCGATATGTTTCTGATTGGTAGGGATTCGGGGGGGGGGGGGAGTATTTAAACAGCAGTCTCCATAGGGTGACTGCCAGAAGTCTTTGTGAGTCAAGAAGAAGAGCCCACCCTCCCTTAACTTCTTGTGTTATGAACTGTCATGGTAGTTTGTTAGTGGGGCATTGTCACCCAGCAATACTGGGTGGACTTGGTTTTGCATTCAATAAAATTGAAGTTATGATGTTTTAAATAATATTTTAATTATTTATTACTAATGAATTTATTTAATTTAAATAATTATTTCATGAATGTATTTATTGTAACCCTTTAATAAACACCATGGCCATTAACTATTCAAAAAGAGCTTGGTTGTGTATTTATTTTTTTCAATGGGGGTTGGGGTTGAGCTGCCATGATACAAAAACCCACAATGTTATAAATAAACGAATATAACAAAACTCAATGTCATTAGTCACACAATTTAGCTTAATTAGTTAGATTTTTTAATTCACAAAATTTTTGTGGGATTGCAAAAGTAGGTGGAATTATCCTCAAGATGGCCGCCACTGGAAACTACAAGTCCCGTGATCCTTCAGTTCTCAGTAACAGCACTGCTGTTACCATAGTAATGATGTGTAGCTACCATCACTACACCATGCTTCACTGAGATGACGTCTCACCACAACACTGGCCATACTGGATGCACTGCAACCAACCAACTACAGCCAATCACATCACCTGCCCAGGAAGATGCAGGACATGTGATGCGGACATGTGACCAGTGGTCAACTTCTGTCCTGTGTCTGCTCCGTGCGGAGAAAATCAATGGACTGATTAAAGGGCCAGTAGTATTTTAATTCTTCATTACAGTCTATGTCCACGGCATATTCTGCTAAGGGGAGCGACATTTTAAATAACAATTTACTACATATTAGTTTATATTTTAAGGATCTATTTGTATCGGGCTACTCTAAATCTACAAGCTGCCATATATTACTGAGAAAACATTATAAGGGATAACAAATGTTAAGATATTTTGTACAAATTCTTTAAATGGTATGTATATATATAAGTAAATTATTTTGTAGTGAATATAATATATAAAATTGTAAACAACCCATGTGAACAGAAACCAATTTGGAACCATGAAGAGACAATGGGTTAGGGTGTCAATATGAAAAAAATGGGGTTTTTTGGTTGTCAGAAATTATAAATCCAGCCCTGCCTGCTGGAATTTACAATTATGCATGGGTGTAGCAGGAAAGGAACATATAGAGACACATACCCATCCCCATAGTCGCCATCATGGCAAGGTGGTGGAAACACAGCCATCTCTATAAGGTTGTCATGCCCATTTTCAAGAACTGGGTGATTGACTAATTTTCTATAAGAAAAACATTATTAACATTAAAATATGTTCAGGTAAAAAAACATACAAAAATAGTAGTTGTTATAAATCAGGAAACAATGGGGCACATGTATCATAAGTCTGGCTTTTTCTGTTTTTGAAACTTTTCTTGAATTTCCTGCTGGTCAGATGTATCTTAGCTTTTTTTTCTTATTGATACATGTAGCGTTTGGTCTCCAGTGAATTTGCGACTTTTTAAAACATTTATAAAATCTCTAAAAGTCGATAATTTCTATGCCTGGCCAGGGACAGCCAGCGATCTGCGCAAAAATGTGAGATTGTTTAGCAACTTTTTAAAATAAAAGTCGCAACTTTCACATCTGGATTAAGGTGATAACTATGCGGGAAACTAGACAATGGCGGACTTTGAAAGGAGACAGTTTTAGACGCAAAAAAAGTTGCAAATGAGCACAACTATGAACTATGAGTCTCAAAAATGAAAAAAAAAAGCAAGCCAAAAGTGTGATACATATACCCTAATATGTTCCTTACTGGCTGTGGTCATACAAAGAAACATAATGGACTTGGTTGGAAAGGTTTAAGGTGTTTCTGAATTAATACATTATATGTAAATGAGCTCTTCAGAGGGCTAGTAAAATCATAAAACACTACTTGTCTCTCTCTGCTCCTTTACTGCAGCTCAATTCCCCTAAGGCAGTCAACTTCCTGTGTGTCTCCAAATATCAAAGAAACACCAGAAGAATCAGCTCTGACAGTCAGTGACTTTTTCTAGTTTTTCCAGTTTTTTCTAACACCGTATGTTGGGGGACAATGTAGTGCAGTTAGGACCAGGAGCAGCAGTAACGGAGCAGTGGTGGAACACAGAGCAGTAAGTATTGTTTTAATTATGTGTTTTTGTAACATTACAATAAAAAAATTATATATAAAATATTTATTACTCATAACAGTAAAGTCCCCTATTAGTCTAAACGGTGGGTTGATAAATTTGATCATTTTAAAATTAAATATGAAAATTATCATTCTATTTCAGCTGCGGAAACTGAACATGCCAAAGACGATCTCTACAGAATGTATATAATTATAAAATCAAACACAGCGAGTGTCGCAATTGATTCTTATGCTGACAGGGTGTCTTTAAAACACTTTCCTTCAAAAAGTCACTTAGTACAAAAAGTGATTAATCCTTTATGTCTCTGCTCTTCAACAAGAGTAGCTGTCGCTATTACTGCCCAGCGAGGGTTTTAATAAATCTCATCACAGTTCAGAGCGTATGTTGAGGAAGAGCTATAACTTGAATTGTCCATACAGCGTAAGTTGGCAATTGGGGGGGGGGTAAGGTTTCATTTACATACGGCTCCTGGAAGAATGGCCAGACCAATGACCTAAATGACACTGACTGTAGGAAGACATCTCCAAAACGTTGGGTCTTGTGGATGTTCTCTAAATACAATTCATAGTCTTAGCAAAAAAGTCTAAAGAAAAAAAACCTAGAGAACTCATAAGGTTAACCTGTATTGTGTATAGCTAATAACTATATATTAACACATTAAATAAAAAAACAGAAAAAGAAAATTATAGCCATGTCCCCAGGACCGGCTAAACAACATTGGCAAAATCCAAAGTTTGAACATTTTTAAACTTTAAACTTCAAAGGCTTTTTTGTAGACAAAATATCCTAAAAAGTGAGGAAGCAAAGTGCAGAAAAAGCACCTGTACATGTGTACTGATAAGGGTACCTAATGCAGATCCATAATTTTGACAATCATACAAAATTCGGAGGGGGAAAAAAAGATCAAAGAGAAATTATGAGTGCATGTTCAATAAAATCTGATGTTTTCAGATATGTTTTGCACATATTTTGAGCGGAGAGCCCTCTTTTATGAAATACTTCTTAAGAATAAGACATGAGTATGGGTTTAACATTAAAACAAAAACTTGTGCATAGCATACTGCATCCTTGCTGTAATGTTTTTCAAAGAACATTGCTTGTTTGGGGGATTTTCTAAGCAGACCTTTAAAACTTGTATGTTCTGCCTTTCATGCAATATTTAAATGGTATCTACTTGAGTAGAAGTCTCTATACTTGGAATACCAAGAAACTTAACATTGAGGACCAGTAAAGGAAGAAGTTTCTGGTAGCCGGTAGTATGCCGATGTTCTACCACAAGACAAAAATAATTAAAAAATGTTTTGTCAGAAATCTGGATCATCTTTTTACAAACTAGTTACATTGGACTATGAGGTCAATCACCATTGGCAGACATTGGGGCAGATTTATCAATTGCTAATCCTGCCCCTCAAGTTGGGCCTGTAATTTATAGATGCTCTGATATATGTCCGGCGAGGAGGGCACACTATTGTGCACTCAGCTCAGCTCTACCTCAAGTCTTGGCATAGAAGTGAACAATATCCAGCGCCTAATGCAGGCTAAAAGCTAGTGCACAGGATGTCCCGGAACCTACGCTGGCCTACTCCGTGGCCTGGCACCACCCCATTCCCGCCAATATGGGGAAGAGAGGAAATCAGTCACAAATGATGGCTTGTATACCGATATTCAGGTGTGCAAGCTGTGATAAATCCCACCCCCTAATTTACTACTATATGCAAAAATCAAGTGGATGTAGGTCAAGAAATATGGCCAGTGAAATAACACTTTATTAGATTTAAAAAAAAAACACATTTTTTTAGCACATTGCAATTTTTTGCGCCTTTTTGGGGACATTTTTAAATATCCACCAAACATTTGTTTTTCATTAGTAAGACACATTTATCTTTTATTCCAGATGTGCTAAATGTCACAAATGACATTTATCATTTCAAATTGTATAAAATTTGGGAAATTCTTTGGCAAAAAAACTCCAGACAAAACCATACTTAAGGAAAACTCAGAAAATGCAAAGAAGTGATTTGAGAGACCTGAAAAAAGTATGTGTTGTGTACTGTCCAGAAAATGCACACGCGCATGCTCAGTGGAGGCCATGGAAGTCTATTGGGTAGGATGCATCCCCCTAGCCTCCACTGAGTGTATGTTAAGAACAGTGACATCACTGGGGCAACACCTTAAACCTCGACAGCAGCCAATCACTAGCTGCTGCTGATGTTCACTCCTCCCACATTCAGGGAGCAGGAGGAGGGACAGGAGGATGGATCCCAGTATATCAACATACAGTGGGATATTTCCTAGCCATGTGTTGCAAAGACAAGTCAGAAATCCTTCCGACGTATCCTTACAACGTATGACAAAAATGGCATGTGTCTCATTAAGTTCTACTTTTTAAGATATCGATTTAAGCTTTCAAGATACATTACCTTACCTGTACCTATATAAGTTAGATGGAAAATCTAAGGAAAAATGGACTCCCGCTATCTAGCACTGCAACTGAACATGAAAAACCTGATAAAAAGCTCAGAGTAGAGAATATTCAAGGCATACACGTTAAAAATAAAACATATTTTTAATTATAAATCCCTATGAAGCTTGTGTTTCACAACTAATTTCAAACAGCATTATAGCAAATACCATGACATATACAATACACACTGTTTAATTTGCTTTTAATTCTAATGAGTACTGAATGTTAATGAAAACACCAAAAGCTGCATATTAAAACAGTTTACTTATGTTCTGAAAAAAGTAAATGCAAAAAAATACCCACAAGAACTGTAGTAAAACAATAGTCATTCCGAGAAGGAAAATTACCAAGTGTACATTGTCTTTCAATAACAACACGTATCTTCTAAAACTGTTATTATTAGGTTTTGTAGACAAAAATTAAACTCCTTGAATTTTAATTCCAAGGAGCTCCTATGTTAAGGGTCAAAGAAGAAGAATTTTAAATGTAAGATATGCCATCAAATAGAATAATCTCTTTTTAAAGAAGTTGGCAGGAGAGAAAGTAGAGATTCTTTGACATTAAGACCTCACCAAATCGAACCTGCGTTTTGCAGCGTGTTTTTTAAGTGAGAAAATCAAATGATGTCTGGTCCCCAATCCCTTATAAATCATTAACCGTAAACTTTGGTAACCATACAGTTAATATTTTATTAAATAGTTCAAAAGCAAATAAAGCATAAATTATAGTATGAATTCCCGTTACACATTCAAAGCGTTTCATTAATGTTTAAGTGTAAATGTATGATTTTACCAGTGCTTTGTACAGGAATATCCAAGCCCTCTTGTGTCAATTGAATTAACATGATTCTGCGCCTATGCGTCAAACATAAAGGCTACACGTGATAATGAGTCAGCCAGGATGAACTATAGGTTTCCAATATTTTATACATGAAAAAATCCTTTGAAACATTGCACTTTATTTTTCAATAAAAACAAACTCCAAACTTGATAACACGTGTTGTAGGTAATACAGGTCTACTTTATAAGTAAAATAATAAACCACCCATGCGATTCTACCAGGGGTCTTAAGTAGAGACAGGGTTGTATCAATATCTTACTGGGCGAAACCATGTTTAAAGGGGATTGTTGTGTACACCTATCTATAAAGTGGGCCCCATATAAATATCTAGACTATGAGTATTGGTTGGGCTATATGGATGCACTCAAACTCTGTGGCTATGCTGACTCTTGTAGAAGTTAGGTGGACCCATCTATGACATATTGTGGGTAATTATTTTGTGGGTAATCCTCTTTTGAAGAAATTTTAGCGAATTCACCAACCTCTAGAAACCCTTTCTAGCATGAACCTGACACTTCATCCTGGCCATGCCACAATTTCTGCCATACCTGGGAGACTCTCAAAAGTTATCCGCCCTACTTGAGCCCAGTATTAGCCAGGAGGTCCTCCCACTCTCAGACTTCCAGAAAGAGAGCTGTCTGTACCTGTGAATGTTCCTTGGAATCTGCAGTTCTGGTTTACCACTGGGAGGACAAGCTCTCAAGGCCAAATCATTGCTCCACATGGTCGGATACTTTATGAGCACTTCCTGGTCTTAGAAGAAATTCTGCTGCAAGCGGCACAAGGCCTCAAGCTATGCTGGAAAGGGCTCGGGGAGGCAGCTTCAAAGACCTCCTGGTTGGAAAGTATGTTGGAACTATTAAAGCAATGTGAAAGTGACATGCACTACGAATGAACCATCAAAAAGATTACTATTTTGGAGATCCAATCTCATGGTATACTGTTGAAATGTTGGATAAGGTAGATTGAAGGGAACTACAAAGTGGACCCAATTTTATTCTATTTTTGTTGTTTGTTTTTATGAGCCTGCGTCTCTTAAATGTAATCCCCTGTGGAGAACTATACAATCTATGAAACACTCATCAGACAGATTTCAAGTGAATTGCCTTAGGATCATACTTAAACCACAATAGGATTTACGGATTGTGAAGTTATTTTACTCAACCTGCTAGTTCAACCTCATAAGACATTAAAAGTTTAGGAGGATCTGTCACCTCCTCTAACATATAGTACTATAGTAAATATCTCTATTTTTCACGACACTATTTTTCAATATTTTTTTTTTATTGTCTTCTTTTTTTTTCCCTGCAAATTTATGAAAACAAGTAGTGGTTACCATTTCCTTTGTATCACTACACAGCCTGGCACTGTCACCTCTGACAGGACAACATTACATGGTATAGGGCACATTGCAAATGGTAACACCCAGTTGCCAATATATTCATAAATATACCGGAGGAATAATAGACAGATTTAATGACATAGATGTATCAAAAGAACTTTAAAAATAATATGAAGGACCAATACCAGAGACACAGTTTTAAAAAAATATTTAAATGAACCAACCAGAGACTATCTTAACCTGCAGCTTTATTACCTTGGCTTAACCTTGACCGTTCTTTTTTGCCTCTGGGGGATCGAATTTTGCACAGATCACTCCCAAACTAGTGGCTATCAATGGTAATTAATTTATTCATAAAGTAATAGCATATTTACCAAACATTTTATTTAACTCACTCATTTTGCAGTAGTTTTCTATGAGTACATTTCTGTATTCCAATCTATTTTACCTTCATGCTTCATATAGGAAAAAATCAATTTTGGGGCTTAGTGGTCCTTTACCTTAATTCAAATTGAGTTCATTTAAACAGTGGAACTATTTTAAACCTTCATCTATAGCTCAGAGGATAAGCACAGATACCTAGGACATACATCATCACATGCATTCATCAAAAACCAAGGGCTGTCTTAGGATATCAAGGACAATCAGTAACTATATTCCAATAAAACCCCTCCTAATTATGAATATTCCAATCTATCATTGGCCCAAAACATTTCTTTAAAGTATGGATGTGATTCAGGGAACAGCTGCTGACATAAAACAGAAATTATAATGCCGAAAAAGTAGGAGCCATTGAGTTAATACGCATCCTGTTAACTTAGAACCTGTCTGCCGGGCACAGCGTTGTATATGTTCTGCTGATACATAGCACAATGAAGATTCAATAAATAAATAATACAAATTTCAGAAAAAGAATCATTAAAACTAATTAAAATCTTTTGCCTATAGTAACTTATTAATGACATACAAGGCCCCGCTCTGCTGGAATTATTACTTAATTAAGTCAGGTTGCAACTAGTGCAAGTATTGTATAAATTTAATACAATGGCTACTTGGAGCCATGTCTGACAGTAAAATAGATTACAACCAGTTGTCATAAGGCAGAGCGGATCCATTTTCCCATTGGGTAATGTGTATTATATTTACTGTATTTGAAAGCTTGGTAGACAGTAGAGGTAAAAATATTCTAAACTTTGAATCACATCGTGAACACCATGTTATAGCAAACTATGGACCCAGGACCCAATAGAATATCTATATAGATTATCTAAACTGTGGAGGTAGCATAAGGAAGGGTCAATCACTTTGAGACCTTTTCCTACTTTTCCTGTTGATCTTACATGAACATGAAAGGTAGAAAAATAACAGAAATATCTATAGACACCTCCTTTTTTTGATTCCATAATCTAAATGTATAAATGGCTCATCTAAACTTCCTCCTTAGTATCCTCTATCTGACTGTAAGATAACTGGCTCAAGCAGAAGCTTCCCCTTGTCCACAATAAGAAAAACAAGAAATCATTAAGTTTCAACCCTTTTAACAGCTACTTTCTCACTGTAGTATATCAGCTGGTGATTAATGGACGGCACACGTCTGCACTAAATAGAGTAGTTTTTAACAAATCAGTGCACACGTTCATTACTACAATGGACCATGTGTCTGTTCTGTTAAAAAATGTTTCTGTTCTATTATGTTTATTTTTAATCTCCTAGAGGATGTCCTAGTCAGAAAAATTTTCATGCATCACTCATAGTATGGTTTGGCCATGAGCATCAAATCATTAAAGAAAAAGAAGAAGGTTCTCCAGCGAATCCATTAAAAACATCAAAATTTTATTCCATAATTTGAGAAAAACAGGAGGGTGTGCACAATGTCAAAATACTTGACGCGTTTCGGACGGAACGGCATCCTAAGTTGTAACCACTAATTACACCGTCCCACTGCTTATGACTAAGGATGGCGTTCTGTCGGAGAAGCATCAACTATTTTGACATTGTGCGCACCCTCATGTTTTTATCGAATTATGGAATAAAATTTGGATGTTTTTAATGTATTAGCTGGAGAACCCTCTTCTTTTACTCTAATGATACTTACTTGGAGCAACACAGTCTCCATCTCCGTGCAAAATTTCCTCAATTGACAGTCTACAAGATTGCCTTCATTTGGTGAGCTGTATCAAAGTTTTTTAATTTTCATTGCAATGAGCAACGAATGCCAAATACATGCAAACTGGCCTTGAAAAACGGATGCAAATGTCCGTTCCTCATTTGAGAATCATCTTGCTCACGTGTATCATACTGTCCCTTTAATGTCCTATGAATACAAACATAATGGGGCTCATTTACTAAGGGACCGCGGACCGCAATTCCGACAGGTTTCCTGCATATTTCCTTTTTGCACCGAATTGCCACGGGTTTTTGGCGCACACGGTCAGATTGTGGCCCGCTTGCATGCAACAAAAATCGGGGGGCGTGCCGTCGGACAAACCGCCAAATTTCAAAACTGAATTGTGTTGCAAGATCAAGCACTCACATGCATCAGGAAGAAGATGGTGAACTCCTGCGGATCTCAGCACAGAAGCGACACATGCAGGAAATTGGACGCACAACCTTAGTGAATCGCGGCAGACCCGAATCCTCTTTGGACAACGCACCGTGGGATCTCAACAGAACTAAATCTGCCCCAATGTGAATAGTACTCTCTTATTTTACATGTCTAAACCATAATTTGGTTTTCTAGCTCTCTTTTAAGCCAGAGCTGGTTATAATGAAGTTTTCCAATGAGATCCTAAAAAGGCGTTTTTATTAATATCGTATGTATCTTCCTAAGAAACAATGCCCACTTTCATAGCATACATCAATGTGTCAACAGCTCATCGAAGATGGATGGCAAAAATAATAAAAAAACAATAAAAATACTGGTGTTCCTAAAACAATGTCACAATAGACAGGCTGGTAAATGACTCAAATATTCATGGCACATCTCCGCACATCATTAGATATTATCAAAGCTGTCAGCTATCACCCATATATGCCTAAGGAGCCAGAAATTGTTACCTAGATGTCTATAATACTAACATATTCTGTTATCTGTATCTGGTAAAATGACAGCTCAAGGAAAAATAGAAATGAACTAAATTGGTTTAAAAATAAAGCCACAGATGAAATCTAAGAGTAGTAATTGATAGAAGTGTAGTCTATTATAATATAAAAGGGTTTTGATATTTATACAAATTAAGTGTCATTGTTTAGATGAAAGGGCTGATATCCTTTTTGAAAATATGTCAAATGATATGTGTCAAATGAAGATGTGGGGTCTCTTCACCTTCTCATCAATTCCTACCTCTAAATTTCTTTTATTTTAAGTTTATTTCCAAAGTAATTTATTATTTTGAAACTGTTTCTAAACCTTTTTAATTATATCCATAAGCTTACCTGAAATTGGATTCTTTTTTTTAGAAGTTTATTTTAGATGTTTAGATGTTTTTTTTGTTTTTTTTTTAAAAAGTGGTTGTTATGGTTGCTACCTACAAGACGATTTCAACAGGTTTGCTCTTAAGTTGAATTTGTATGTAAGCCGGAACTGGTGTATTATGAAATTGTAGCCTCAGACAAAGTACTATTTTTTTGTTTTGTGATAATTGGATTTTCATAATTTTGGGTTGTCATGGGAACAAGGATACACAATAAAGCTTACCTTATATACTCGAGTATAAGCCTAGTTTTTTCAGCACAAAATTTGTGCTCAAAAACCCTAACTCGGCTTATACTCGAGTCAACTAAAAACCTAAAGACAAAACTCACCTTTCTGACGTCACCCATAGGTCCTCTTCGTCTGAGACAGAAGAGGACCTATGGGGGACGTCGGAAAGATGAGTACAGTGTTATTTTTTTTCCTACTACAGGGGCTGGGCAGGCTGTATGCTACAGGGGTTGGGCAGGCTGTATGCTACAGGGGCTGGAAGACTATATACTGGGAGGCTGTAACCAATGCATTTCCCACCCTCGGCTTATACTCGAGTCAATAGGTTTTCCCAGTTTTTTGTGTTGAAATTAGGGGTCTCGGCTTATACTCAGGTCGGCTTATACTCGAGTATATACGGTAATTGCAGATGCCTTTGATTACTCTTACAGTTGATTATTGTAGCCTGGAGCCAAAGTTTAGTAAATCATCGGCATCCAGAGAGCCTCACTTTGGGTCACAGGGGCTAGAGAGGTCAGTGGATAACAAGGGCTTGCCGCTTGCTACAATTTTATCCTCCTGCAAATTTCCAGTGGAAATTACAGGTGAGATTTTATTTCAGCGACAGAGCACAAATATTCTGGTTTAATAAATCCCCCCCACTCTACACAGCACTTCATTATTGGTGGGCTTCTCCCATCCATCAGGTTGGGCGTTTCCTCAACTCCCATACAGGTGAATTGGGGTTAGGGAATTAGGGTTCCATAATTTTGGGAGTTACAGAAAACAGCATAACTTACCATACTACACTATTCCCATAACACTAAGTCACATTTAAAGTCTTTTTGTACCAACCACTTTAGAGAGATGGAGGTAGGACTATTCAAATCCCAGCTGTGGATGGCTACGACTTGAATAACCATTCAATTCCTTACCTAAGTTAATTTGTATAGCAGCAAAACAGCACAGTTCACAGGCAATTCAAGAGTAATACAATTATTTTATTCACCAAAAGCAGAACACGTATAGTGGAGCACTTTTCATGAGCTGTTGGGTTGAGTCCCTGTATGGTAACATATCCGCGGCATTGAACAGTAAAGAAATCCTTCTTTCTCCCATGTAAACTAAATTTAAGCATTTGCCAATTTACTTTCAAGCTAAAATGTTAAGAACAAAGAAATGTCCTGGATAGAATATAATATGAAAATGGATTGATGTTTTCTGTCTGTAAAGGTTTACCTGAAGAAAAACATCCAACATATTGTTTAACTTCCGAATAGAAAACTGGAAAGAGAATATATTTTGACTAGGCTAAAGATAAAAGCGTAGACGTCATCTGGAATATTTTTGATATGAACGTCACAGTCTATAAAAATGAAAAGGTCTATTTCTGACGCTTTGTAAGTATTGCATAAAGCTGGTTATATGGTTAATGGTTACATTTAGAGATGAGCGAACACTAAAATGCTCGGGTACTCGTTATTCGAGACGAACTTTTCCCGATGCTCGAGTGCTCGTCTCGAATAACGAACCCCATTGAAGTCAATGGGAGACTCGAGCATTTTTCAAGGGGACCAAGGCTCTGCACAGGGAAGCTTGGCCAAACACCTGGGAACCTCAGAAAAGGATGGAAACACCACGGAAATGGACAGGAAACAGCAGGGGCAGCATGCATGGATGCCTCTGAGGCTGCATAATCGCACCATTATGCCAAAATTATGGGCAACAGCATGGCCATGACAGAGTGACAGAATGAAGCTAGATAGCATCTAAAACATCCAATAATTGACCCTGACACTATAGGGGACGGCATGCAGAGGCAGCGGCAGCAGGCTAGAGAGTGTCATGGCGACATACCCTAAATGGACTCAGGCTTCAAACCAATGGGTGGCAGAGAGGAACCAAAGGAGGTGAGCAAGAAGCGCTCAAATAATATCGGTACATGATAAAAGTTTGCCAGTATATTTTGTGGATTACACAGCAGGGTGGCGACAAAGTTAACATGGAAGCCATGAAAACAACCCAAAATTCTGCCTGACACAGCTCGTTTGATAAGGGGACGATGTATGGAGGCAGTGAACTAGTAGTAGATTAAAGGTGCTGCAGTTAAAACTATGTTAGTTGGATCTTGGCATGGAGCTGGCGCTCCGCTGCCAGGCGAGCTTTCGCCAATCCAAGCCCCTGTCTCTAGGCTACTCCCCAAACAGCACTTCTAAGAACCTTTTGTATAAGATCAAGTGTAGTAGCGTTCTTATAAGTTTAGGATATGCCGGGTGAGGGGAATGTAAACAGATGCGCAAGAAGCGCTGAAATAATATCCCTAAATGGTAAAAGTTTGCAAGTATATTTTGGGGATTACACAGCAGGGTGGTGACAAAGTTAACAACTTTGATGTGGAATGCCCTGTAATAGCTCTTGGGCGGTGTGCCTTTTATCGCCTAGGCTCAGCAGTTTCAGCACCGCCTGCTGTCGCTTAGCGACGGCACTGCTGCTGTGCCTAGAGCTACCGACTGATGGCGCCATGCCCACGGATGGTAATTCGGAGGAGGAGGAGGTGGAGGAGGGGTGGGAGGAGGTATAGTAGGCCTTTGAGACCTGGACCGAGGTAGGCCCCGCAATTCTCTGCGTCGGCAGTATATGACCAGCCCCAGGGTCAGACTCGGTCCCAGCCTGCACCAAGTTAAGTGTAGTAGCGTTCTTATAAGTTTGGGATATGGCGGGTGAGGGGAATGTAAACAGATGCGCAAGAAGCGCATGATGCGCATGGAGCTGGCGTTCCGCTGCCAGGCGAGCTTTCGCCAATCCAAGCCCCTGTCTCTAGGCTACTCCCCAAACAGCACTTCTAAGAACCTTTTGTATAAGATCAAGTGTAGTAGCGTTCTTATAAGTTTAGGATATGCCGGGTGAGGGGAATGTAAACAGATGCGCAAGAAGCGCTGAAATAATATCCCTAAATGGTAAAAGTTTGCCAGTATATTTTGGGGATTACACAGCAGGGTGGCGACAAAGTTAACAACTTTGATGTGGAATCCATGAAAACAACCCAAATTTCTGCCTGACACACCTCGTTTGATAAAGGGACGATGTATGGAGGCAGCTATATGGACGACTTTTGGAGGTAGCAATGGAGACAACGTGTGGAGGCTGCTATGGAGACAATTTAATTTGGATAGTGCCTGTATGTGGCAGTCCCAAACATTTTTCAAACCAGAGGAGCAGGTAGGTGGCCCTCCAGTAAAATGGGATAGATTGAGTGCCTGTATGTGGCAGTCCCAAAAATGTTTCAAACCAGAGGAGCAGGTAGGTGGCCCTCCAGTAAAATGGAATAGATTGAGTGCCTGTATGTGGCAGTCCCAAAAATTGTTCAAACCAGAGGAGCAGGTAGGTGGCCCTGCAGTAAAATGGAATAGATTGAGTGCCTGTATGTGGCAGTCCCAAAAATTGTTCAAACCAGAGGAGCAGGTAGGTGGCCCTGCAGTAAAATGGAATAGATTGAGTGCCTGTATGTGGCAGTCCCAAAAATTGTTCAAACCAGAGGAGCAGGTAGGTGGCCCTCCAGTAAAATGGAATAGATTGAGTGCCTGTATGTGGCAGTCCCAAAAATTGTTCAAACCAGAGGAGCAGGTAGGTGGCCCTGCAGTAAAATGGAATAGATTGAGTGCCTGTATGTGGCAGTCCCAAAAATTGTTCAAACCAAAGGAGCAGGTAGGTGGCCCTGCAGTAAAATGGAATAGATTGAGTGCCTGTATGTGGCAGTCCCAAAAATTGTTCAAACCAGAGGAGCAGGTAGGTGGCCCTGCAGTAAAATGGAATAGATTGAGTGCCTGTATGTGGCAGTCCCAAAAATTGTTCAAACCAGAGGAGCAGGTAGGTGGCCCTGCAGTAAAATGGAATAGATTGAGTGCCTGTATGTGGCAGTCCCAAAAATTGTTCAAACCAGAGGAGCAGGTAGGTGGCCCTGCAGTAAAATGGAATAGATTGAGTGCCTGTATGTGGCAGTCCCAAAAATTGTTCAAACCAGAGGAGCAGGTAGGTGGCCCTGCAGTAAAATGGAATAGATTGAGTGCCTGTATGTGGCAGTCCCAAAAATGTTTCAAACCAGAGGAGCAGGTAGGTGGCCCTCCAGTAAAATGGAATAGATTGAGTGCCTGTATGTGGCAGTCCCAAAAATTGTTCAAACCAGAGGAGCAGGTAGGTGGCCCTGCAGTAAAATGGAATAGATTGAGTGCCTGTATGTGGCAGTCCCAAAAATTTTTTAAAACAGAGGACCGGGTAGGTGGCCCTCCAGAAAAATGGAATAGATTGAGTGCCTGTATGTGGCACTCACAAAAATTGTTTCAAACAGAGGACCGGGTAGGTGGCCCTCCAGAAAAATTAAATGCATAAAGTACTATAGGTAGAGCCAGTGGGCCCTGTCAAAAAATAGCCAGTTTCCTCTGCTTTACTGTACAAAGAGCAGGAGAAGGAGGAAAATGAGGAGGAGGAGGAGGAGTGGATAAATTATTCAGGTTGAGCTTCCTTCACCTGCTGGAGATTGGAAATTAGGAGAAATCCATGCTTTATTCATCTTGATAAGCGTCAGCCTGTCAGCGCTGTCAGTCGACAGGCGTGTACGCTTATCGGTGATGATGCCACCAGCTGCACTGAAAACCCGCTCGGACAAGACGCTAGCGGCAGGGCAGGCAAGAACCTCCAAGGCGTAGAGCGCCAGTTCGTGCCACATGTCCAGCTTTGAAACCCAGTAGTTGTAGGGAGCTGTGTGATCATTTAGGACGATGGTATGGTCAGCTACGTACTCCCTCACCATCTTTCTGTAAAGATCAGCCCTACTCTGCCGAGACTGGGGACAGGTGACAGTGTCTTGCTGGGGTGACATAAAGCTGGCAAAAGCCTTGTAAAGCGTACCCTTGCCAGTGCTGGACAAGCTGCCTGCTCGCCTACTCTCCCTCGCTACTTGTCCCGCAGAACTACGCACTCTGCCGCTAGCGCTGTCAGAAGGGAAATACTGTTTCAGCTTGTGCACCAGGGCCTGCTGGTATTCATGCATTCTCACACTCCTTTCCTCTCCAGGGATGAGAGTGGGAAGATTTTGCTTGTACCGTGGGTCCAGGAGAGTGAACACCCAGTAATCGGTGCTGGAATAAATTCTTTGAACGCGAGGGTCACGGGATAGGCAGCCTAGCATGAAATCTGCCATATGCGCCAGAGTACCAACGCGTAAGAATTCACTCCCCTCACTGGCCTGACTGTCCATTTCCTCCTCCTCCAACTCCTCCAACTCCTCTTCTTCTGCCCATACACGCTGAACAGTGAAGGACTCAACAATGGTCCCCTCTTGTGTCTCGCCAACATTCTCCTCCTCTTCCTCCTCCACCTCCACCTCCTCCGATATGCGCTGAGAAACAGACCTCAGGGTGCTTTGGCTATCAACAAGGGAATATTCTTCCCCCGTCTCTTGTGACGAGCGCAAAGCTTCCGACTTCATGCTGACCAGAGAGTTTTTCAACAGGCCAAGCAGCGGGATGGTGAGGCTGATGATGGCGGCATCGCCACTGACCATCTGTGTTGACTCCTCAAAGTTACTCAGCACCTGACAGATATCAGACATCCACGTCCACTCCTCATTGTAGACTTGAGGAAGCTGACTGACCTGACTACCAGTTCTGGTGGAAGTTGACATCTGGCAGTCTACAATCGCTCTGCGCTGCTGGTAAACTCTGGATAACATGGTCAGTGTTGAATTCCACCTCGTGGGCACGTCGCACAACAGTCGGTGAGCGGGCAGTTGGAGGCGGCGCTGCGCTGCCCTGAGAGTGGCAGCATCTGGGCTGGACTTCCTGAAATGCGCACAGATGCGGCGCACCTTCGTGAGCAAATCAGACAGATTGGGGTATGTCTTGAGGAAACGCTGCACTATCAGATTTAACACATGGGCCAGGCATGGCACATGTGTCAGTCTGCCGAGTTGCAGAGCCGCCACCAGGTTACGGCCGTTGTCACACACAACCATTCCCGGCTTGAGGTTCAGCGGTGCCAGCCACAGATCAGTCTGCGCCGTGATGCCCTGTAATAGCTCTTGGGCGGTGTGCCTTTTGTCGCCTAGGCTCAGCAGTTTGAGCACCGCCTGCTGTCGCTTAGCGACGGCACTGCTGCTGTGCCTAGAGCTACCGACTGATGGCGCCGTGCCCACGGATGGTAGTTCGGAGGAGGAGGTGGAGGAGGGGTGGGAGGAGGAGGAGGCATAGTAGGCCTGAAACACCTGGACCGAGGTAGGCCCCGCAATCCTCGGCGTCGGCAGTATATGAGCAGCCCCAGGGTCAGACTCGGTCCCAGCCTCCACCAAGTTAACCCAATGTGCCGTCAGCGATATATAGTGGCCCTGCCCGGCAGCACTCGTCCACGTGTCCGTGGTCAGGTGGACCTTGTCAGAAACGGCGTTGGTCAGGGCACGGATGATGTTGTCTGACACGTGCTGGTGCAGGGCTGGGACGGCACATCGGGAAAAGTAGTGGCGGCTGGGGACCGAATACCGAGGGGCGGCCGCCGCCATGAGGTTGCGAAAGGCCTCGGTCTCTACTAGCCTATAGGGCAGCATCTCCAGGCTAAGCAATCTGGAGATGTGCACATTAAGGGCTTGGGCGTGCGGGTGGGTTGCACTATATTTGCGTTTCCGCTCCAGCGTCTGGGGTATGGAGAGCTGAACGCTGGTGGATGCTGTGGAGGATCGTGGAGGCGACGATGGGGTTTTTGTGGCAGGGTCCTGGGCAGGGGGCTGACTAGCAGCTGACACAGGGGAAGGAGCAGTGGTGTGCACGGCCGGAGGTGAACGGGCTTGTTGCCACTGAGTGGGGTGCTTAGCATTCATATGCCTGCGCATACTGGTGGTAGTTAAGCTAGTAGTGGTGGAACCCCTGCTGAGCCTGGTTTGGCAAATGTTGCACACCACAGTCCGTCGGTCATCCGGTGTTTCCTTAAAGAACCTCCACACTTCTGAAGATCTAGCCCTCGCCGCAAGAGCCCTCACCACGGGAGCTTCACTAGTTGACAGTGGCGCTGATGCACCAGCTCTGGCCCTGCCTCTCCGTCTGGCCCCACCACTGCCTCTTCCAACCTGTTCAGGTCGAGGACTCTCCTCCGTCTCAGAAGCACTGTGTTCACCCGGCCTCTCAACCCAGCTTGGGTCTGTCACCTCATCATCCTCCGATCCCTCAGTCTGCTCCCCCCTCGGACTTCCTGCCCTGACAACAACTTCCCCACTGTCTGACAACCGTGTCTCCTCATCGTCGGACACCTCTTTACACACTTCCACTACGTCAAGAAGGTCATCATCACCCACAGACTGTGACTGGTGGAAAACCTGGGCATCGGAAAATTGCTCAGCAGCAACCGGACAAGTGGTTTGTGACTGTGGGAAGGGTCCAGAAAACAGTTCCTCAGAGTATGCCGGTTCAAATGCCAAATTTTCCTGGGAGGGGGCAGACTGGGGGGGAGGAGGCTGAGGTGCAGGAGCTGGAGGAGTGGCGATTTCGGTGACATGGGTGGACTGCGTGGAAGACTGACTGGTGGTGGACAAATTGCTCGAAGCATTGTCAGCAATCCACGACATCACCTGTTCGCACTGTTCTGGCCTCAACAGTGCTCTACCACGAGTCCCAGTAACTTCAGACATGAACCTAGGGAGTGTAGCTCTGCGGCGTTCCCCTGCTCCCTCATCAGCAGGTGGTGTCTCACCCCGCCCAGGACCACGGCCTCTGACCCCTGCAGTAGTTGGACGCCCACGTCCCCGCCCTCGTCCTCTACCCCTAGCCCTCGGGTTAAACATTTTTAAAATGAGAGTTATAACTTTATTTTT